>NC_046167.1:81512678-81812678 GCF_011064425.1 Rattus rattus
CTCTAGTGGGGAGCATCTTTTACTCCGTGTTTTCATGGGAAAGGGGACAATTTCACTGGACCACAATATTGGTTGGGAAAAGCCCTAAATCCTTTGCCTTTCGGGGGTGTTAAAAACACCTTCCCAAGAACTGGAGCCATAGAAGTGTGTTTTGTGTTCTGTAGGAACCGTCTCCATTGAACATCATAATCCTTATCATTTACCTACCTGTCTCTCAAGCTGTCACCTCCCTCTGTACTCATTAATTTGCTCCCCAGTCACTTGAATCACTCTCCCTACATCCGAGACTCATGACTGAGAAAAAACTCAGAACCGTGTTGCGTGTAGCTGTTTACTATCTGGCCTAAGCTCTAAGAATGGACCACACTACCAGCCCTCACCTGGCTTCCCTTGAATCCACGGATAAAAGACACCCCCTACACACACACACACACACACACACACACACACACACACACACACACACACACAGACACAGTTGTTCACTTTCAACTTGCCTTTGGACACAATTGCTGGGTACTAACATCTCCTGCCTGGAAAAGCTTGCCTTTATCAATACTCTTAGCTCTGTACCTCCCACCTGCCCTAAACTTTAGTGGCTAGTCCCATCTAGC
Organism: Rattus rattus; assembly: GCF_011064425.1. NCBI lineage: Eukaryota > Metazoa > Chordata > Mammalia > Rodentia > Muridae > Rattus > Rattus rattus. Next base: position 81,513,293 of record NC_046167.1, read on the forward strand.
CTCTGCTAGATGTCCCTGACCACCCGCTTGTAGGAGTAGCCTGTGTGACCATTTCGTTTTGAGATCTCACATGGCTCTTCAACCCTTCTCCACCAGAAGCATGGCAAAACTTCCTCTCTCCTTCCTCGAATCTCCCTTTTTCTCCTGTGACCAGGAAGTCTTGCCTGTACCTTCCACCCAGCAACTGGCCCGTGGCTTTCTTGACTGATAGATCAAGAACCCATTGGGGAACAGGACCTCAGCATCAGAGCCACCCCTGCAGACCCAGACTTTGGATTAAGGGAATTCTACTCTACTAAGGGTGGCCAGTGGATTTTAATCTCCATGCCAACATCAATATAGTTTGACAGATTCCCAAGGCTTGACTCGTAATGTCTGCTTTGGACACATGAAGGAATTCATGACGTGCATCTTGCATGCTTGCCAGCTAGAAACAGACACTCTTTCTAAAGGGGCCTGTGGCCAGAAAAATCTCCTACGATATCACCCCAACCTTGAAACACTACATTACCCATGATACAAAGCTACACATTATGTAAACCATATATTGTGTCAAAAGACAGTGGTACCTTCCTAGCTTACACCCAAATTTAGAGTAAACCAAGTCTGGTCTCTATTCTGATGTAAGGGTCATGGCCTTGTCCCATTTGTTATTATCCATCCCAAGAATATAAAACGAAACCGCTTTCTGGGAAATGCTTGTTAGATCCTAGGATAAGCTGATGACCTCCATCCACTAGAAAGCCTGGAAGTCATTCTCTACATTAAAATTATTTTCTATCAAATCTCCCTCCTTTCATTTCCCCACCCCAAATGGTCCCACTAAGTCCCCCACGCTTACAGCTGTTTGTATCATTTGGATGTGTGTGTCTGACTTGTAAAAAGGGTAAGCGTTCATCACTACAACAAAGGTCCCCAGTCCCCAAAGCATGTATATGCAGTGCCTCCTCTCTGACTAGGACTATGACAGACATGCTTTAGTAGAGAAGCTCTGGCCTTATTTTGGATTTCTGAATTCACATGGTGAGGAGCCAGTGGTCTGACACCTTAGGTAGGTTCTTCTGAGTAAACTCTGATGAGAGGACCAGAGGGAAGCCTGGAATGTTTGCTCACTAAGGTCAATTGTCCTTTGAAGGTACGTTCACCCTCCCCAGTCTTTATTCAGACTTTCAAACTACAGGTCAAATTAAAGATCAAAGATACTGATGTGAACGTGCTGACCAACACACACATCCCACAGCTGGGAAACAGATGAAGAAAGGCTGGTGTACCCAACTCAGAAAGGCAAGCGCGGCATTTCTCCATTACTGGAAGCTCCTAGCGCCAAATCTTCAGATGTGGATGGGTAACCTACAGTAACTATAGAAACCAGGAGAGTAAAGCAGGACCATCTCAGGATTGGGCACTGGGGAGCAATAGAGAGGGGAACAGCAGGATTCAAGTAATCTCATCAGGGAGACAGGAATGGGAGGCTAGCAAGATACAACGCCGGAGCTGATGGGGGGACAGGGAAAGTACAGACTCCTGAGGGATGAGGGAGGAGGTGAATTCAGGAAGATGAAGGAGGGAGGTAGCGTAACAATATGGATGTCTGGAAAAGCCACAAGAAAGGATACTATTAACTATTTCCCTTAAAACACATAATTTAGCATATGAAAATACATGCATAATTTAATAAACTTTACTCATCTGGGCTGATGGCTCCCTCTGCAAGGGACAAAGACCACCTAACAAAAACTCCAAACCAAACACTAGCGGCCCTCTTTTGAGTTCTTGCCCAGGGCTGTCTAAGAGACTCCCCGAGCCTACAGCCCACTGCCCTTGTCCTTGGTCATCCCCTAGAGATGGAGAGTAAGTCCCCATTGCTGAAGGCACCATGCACTTCAGAAGCAGGGCCCGGAGGCTCTCAATCTGGAACTGACCCCGATGTCCCCTCCGTGAGGACTTGGTTTTCACGGCACCACGCAAGCTTCCAAAGGAGGGAGGCAACCATCTGTTCACCCAGCTATGATGCCTATGAATCAGCGACCAGCATGGCGCAGCCACCCTGTGTGTGCAGCAGGGGTATACATAACCAACTGACCAATAGCTAAACTAAGACTCCAGTGTACGACTCGCTCGACAGGAGGAAACCGTGACTACTACTGGAGGCCAGCTAACCACTCAGAGCTGGTGAAGTCCTGGTTATCAGAGAAGAACCTACAACCACTAATTTACTAAGCCAGCATAACCCCCAATGACCATCTATAATCCTTTGTTCTTCCTATGCAGATAAGTACCGTCCTTGCCCTTCATCGAGGACGCTTCTCTTTGCAACAGACAGACTACAACAGAAAGCCACAACCAATCAAAATGCAGGGTTGTGGAGCCCAGTCCCAATAGATCCATCTACAAGACGCTCCAGCACCCAAGGCTCGGGCAACACAGCAGAAGAGGAGCGGGGGGGGGGTGTTGGGGTGTTGGGGATTTAGCTCAGTGGTTAGAGCGCTTGCCTAGGAAGCAAAAGGCCCTGGGTTCGGTCCCCAGCTCCGGAAAAAAAAAAAAAAAAAAAGAACCAGAAGAGGAGCGGGGAAGATTGTGAGAGCCAGAGGATCAGGGGGCTTGCTGTGAGGCTGTCTCCCCCGACACCAGAAGCTGCACCTGTAACGTCTCACCAACATGGCCGCCCAAACATGAGCTGAGCAAGGAGGGCTCCGACGAACACGCCAATGTGGAGGGGGATCCCGGAGGCCTCAATCCTACACAAAGGACTGCAGGCAGCTGAGGAACGCTGGGAGCGGGACGGGCTCTCCTCCCTGGGGAAGAGCAGGCCGGCTGGTTGTTCAGTGCTAAATGGTCAGCCCTGAAGACACACACATGTAACATTGTATGGATTTGACAGGTTACATCGGGCATATATATGCATATTTTTTGATGAGCCATGAGTTTGAGGGTGAGAGAGGAGAGGTAGATGGGTGGATTTGGAGATGGGAAAGAGAAAGGAGAAATGTAGCTAAAATAAAATCTCAAAAATAAACAAAAATGAAAGAAAAGGTGGTGTGTGTGTGTGTGTGTGTTTGTGTGTGTGTGTGTGTGTGTGTGTGCTCCATTTACAGGAAAATGGTTACAACCACAGGTAATCATATTAAGCCAATCAAGTCAGCTCAGAAAGATGATGCCGTGTGTTTGCTCATCTGTTGTTGGCCCTAGGGTTTGTGTAGATAAAGAAAAATCATACATGTACACACAGAAGTAGAACCATCAAGGGGAACAAGGGGGAATTATGGGAAGGGGGACAGAGGGTGGAGAGTGGACTATAGTGGGTAGTGTCCCTGAAGCACTTTATAGACCTCGTGAAAACGGCCTTGAGAAATTCTACAAAACAAAGCTTAAAACACTAGCTCTCATCCTCTCCGAATTTTTTCCTATAGCCGAGTGAGACCAAAATGGGTGCAGGTCAGTTTTCCAAATGGGAGTTTCCAGATCATTCCTGATACTTTAACCCTTTACAACTGAATATTCTATAAAGCATCTTCGGGGTTCATTTACTTTGCTTCGAGAGCTATGGCTAACGCTAATGACAGAACACACATAGTAAAATGCTGGGGTTCCAGACAAGAGAGGCAAGGGGATGGGGGGGTACATGTGCCCCAGATGGTTATGGACGTTGGTTTTAGATTGGCTAATATTTGGGGATGGGTTTTGCTATAAGCACGCAATGCTCATATAATAAAAACATTAAATATAGCTACTTCTGAAAAGTAAGGAGCAAAATCAGGACAATTTCCAAGAAGAGATGATTTGACTTGGCTAATAGCTTTATAGAGAGAGATAAGGACGGGATAAACAAAGAACATGCATGGCCACCCAGGGCAGCACAGGACAACTGTCCCCATTCCACCTGGGTGCGTGTGTCTGGGGGAGTAGGGCACTTGCTGAAAAGGTAGGGTCTTATCGCTATGACCAGATCCCAGTCCCCAAAGCACGGCATACATCCCGTGTGTCTTTCTCAATTTTTTTTTTTTTTTTTTTTGGTTCTTTTTTTTCGGAGCTGGGGATCAACCCAGGGCCTTGTGCTTCCCCTAGGCAAGCGCTCTACCACTGAGCTAAATCCCCAACCCGTGTGTCTTTCTCTGAGAATGACTACGGTAGACACACTTCAGTAGAGAGGGTCTGGCCTCAGCTTAGATTTCTGAATGCACATGGTGAGAAGGCAGTGGGCCAACAGCTTTAGGCAAGTTCGTCTGAGTGGGCTCTGGATGAGCGGACCAGCAGGAAGCCTGGGGTTTGCCCAGGTCACACGTATGTAGATCTAACCATAAAGTAACTGTAGAGTACAGTGTAGCAAAGTCCTAGAAGCCATTCCCCGCCCTCAATAACTATCCCTGTGACGTCATGTTTAGACACATGCCCACGCTTCAGACCCATGGGTATTTTGAAGTCAATTTGAAGCCAGTTTGAGATTCATACACATTCCCCATGTATCCTGCAAAGGGAACGACTGTAAAATCCACAAGGGATTCTTTTTACATAAGCGATCAATCCCACTATGCCCCACTGGTGTTAAACGGAGCAGTGGCACTCTCCTTGGCTCACCTCTCCTCTGATTAATCTCTGAACAAGACCCACGCTGCCGTTTGCTGCTTGGGGTTGCGCTGCTCTTCATGGGCACAGCTTCCCGCAGTCAGCACCTGGCTGATGACCTGGCTGATGACGTCACAGGGTTAGCCTTCTCCCTCTTGACCCAGGCCTAGTTTCTCTAGACCAGTTAGCAAAGCTAAGTCCTTTATTGGGTCTGAAAGACAGTCCCGTACCATCGCCTCCTCAGCTTGGAGAGCTGCTGGGTCTCAGAGAGAAACATGGGTTGGAAAAGGTCAATAAGAACTGCAGGAAAGAGAGAGAGAGAGGGAGGGAAGGAGGGAGGGAGGGAGAACCACAGGAAGAAAAGGTCTGGGGCCTTTGAAAATGTGACAGTGTTGCTAAATTGTCCTGTGAAAAGGTCAAACTGTCCTTTATCTTCAAGTCAGTGTGCTGGTGGACAAGTCTCCAAGCTCTGCCTATCTGACAGGCAAAACTCTTCCCCTGCCTTGTAACCATCTGTAAGAGAAGCTGCTCGTGCCCACCACCTGTCAGTGACTTGTATCCATTCTGTTGTGAAGTCCACGGACACCTCTGCTCCCTTGCCTGCTGGTTTGCTTACAATGGGGAGGGGGTGATAGCAGTCAGGATGCACTACCTCCGTGCTTGGAGCTGTCAAAGAACAAATCAAAGCTTTAAATAGTAAATAACTCAATATATACACATGTACATACATACACATATATATACACATACACATATTCATATACACATACACAGATACAGGCACATACACATATACATAAACACATACACATACGCATGCACATACACATACACACATACATATACACAGACACATACACATATACATATACATAAACATATACACAGACATAGACACAGACACATACACACATATATAAATAAACACAGACACAGACACATATACATAAAAACATACATAGACACAGACACATACACACATACATTTACACAAGCACATGCACATATACATTTACACAAGCACATGCATATACACATACATGAATGGCTGGTTAGGAAATGGATTGTGTGTGTGCTATGTGTATGGAGAGGAAGAGATAGAGCGAACATGTGTGCACCCAGACTGTAGTCTAGGGTGACCTTGAACTTCTTTTTTTTTTTTTTTTTTTTTTTTTTTTTTTTTTTTTTTGAGCTGGGGACCAACTCAGGGCCTTGGTGCTTCCTAGGCAAGCGCTCTGCAGCTGAGCTTTCAAATCCCAACCCGACCTTGAACTTCTTTATCCCTGCCTCTATCTCTCAGTGCTGAAATTAAAGGTTTATACTGCCACATCCATTTTATGAGGTGCTGGGAATCGAACCGAGTTCTGTGGGCATCGTGGGTGCTTGGGGAGCGCTCTTCCTCCTGAGGATGAATATATATAATATACACGTATCTCCTTATGTTGCAGGTATTGTCGACCGGCTATTAGACTTCATCAGGATATTATTTTCTTTATCGCTCCAACAACCTATCAGCAAACAGTTCCTTCAGCCTCTGGGGTTTGGGACTTACAAGGTCTAATCTATTCCAAACTGAAAAAAAAAATCTTATGTGAATTTCATGGTTTGCAATTCCCCTTCCTTCCTTCCTTCCTTCCTTCCTTCCTTCCTTCCTTCCTTCCTTCCTTCCTCCCTCCCTCCCTCCCTCCCTTCCTCTTTTGCATGGAAATACTGGTCCACTTTGATGTACAGACCACGCTTTTGTTTCCCTCCAGATGTCACCCTGATGCTGTATCATTTCCGCGATGGCCTGAAGTGGTGTCCCTACTGTGTGCTGTAAATTGTATGCATCTGGGCCTGGTTCTAGATTCTCCCCAGTGATCTATTCCTGTTCTTGCTCAGGCTCATTTCCGTGATGCCTGCACTGTGGTGGCACCGTGCACACCGCACTCCGAGAAAAGCTGTGTGAAGTCCAGTGCAGCCTCGCCCGCACGGTTTTGTTACCGTTGCGGCCTCCATGGCTTCACGCTGCATCCAGTATTACTCACTGTTCTGGGGTGTCCTGGGCTGCCTTCAGCTGTGAGTCCCTGTTGCATGTGACTCCTTATTGTGTCCTGGGGCAGCCTGTCAGCCTGGCACTGGCAGGACACCGGAAGCAGAGTGCAATGACAGAAAGCAGGTCAGGCTGCAGGACATACCGTTACCTCTGACTCACTTGGTCAAAGCCACAGAGCTGAGCCAAAACCAAAGGCTGGGGAAGTGTCCGGGAAGACAGGACAGGGTGTGGCTGCAGCTGTGGAAGCGTTACCACAAGTTTCCTACAGCTACTGACGAGGTATGCAAGCGGGGAGGCTTCATGGAAAAGTCTAGTCCTTGTCTGACCTTAAGGGTAGCTCGTAGTTCATATGTGAGAATTCCGATTCGGAAAAGCTAATTACAAGTAAGAAACACAGAGAACGTTGCATCCGGGTCTCCAATAATTGGATAAATTAATGTTTTGCAAACGCCATTGTTTTTTTTTTTTTTTCCAGAAACAAAATATTTTAGAGCTTACATAGCCATGACTCTCCACCCAGTATGCTCCTCTTCTCTGGGCTGTGCTGCTGCGTGTTTTTGTGTCATTGCTATACACACCATACTCACGAAGGGCAACACTTTTTGCTTGGAAGATTTAAAGAAAGGATATGGTATATAATGCATAATCCTTAAAGTGCTTTTTCATTCAATAGTCTATTTAGGATCTAACTATATTAACATATATAGTCTTTATGTAAGTTCACGGTTCGACTGTGATCTCCTCTACTGACAGATTCCTTAGGTGTTAATTCCACCGTTATAAGCCTTTGAAATCACATGCTCAAAAGAAACAATTTATGAAACTGTCAATATTATCTATAGATCTTTTGTAGTTGAAGTCTAATTGGACAATTGAATACCCACCACACCTAAGATATACGCTGCGATTATGAGAGTCCTCCAATATTACCGTCAACCTGGATGATCCTCAGAAAGGTCTCTGGTGACCATGATCACTATACCGCCATCACCCTCCAGCCCCAAGCAGAAGACATCATTCCGCTCCCAGTTTTATCATTCCTGTTAATAGTTAATATCAGTGTTTCTGATAGCATTGGCGGCTTCCCCAGATCAAAGGCTTTGGCAGAGGTCTCTGTGCGGTCAGACAGCCCTCTCCACAGAATGTTACAGTTTAACCTGACTTGTTTTGTTTTCCGTGTCTCGTACTAAATCTCGGAGAAACGCGGGATTCCAAAGCTGAATTACCAGAGAAGGTGGACTCAGTCGTGGACCGTGTGTGCATGGGAGCAATTCTAACCAGAGGAAGAAACGGGAAGCAGAACCCAGATGTTTCCCACAAGAATCCTCATGTCAGCTGCTTTGATTTCCACTGGTAAGTCAGAAGCCCAACGTTAGAATCCTCGCTAATTTAAGAGTTATATACCCGGGTTACGCCCGATTTCAGGCGTAGGCTTAGAAGTCAATCATAGAATGTGACATAAAATTTGGTATTAGTAATTGAAGTTGGAGTAGGCTGGAACGGCGTAACGGGTGAAGCAGTTGGATTTCTCCACCGCCTCTTCCTGATGCTCTGAGTCCTCAGTCAGGGAATATAAACAGGGTGCAGGGAGACTCTGACACCCCTTCAATCCTTGCCTGGAACTTAATCAGTAACCCACCCCCAGCCCACTCCTCCAAAACCCTAGAAGGTGAAAGTCTCATGTAAGACTCGGATGTGGGAAGTTCCTGATGCTAAGGCCAGCTTGGGATGATGGGACCGTCCCTTGGTGCTCCCAGCAGGCAAGACAAACAGATTAATAAGCTGCCCACTAGATTCCTCAGTTGCCCGGGATGAGGCTGGTTCCATCCTGCTATAACCTGATCATAACATCCATTTGAAGCTTAGCTCCACATTAGAAGGCTTTGAGACTCATATCTGAAGTTACAGCAATGAATATACTGTAGCTTTTATTCACAGAATACACACACACACACATACACACACACACACACACACACACAGAGAGAGAGAGAGAGAGAGAGAGAGAGAGAGAGAGAGAAAGAGAGAGAGAGACTTTAAAGAAAACCAATCACTAAATCAGTAGGCTCTTGCTTTTGCTTCAAAGTGGGAGCACTATGCTAAAGCAAACTGGGTTTGCTTAAAGTTAAAAGTTAAAACTGTTAACTGTACCCCTGTGAATATTAATGCTGAGAACCAGGGAATTCCATAAAACTGATATTACTTATGATATTAAAGGGGTGAGCTTCACTTAACGTTTTCACAAAATGTGGTGAGAGAGGCAGTGCTTCTCACTGTTTATTCTTCAGGACCTTCATACAATCATCTCTGCTCCCTTCCCAGCATCCTCTGGGCTTCACTTTAGGCTCACTGTGGCTTGTGGTTTTGTCACGTCTCAAATATCCACTTCTACGTTTTGCAAATATGAGATTTAGTTCATGCTGTCTAAAGTTGGCAAGTCTGTCTGTGTGTCAGACATTTGCGTGGATGCCATTCTTAGCCCTGATTATAAAACATTTCACGCAGCTTCCTGAGGTCTGTCCGTGCTCCCTTCCTTTGCTTTAGCATAGTGCTCCCCAGGTCTGGTAACAGGCAAAGGAAAGTTGAAAAGCACAATTTCTACCTTGTATTCATGAAGGATTTCGAGCAGTGATATGATGAAGGTTCATGCTTATAAATAAGTATTTCATATGCCACAGAATTACATAGCCGGGGACTATGTTCTATATCTAAATCTGCTATCCACAGGAGAAACTAACCAAATGAGGGGGGATTAGACCCCAGTGTCCAGGGGGACACACAGGAGAGACACAGGTCACAGGTGCTCATGACTCTCACATTTCTTGTCTGCAGCCCTGGCAGGACCATGGGCTAACATATGTGCCAGCAGATCTTCCAATGAGATCCGGACATGTGACAGCTATGGCTGTGGACAGTACTCTGCTCAAAGGTAGGAGCGATCGAAAACAGCTGCCACTTGTTGGTTCCTCTCTTTTGGCATTGTCTGTGTCCTGTGTTTCCTAGGGACCCCACAATGACCTCCCTCTGGCAGACTGGAAGCCAGTGCTATGTGCGACAGTGACTGTATTCGGAGCAACTTCCGAAATCCTGCTTCAAGTATGGGGTCTGCACTAGAGACAGAGCCGGAGAGAAGGGAAAGGAATCACAACAATGTTGTTATTGTTATTGTTGCTGTTGTTATTATTGTTGCTATTGTTGTTGATGTTGCTATTGTTGCTAATGTTGTTATTGTTATTGCTTTTATTGTTGTTATTGTTATTGCTTTTATTGTTGTTAATGTTGTTATTGTTGTTGCTAATGTTATTATTGTTATTGTGTTGATGATGCTATTGTTGTTGTTGTTGTTGTTGTCATTTTTATTGTTGCTGTTGTTCCTTCTCAAATTCTCCACATGTTGTCCCACCCAGCTTTCCTATATGCAAAACCAAACCATAGTATTGCATTTTACAGATAGGAATTTGAACTGGCTGATCACCCAGCAGAGCTGGAGACAGTAAAGGCTACATTTAGACACAGCCTTTGGATTCCTTTATGCACTCAGCCTGCTGTTACTGGCCAAGGTTCTGGAATTTGAACAACAGAGGCTGACCCTAGGCAGGCAAGACTGTGTTGATCCCTTTCAGATGAGGGTCACACTCCTGAGGTTCCAATGACATGCGCACTTGTACGGCACTTACCTAGTACCCACAAGGTCCTGGGTTTGATTCCTAACACTGAACAATAAAAGGCCTTGAAGGGGTCAAGAAAATATATTTGTACACTTTGTTTTCAAAATACCACATAATAATTATATTATTATATGCCTTAGACATTATCATCATTATCATCTACGTCTCATTGTAAATCAAATATGATTTTAAATTATTTAATCTTTACAATGTGATCATTAGTACATGTGGACAGAGGGGTTAAAACTAGGCTAAACAGTAAAATATCCTGGGCACTGCAATATCTTCTGGCTGCTTCAAGTTTCGATGCTCAAGGCTGCGAGCTGTGTCCTAAGAGCATAATCCTAGCAATATCTTTCCCTGGGACACCCCCTCTGACGGTGATTCTTTATATTCTAGAACCCAAAGGCATCATCCAGGTGTGGACGTCCTGTGCTCAGATGGATCTGTGGTGTATGCGCCATTCACGGGGAAGATAGTGGGCCAGGAGAAACCCTATAGGAACAAAAACGCCATCAATGATGGCGTCCGACTGTCGGGAAGAGGTATGAGTATCGACCTGGGACACGGTCCAGGTGCCGAGGCTTAGTTATTTTAATGCAGGCTCCATTCATAGAATTTTCATGTTTCTTCCAAGATCGTAAGATCTAGAACATGCAGGACAATCCAAGCACAAGATGGAAGGTGCCCCCTGTTTCCCTGAAGCCTGCCTATGTAAAAAGATCACCAAACTCTATAAGTGACCTGACTGGCTGTCCCCTTCGGTGGTCCAGGTACCTTTGCTTAGAAGATTGTCCGGGCAGAACTGTATCCACAGTAGTGACCATACACTCTTCCGTTTACCAGCATCCCACAGTTCACTAACATTGACACTTTCGCAGCAGTTGAATGTGAACTATTTCCGAATGCCTCTGATTGGTAGGACTGGTCTCCAGGGGCTGCATTGGCTCTTTGATTGGCAGGACCGGTCCCCAGGGACTACATTGGCTCTTTGATTGGTAGGACCATCCCCGGGGACTACATTGGCTCTTTGATTGGTAGGACCGCCCCTGGGGACTGCATTGGCTCTTTGATTGATAGGACCATCCCCGGGGACTACATTGGCTCTTTGATTGGTAGGACTGCCCCTAAGGACTGCATTGGCTCTTTGATTGGTAGGACCATCCCCGGGGACTACATTGGCTCTTTGATTTGTTTTGTTTCTGTCTTTTTAATTCTATTGAGACCCAACAAGTGAACGAAATTGTCCACCATGCAAGAGTGGAATTCCACGAGCTTTTTACATTTGGGCAACAAGACTGAACAGGACACCCCCCCCTCCGCGCGCCCCCAGATGCCCCTTGTGCTGGCACCATACCGCTACTCCCTGCAAGGACAGTCACTAACCACCAGCACAAGTTAGTCTGGCCTGTTTAGAAGGACAAGTGGAAATTAAGCAGTCTGCACTACTTCTAAGGAAGTTCCTTGAGTTACCTATCGCGGTTGTGAAACCCACCCCCGTGTTCTTACCTCCATGATTATTCTTTTTTTTTGGAAAACAAGGAAAAAAACTTATTTAAAAAAAAAAAAAAAAAAAAAAAAGGAGAGGACACTCCTGATAACAGAAGCAGGCTAGTGAGCTGAGCCTAAAACCCCCAAAGGCCTACCTTCATTCTTGTATTGTACATATTCCAGTTCCATCATTTGATGGACACTACAGTAGCTTCCGGTTGTAGGTGGGAAGGGGATGTTGCTAGGAAGTGCCTATTGTGGTGCTGAGGACGGAAGCTGGAGTAGTGTGCACACTAGCTTTATCAGTGGGGTCCCTCTTGCACTCTGTGTGTGTGTGTGTGTGTGTGTGTGTGTGTGTGTGTGTGTGTGTGTGTATGTGTAGGCCACAGAACACCTTGCCTGTTTTCCTCTGGTGCCGTCTTCTTCGGTTTCCTTTCCCTTCCATTTTTGACATCTGTTTACTTACTTTTGTGCATGTGTATATGTGCAGGTGAGGATACCTAGTAAGGCTCTAGGAGGCCACCCATCTAGTCCTTTCTAGGGTCACAGGATTGCGAAGGTTTGGATGAAACTGGTTACTTTGTTATCTCTTAGCCGCCTTGACCTTGGCTTTGGCTAGGAGGTATCACTGCAGAGACAGTTTAAGGACACCAATCGCTGCTGTTTGAGCAACAGAAAACAGCCTGGAAATAGCTCTTCAAAGGCTTGGGGTCCCTCAAAAGCTTGATGATGAGTTGTGTCCTGGAACATCCCCCCTTTACTGTGACAAAAATATATATACAATCTGTCAGGCAGAAAAGGCACGGCAGTGGGAGCACGGCAGTGGGAGCACAGCAGTGGGAGCACAGCAGTGGGAGATAGCAGTGGGAGCACAGCAGTGGGAGCACAGCAGTGGGAGCATACCAGTGGGAGCATACCAGTGGGAGCACAGCAGTGGGAGCACGGCAGTGGGAGCACGGCAGTGGGAGCACGGCAGTGGGAGCACGGCAGTGGGAGCACAGCAGTGGGAGCATAGTGCGGCTGCTCACATTGGATCTGCAGTCGGGAAGCAGAGATGAATGCTGGTGCTCACCAGGCTCCTCCTCCCTTTTCCTTTATTCAGTCTGAGCCCCGAGCCCATGGCACCACTTGTATTAGGAAGAGCCTTTCCTCCTTGGCTAAACCTCTGTGGAAATCCTTTGACTGTCTTCTAATGGTTCTAACTCCAGTCAGACAGACAGACAGCAAAGATTCACCACCCACCACCACAGAAATGGGCGTATGTGTTATTACAAGATGAGGCTGGGGAGAGAGCCTGTTCTGTAAAATTCATGCCTCTCAAGCAGGAGAACTGAGTGGTACCTCCTTAACCCATGCCGAAAACCAAACATGGTGGTATGCCCTTTAACCTCAGCACTTGGGAGTTGCAGGCAGAGGATCCCCAGGACTTGCTGACCAACCAGCTTAGCATAATGGGTGAGCTCCAAGCCAATTACACACACACACACACACACACACACACACACACACACACACACACACACAGAGCATCTGCAGTTTTCCAAAATGGTTGCTTGGAACAAGTTATCTATCGGCCCAACCCTTGGCAAGGCAGAGAGAGAATGCTAGCTGGCAATGGAGCAGACTTTGAAACTTCCAAAAGACCACTCTCTGTGACACATCTCTTCTAACAAGGCCATGCCTCCTAACTCTTTCCAAACAGTTCCAATTGGGGACCAGGCATTCAAATATATGAGTCTTCAGGGGCTGTCTCAGTCAAATTACCCATGATCCACCTTCCTCCAGTCAGACTAGGGGGTTACTGGGCCAGCTGATCAACGCATCCATGTATTAGGGTTCATCTTCAAGAGGTCCCAGGGCATCCCACCCGCCTGTGGAGACTTCTCTGGTTCCAGATCCCACTGTGGCCAGCACAGTCAGAACTCAGCAGTGCACTGTGATACCTAGTGTGTCTTTTCAGCTGCAGGAGACACTGACGTGCAGGTTTCCCAAGTGGCTGTTTGGAACAAAATGTCTTACTGGCCCAACACATGGCCGATAGGCTTGGCGGTCTGGCCAGGGAGTGTATCAGCAGGAAGACATCTGCCTCCACCTCCCCAGGGCAGAGATTACAAGCACACACCACAACTCTCAGTGTCTTCACTGGTTATAGGGATAAAACCCAGATCCCGGGCCTGCAGGGCAAATGTACCAACGAACTTATCCTCAGCCCCATGTTTGAAATTTCTGACTCAAGGCTACAGAAGCCTGAACAGTATCTCCATTTTCTTTTAGGTTTCTGTGTCAAAATTTTCTACATTAAGCCAGTTAAGTATAAAGGTTCTATCAGAAAAGGAGAGAAGCTGGGTACCTTGCTGCCCCTGCAGAAAGTTTACCCTGGCATACAGTCGCATGTACACATTGAAAACTGTGACTCCAGTGATCCCACGGCATACCTGTAAGCAGAGACAGAGGCCAGATCTTCTCAAATTCCTGCTCCTGAAGAAACATGCATTCTAACAGACGTGCCATCAGTGTGGACACAATTCTGATTCCGACTCATCGTCACTCTGATGGGCGGGCTCTGATCTGCCTGCCGCCTGGAGGGCCAGGGAGTTTTATGTTTCCGATTTTTAAGTTCTGGGGACTGAAATAAAAAAAAAATGAACTCCCACGTGTCTGGACTGTGTTTCTGAGATCTCTGAACCAGCCATTTCTCTGCCTGAAAGTGAGGAAGTGACTCCAGACTGAAGAGTTGCTCACAAGGCCTCAAACAGCACACATAACAAACACAAGCAGGCAGAACCAGAGGCTGTTGTTAGCTCAGGTGATATATTCTCAGCAATGCGCTTACCTTGTCAGGCTAGCTGCCAGAGCAGCTCTTCACAGGGCTAACATTTCCTGCACTGTCTACTCCTGCTCTTTTGTGCTCCACAAGAGTAACAGGTTCCTAGGAAGTGAATGGTGGCATCTTCCCTAAAAAGGCATATTCGGGATGTCAGCAAGGCTGCATAGATGCAAGAACGTCAGGATAGGAAAGAAACTACCCTTAAACTGGCGTGTTGCCTAAGCTGAGTCAGGCGGCCTCATCTAGCAATACCATCTGCACCCCAAAACTTACTTCCATATATCACTATGTATCCCATGGCCCAGTGATATAGTCTACATCATTCTTTCTTAATGTTGCTGATGGGAAGTGCCTAAGAGAAAAACACAACCGTACAAATTCATGAAGAGGTAAATCCTGGCTTCAAGCTGGTCAGTAAGAAATGACTAACTGGAGTAATCATTTGGAAATTTCCCTCACGAAACTTTGCCTAAGTCCTTTAAAGATATACAATGACTCTGTCCTAGCTTGTAGACATGTTAAAGGAAAGCCCATCAATGGACCTTTATTACTGGAGAATTCACTCTTTTTTTTTCCTATGCACAATAATAATGTTTCTGAAAACACTACTTGTCAAGGTGGACCCAGGGATACTCCAAACGCCCTTCCACAGAGACAGATTTTAAAGACCAGACCATAATTACAGAGCCAAAACCTACCCGGCAGTCGGAATAAATGGACTAAACATAACATGTACAGATCACAGAAATAGACAGCAATTGGGTAAAATTTTTTTTTAAAAAATCACATAAAGCAGGATACTCTTTTTATAAGGCCAAAACAGATAAAACAACACAACGTCCAAGAATACCTAGGGGAGATCAGACTAAGGAAGAAAGCCAGGAAACGATGGCCTGAACTACCTCGGGGCGGGAGAGAGCAGAGCCGCATGTAACAGTACTGCAGCAGCAGACGTGCAGCTAAGGGGTCCACGAGCTCTTCTTGTGAGCCAATAGCGTGTCACAGAGGCAAATGCACACACATGCCTGCATGTGGCTACAAGAGTTAGTGACGGTTCCCAGGCAGGGAAGGACCCTGCAGAGTATGCGTATGTATAGGATGCATATGTATATGTATAGGGTGTATATGTGTATGTACATGTATATGATGTATATGTATATGTATAGGATGTATATGTATAGGGTGTATATGTGTATGTACATGTATATGATGTATATGTATATGTATAGGATGTATATGTATATCTGTATCTATGTCTATGTGTACATATATGTCTATGATGTATATGTATATATCTATGATGTATATGTCTATGTCTACATCTATGATGTATAGGATATATATGTATATGTCTATGATGTATATGTCTATGTATATGTATAGGATGTTTATATATGTGTGTAGGATGTATATGTATGTGTATGTATATTTATATGTACATGTATATCTGTATGATGTATATGTCTATGACTTTGATGTATATGCATATGTATGTGTATATTAGATGATATATGTGTATATGTGATGTATTTGTATATATGTGATATATATGTACATGTACATGCACATGTATGTGTAATGTATATGATGTATATGTATATGATGTATATGTATATGATGTATATGTGTATGTGTATTATGCAGGTCTGTATCGTCATCTACCAAGTCACAATGTCTATGTGAGACTAATACATCAAGAATTTCAGTTTTGATTTGAAAAGTACATATCCATCACTGAATAGTGGCTTCCTGTATTGCTCACTGGTGTCCAATAACCTAGGATTGTTTCAAGAGAGTACATTTGCTTTCAGTAGATAAGCATCATGTTCCTGCTGAAGGCAGGAAAGAAGTGGTACGCAGGCTCTGACACAGGCAGTGGAGGGGCCATGAACTACCTCAACAGTGAAGCTGGGCTCAGCTTTCCAGCTAACAGCATTCCTGACCGGTGCTTAGGAGGTGAGGCGCAGTTGTCCACGGATGGCCTTCTCAAAACCAAGCTGATTCCCCGGACTAGGGAAGGAGAATGTCCACAGAGCAGAGCAGGAGAGCAAGCAGCCCTCCCGCTGCCATTCACACCCGTTAGATAGAAATGCAGTCCCCACAAAGACCATCTGTCTTAGGAAGACATAGGACACAGCGCCCTCTAGTGCACCCTGTCAGAGCTGTTCCGGGATTCACATACAGAGTTCAAATGAGGAAAGGGAAAGTACAAAGTAACTTGCTCTTCTTTGTAAGTTACTATAATACACACCTCAAAATTGTGCTGCCAGACATTGTTGGGTGTGATAGCTCTAAGTCGATATGAATAAAGGGATTTTATTTTGAAAATGCTTTTAGTTAGTTGTAGAAAATGTATTTAATGGAACAGCAAGGTCGGTTGCTAATTTACAGGTTAGGTCCACAGAATGGCATCTGTCAGGAGGAAGTTTATCGCACTCAGGGGCCCAACAATAATGCAGATGCCCTGAGAACATGCCCATCCTCTTGATTTATCTCCCATTCTGTGCAAGGTCACAGGAAGAAGGGGGTGTGGGGATGGGGACCCTGCGTTTGTTTTCTTCAGTCTGGTGCACAGAAGAATCCTTCTCTCCATTCCCTCCATTTACTTTTGCCCCCCAAATTACCCGGAAGTTCCCAGAATTCCTCAACAAACACAAACAAAACAAACACAAACAAACCCCTTTAACATGAGCAGGCAGACGAATAGCCTCAATGCTCTCTCGGACTAAAGCTTATGATCGCTCATCTAGTCAGAGCCTCCCCTCCCGGGTACAGCAGTACTCAGGCTTCCAAAGGATGATGGTGCTTCCACCAGGGGAGGCGGAAACAGGGCATTTCGCTGAGTGGTTTTCGCTGTCTTTAGTTCTTTTTTTTTTTTCTCGAGCTGGGGACCCAACCCAGGGCCTTGTGTTTTAGGCAAGCGCCTACCACTGAGCTAAATCCCCAACCCCTTCGCTGTCTTTAAAATGGTCTATCCTGGGCTGGAGAGATGGCTCAGTGGTAAGAGCACTGACTGCTCTTCCAGGGGTCCTGAGTTCAATTCCCAGCAACCACATGGTGGCTCACAACTATCTGTAATGGGATCTGATGTCTTCTTCTGGTGTGTCTGAAGACAGCGACAGTGTACTTATGTATAATAAATAAATAAATCTATTTTTTAAAAAAAGGTCTGTCCTTCTTTTCACAAGCCCAGGAGGTAACCAACTAGGGGAAATGACCATGAATTAATGAACTTAGATCACTCTGTCTTCTTCTCTGTGACTCTGTGAGTTTTGTTCATGAGGTTCCCACAGGAGGCCCCTGAAAACTCTACTTAGAGCAGAACCCCTCATGCTTCTCACAGAGGCCAAGGTCTTCCTTTTCTGATGCTACCGGGCTGTAGGGAGAACCACCTCCTGGTGGCTCCTCTCATCCCTGTTCTGCTTCCTTAGCCTTTAAGGCAAACACTAATGGCACTGTGTCACCTTTCTCTGCAGGTGTGCACAGTGGGGATATAGGCTTATCCATTCGGTATTCACTACCCTGACCACAGGTCCCCTGCAGTTAAGCCAGCTCTCTTAAGCCTGCAGTGCTGTTTCAAGTTTTAAACTGTGGCATGCCTTTCTGGGATCTTAAGGTGTGAGAACTCTGGTGTGCAGTGATGAGAACTCGGATGTGCACTGGAGGGAACTCGGATGTGCAGTGGTGGGAACTCTGATGTGCAGTGGTGAGAACTCGGATGTGCAGTGGTGAGAACTCTGATGTGCAGTGGTGGGAACTCAGATGTGCAGTCTCTGATGTGCAGTGGTGAGAACTCGGATGTGCAGTGGTGGGAACTCTGATGTGCAGTGGTGAGAACTCTGATGTGCAGTGGTGGGAACTCTGATGTGCAGTGGTGGGAACTCTGATGTGCAGTGGTGAGAACTCTGATGTGCAGTGGTGGGAACTCGGATGTGCAGTGGTGGGAACTCTGATGTGCAGTGGTGGGAACTCTGATGTGCAGTGGTGGGAACTCTGATGTGCAGTAGTGAGAACTCGGATGTGTAGTGGTGGGAACTCAGATGTGCAGTGGTGGGAACTCTGATGTGCATTGGTGAGAACTCGGATGTGCAGTGGTGAGAACTCTGATGTGCAGTGGTGGGAACTCTGATGTGCTGAGTGCAGTGGTGAGAACTCTGATGTGCAGTGGTGGGAACTCTGATGTGCAGTGGTGAGAATTCAGATGTGAAGTCTTTGAGAAAGGTTTGATTATTATTCTTACCCAGTACTCACTATTGCTACACACAGTTCTAAGAATGAGGAACACTCACACGCACGTGAGATGCCTGCTCACAGAGTCACGTGAGCACATATGAGCAGAGATAGTCCACTTCCCAAACTAATGCAACACGAGGACATTCACATTTTGATAATTAAAAATACTCAAAACTGGAATATAATAAACATTTCTTTTTGGTGAAAGCTGACTTCTAATAGTAACCGTACACGCAAAACATAACAGTGATCTTGTACCTGTGGAGTTTATGGTACAATAAAATAAATAGGGTATAATGACAAATAGATCATAACTAGCACAGCAGTGACTGCTACAAAGAAGACCAAAAATTTGGGACAAGAGTGAAGTGTCTGATCCAGGAGCTGGTATGTCACGGATGGCCTCTGTAGCAAGTGCCTCAGGGGAAAGATCTAAGGGAGCTCAGAGAGAGCCCGTAGAGAGCTGCACAGAGGCTGTGTGGTGGCGGAGTGCAGGGCAGCTGGGGAGCAGAGAAGGCGGGAGGTGGGCACAGGGTAGGTACAGTGGCTGGCAATGAAGCCAAGTACCCAGGCAACTGCTAAGATGCATCTTCTTACTGAGGACAATGGGTGAAGGACTTTACCAGTGTCACTAGTTAAATGGCAGGCCACACGTGCGAGGGACAGGTGCAGTGCCAGACCGGCAGCAGCAGGGCAGTAAACACTGATTCCCAAACACACACTTAGCTCTTTACCCGTACTGGGTGTTTCAGTACTAATCACAGGGCCTTGCCGTATCTTTACGAAATGAATGGGTATTATTAACATAATGCCAACCGCCCTCCAAGTTAGTCTAAAAATGAAATTTAGGTACTCTAGAATTCAGAGTTGCTTACTGAACCACAAGATGCTAAATATTTTGTAAATATTCCTCTGTAATCGTACCTTCATTTTCAACAGGATGTCTTTTGTAAAACAGGTATCAGTACCCAAATGAACCAGACGAAATTAAAATAATATAAGGTTGTAACATAAAAGTATGTCATCTAAAGCGATCTACACTGTACATTATAATGATATATTAGTTATAAGTTTAATATAAATTTACTTAGTAAGCTAAAACACGCCTGCGAAGGTTGAGCCATCTATGTAAATCTTAGACATCTGTAGTCTGTCCTATTGAACACCTAGTGCACATGTCTGTGTCCTACTGACAAAGATCGCTGTCTATTCCAATTTGTTACATTGTTTCCAAATGACTCTGCAGCAACCAATTAAGAGAACTTGCAGACAGCAGATGACATTCAACCTAAACTACTTCAGCAGCTCGTCTCAAAATCCACATCTGTGCACGCAGACGACAGCTAACCCTCCTGACAGAAGATCCGGAGTCTTCGGTAGCTGGTTACCAGACAGGCATCACATCCGGGAACCACACTCTTCCCAGGTGCTTAGAGACTTCCGTGTGGACTTCGTCTGGTGTGTATCTGTCATCAGGGACCAGAACTTCCTCCATGAGAGACAGCTGGGTGAGCCTTCGGCCACAGAGCCTCACAAACTCAACGAAAGCACTGCAGCTGACCTCACACTCGCTCAGGCCCAGGGCGGTTAGGTTTTTACAGCGCTCGGCGATGCGAATAAGCTCACTGTCGAGGGGCTGAAGGCCGTTGGCACATACCACTAACTCGATCAGCCGAGGGCAGTTGAGACCGATCCGGCCCAGGATGGTTCTGCTTACTGAACGGCCGAAATAAAGGTGAGTGACGGGGGTTTCCTCTTTGAAGAATGTGTCAAACTCTTCTTCATACAAAAAGAAGTACATGACGACATTCACCCCCGGGGAGTGTTTAATCAGTGCGTCCCAGCTGTGTTTCTTAATAGAGTGGAACTTGATCTGCCCAGGGTTTTCACTCACAACATCTATTCGGAGATGTTCCAGGTTCACGTGAGTCTCGCTTGAGAGCGCGAGGAGGAGTTCGTCACTCAGAATGTAGTAATTCAGCGCCAGCTCCCGGAGGCCCTGACAGTGGTCCGCCACACAGAGGATTCCTGTGGGAAGTTGGGGGAAATCCTTAAGGACAAAAAGTCACACTGATTCAAAAGCAGACTTTGTAAATTTAAGTTTGCTGTTGGTTATTTTACTCCACAAATAATAACTAATGATGTTTGAGAAATATATATCGTTAAATGTGTGCAGGTTGGGGTTGGGGATTTAGCTCAGTGGTAGAGCGCTTGCCTAGCAAGCGCAAGGCCCTGGGTTCGGTACCCAGCTCCAAAATAAATAAATAAATTAAATAAATAAATAAATAAAAATGTGTGCAGGTTAATTAAAGTTTTCCCCAGACCCTTACACACTGCGGTGGGGGATGCAAAGTGGAGCACCCACTGTGGAAATCAGTGTGGAAGCCCTGAGGAACGGAAAGCAGGGCACCGTAGACTCGCTCTACCCACTCCAGGTTAACGGCATACCAGAGACTTGGGCAACCATGTTAACTGATACACTACTCCTATGAACCAAGACAGAGAAACAGCCTAGGTGTCGACCGACAGATGAATGGGTACAGAAACTGAGGTACATACATGTAGTGACATTACTGAGTCATCAGGGACAACGAAATTGTGACATCTTCAGCAAAGTGACTCAACCCTGAAATCACGTTACACAAAATGAGGCAGATTCAGAAAGATATTTCACACTTTCTAACACTCTCAAAGTTTATAAATTCACACACACACACACACACACACACACACACACACACACACACACACAGAGCATGTCCTTCTAGGTAACAGTCCATCCTGAAGACGCGGCAGGAACCTGGAGGCAGACACTGATGATCATGGAGGATGCTGCTTGCTGGTTTGCGTCCACGGCTCACGAAGCCTGCTTTTCCACACAGGGATTCCTGCCCTCGGGTGGTGTCACCCGAAGTGGAGCCACACCAATGATTAATCAGGAAATGCCCCACAGACCTGCCTTTCGGCCAATATGATGGAGTGTTTTCTCAATTGAAGTTCCCGTTTCCCAGGTGACCTCAGCTCGGGTCAGCTAGAAAAAAAAAACCCTATGGAGCGTGAGAGGGGCTAGGAAGGGAAGGAAGATGTGGGGAAAACAGGAGAGACAAATGGGGTTCACGTGACCTGAAAGCAGAGGGGCAGGAAGGAGAGGGAGGGCCCAAGGGAGGAGTCGAGGCAAATATGGCCACGAGTCTTCCTGAAAATGCCCGAAGACCCACTCCTTTGAAGTGTTCGTTTTAAATCGCCTAGAAAAGGAAAAAGAACATGTGTGCCAAAATCTCAGCCAGATACTCGAAAACCTCAGTAGTTAACGAGCTTGCTGTGCTGCTGTGTGAAGTTGGAGGTGGCATGTGTCAGCCACCCTAGTGCAATCCTACAAGACGGACAGTGGCGATGAGGAATCCCCACAAGCCCCTGGGCCATCTGACCCGGTGTACACAGTGGCCAACAGGACGCCCTGTCTCAAACAAGTTGGAAAAGGGTTTTGACAAAAACGCCACATTCCTCCACCGTAGTGACAAGAATGGGTTTTCGTTTTGATCCCCGGGCGTGGGGACATGGGGGCTGAAGGGCTGCTTCAGACTGTCTGCAGCAGCTGGCTGTGATTTGGGGGGTGGGGTAGTTGTGGTTTGTTAGTAGTGGTACTCAAATAAGAAACAAAGGAAGAAAAATTAGATTCAGGGATCTGTGTGTGTGTATGCGTGTGTGTGTGTGTGTGTGTGTGTGTGTGTGTGTGTGTATGTGTGTCTGTCTGTCTGTCTTTTTTTTTTATCTTTCTCTCTCTCTGTCTCTTTGTCTCTCTGTCCCTCTATCTGTCTGTCTCTCTCTCTCTCCCCTCATTCTTTCTCCCTTATTTACTATTAGGAGGTAAAATTGAAAAATAAAGGGTAGGAAAAGAAGAACCACAGAGTAGCAACTACCTACTACACTTCATGTTAAAAACCAAAGCAATGTATCTCAACATAATGGAAAATACATATGATGAACCTATAGCTGACCTTATATAAATGGGGGAAACCCCGCAGTCAGTCTGATTAAATGAGGAACAGAACAAGGCTGCTCTCTTACTGTCGTAATAGAAACCATAGGACATTAGAGAGCTGCAAATAAAAGGAACGTAAATAAGTGTGTTAGTAGTTTCCGGTCAGTTTGGGAAAGATAGTTTCTGAAGACACAACTGACATCTAATTTGAAGATTAAGATCACTTTTGAATAAAATTAATAAATTACATTATAAAGGCATGTGCTTTTTCAACGAGTAACCTACTGTTACTATAATAAAAGCTCTTATTCAATTTATATAAAAAACACACCCTACCATCAGAGGAAACGTGAGGACAGCTACTCATTTTGAGGAGTCGCAGGGTGTCACTGTTGTTAGCCACAAGAATCTTCAGGGAAGGGTCGTCCACCGGCGTGTCCTCAATCTTAATCGATGATAACGATTTTGAGTTGACAAACACGACCGTAAGCGCCGACACAAAGTGAGACTTGCGTGGCAAAAGGGAAAAAGTTGTGAAAACGTTATTCAAAACTCAGTTTCGATCCAGTGGTTTTAAAATATGATCTGCTAAATGCTAAGAGATATGATTAAAAAAACAATAACTATATAGGTTTCCATGGTATCACTAGCCAGTAGAAGACATTTCTATCTCCTTTTTAAGTAAAATTTCAAGCCGAGTATACAAAGAGTGGGTTTCCTTATGGCAATTTCTTGCACGTATGTCTTTATAATTTGTTCTTAGCCACGCCCTTCTGTCTGCCGTTCCCTGCCCTCCCAACTTACCTGTCTCAGATGCCTCCCTGCTCCCTCCTGCTCTCTTGTCATATATATTCCATTTGCCTCTTTCCCTCCCCTCTTTCATGGTTCCTCTCTCTTTTTATGATCTCAAACATGCATGTATACAGACGCCCACACACACACACACAGAGAGAGAGAGAGAGAGAGAGAGAGAGAGAGAGAGAGAGAGAGAGTCTGCATGAGGTAAAGTATGCAGTATTTTTTCCTGGGTCTGGTCAACTTCAGTTGACATAATGATCTCCTCTTCCACGTATTTTCCTGCAAATACCATGATTTCACAAGTCTTCCAGGCGAAATAAAATTCTACTGTGTATATACTTCATGTACGTGCTTCATTCACCCATCCGTTGATGGACAACTAGCCTGGTTCTTCTTGGTAGCCACTGTGGACAGTAGAAGAATAAACATGGCTCCGTATGCACCGTGCCGGTGACTTGTGAGGATTTACCTAGCAGAGCTGCATCGTGTAGTTCTTCTGATGTGTGTTCTGGCCTTCTGTCAGGGATTAGGTTGATGTAGGTATCTGGGCTCAGCTTTAGGTCTATTCTAATGGTTTCTGTACAGTGTAAGAGATAGGAGTCCAGCTTCGTTCTTCTACATGTGGATACCCAGTTTTCCAACCGACGTTTGCTGAAGATACTATGCTGTGTTTTTCCCAGTGTGTGTTTTTTGACTTCTGTCTGTAGCTGTTTGAGCTCAGTTTTCTGTCTTATGCTCCACTAACACTGCTGTTGAGAAGTCTGCCCTGTGACGGTTCCAGGCAGTTTCTGCAGCATAACTTGAGGCCGCCATTTGTCCTGGCGCATTGTTCTTTCTGACTATAACTGCTTTGGCAATGAGGGTTTATTCGAGCTTCCACATGAGTCACAGAATGGTTTTTTCTACCTCTGTGAAAAATGTCAATGCAATTTTGATGAAGACTATGTTGAAGCTGTAAATCACTCTGGCTACCATAGCTACTTTCTGCCCTATTAATTCTGTCACGAGGTCTCCCATCTTCTAGTATATTCTTAAATTTCTTTCCTCACTGCCTTAAGGTTTTTGTTACAGAGATCTTTCACTGCCTCACTCCCTAATTAAGTTTAATTCTGAGTTTTCAGGGTTGGGGGGTGGGCATTATAGATGGTATTTTTTTTCTTGATTTTTTTCTTTCTTACCAGTTTCATTATTAATAAACAGAAAGGCTGCAGCTTTTACATGGTGATTTTATGTCTCATTACTTTGCTGGAGTTTGAGAGTTCTCTGGTGGACTCTTTGGGATCGTGTGGGCACAGAATCACGTCTACAAGCAAGAATAATTTGTGTTCTTCATTTCCTATCTTTCTTTTTTTACTTCTCTTACTGCTCTGACTAAGGCTTCGTGTACAGCACTGAATGAGAGTGGTTTAAGTGAACATACTTGTCTAATGTTCCAGGAAGGTTAGAGGTGTTGAACTCAGTCAAAAGCCTCTCCTGTGCCTAGGGAGATAATCATGTGATTTCCATTTTTAAACCTATTTGTGTATTGCATTACACTGAGTGGTATGCATACGTGAAAATCAACCTAGAATCCCTGGGGGGAGGGGGATAATTTGTTCGTGGTGTAGATATCTTAATGTGCACATCACATCCCTCTATCAGAAAGTTTCATAGCACAACAGGAAATGGGAAGATGAGGACGGAAGAGTCCCAAGCATCTCGTAAAGGCTGCCTCAGCTCTTTTAACTGTAAGAATGTGATGTCCGATGTTAAGAGGAGACACCTTGCTTTATTTTCTCGAATGGGGATTAGCTAATTACGGACCACCAGACAAGCCCAGTGCAGAGTCTGCTTCTCTATGTTTCGTGAATAAGGAACGAGTTTTTTACATTTTGAATGGGTTGGATATACTCAGAAGCATAACCACAAGACCCGCACGGCACAGACTTTAACACTCACAGATCAAGTCTGCACGGCACGCAGCCACGTGCTTCCCTTTCCGTGTTGTCTGCGCCGGCCTTCCCTCGGCAACAATGGAGCTGAGGGGCTGAGGCAGAGACATAGATGCTTATTCTCTGGGCTTTCCTGACCGCTTGTGAGGAGAAATGCATTTCCCTTCTTTCCCTGTTTTCAGACCTAAGACAGTGTCTGCCACAGAGCAGTCAGTAAACATTTGTCAACAGAATGAAGGGTTATATCTTACGGGTTTTTTTTTTCCTAGCTGATTTAAAAAATGTAGATGAAAATAGTTACATGTTTTAAAGGATCACAAAATAAAGCTTATTAATAGTTTTGCCTTCAAGATAGGCAGAATTCCATTTTCAGATTTACTCTTTCTGGCAAAGTCAGAAAGTATGGAAACCAAATTTTCCTTCCACAAAATCAGTTTCGGCTATATTAAAGGTTCTACCAGTCCTGTTAGGACGGCCACGCTGGCTTATAAACACGTAAACACGTTGACTTACACTAATTAAAAATGGTTTTCCGAGTAGTAGAGGCTAAAGACCTCCTAAGTTATTACAGAACTGTAAGTCCCTTTCAAGAACTGTAAGGTTTTTTCCCTGCTCCCATCAGCTCTGGATTAGCTGTTTTATTCTGAAGGACACTGAAACAGCACAGCTTTGTTAGAATCAATTTTCTACACTCTTTATGTTTAGCAAAATACCGCAATTTTACCTAGTTCTCCCACTCACATATACATAGGAAAACCAAGAATGGATCCCAGAGAGCCTCTTCAGGCTGTTCAGAGGCCCAGGAGCACACTCGGACAGACAGGGCTGCCTACTGCCTGCCATCTGCTGGTGAACTGCACCACTGAACCCAGATGCTGGCCCAGGAGGCTGCTGGGAAATGCTGGCCTTAGCTTTGCCAAGAAGCATCAGGCCAACCTGATGCTGTGCTTTATAAACAAGGAAGTAACTAGTTAGTGCTAGTAAGCTTTCACCTGATTACTTACAGTATTCTAAATCCCCAAATGACCCAGTTTTTTTCCCCCCAGCGTATCTCTTAAAAAGACAACAGGCTAGCAGAAAGCCTGGCCAGGAGAGCCATGACCCAGTTTATAGGAGAGACTATGTAGCTTTCCCTGTCCTCTACTGCGGGAGGTTTCCATGAGGTGGATTTTCTCAGCAACCGTGATGAAGCGCTTGTTAAAAACCAAATACTATTTTAACCTGGCTTTATGGTGATTAAAGAAAAAGGACGGACTCTCATCCTTCAAAGAGAGTGTGAGAAGGAGGCAGAGAACAGGCCAAATTAATCACTAAGGTGGCACCGAGCACTAAGGAATGATGGAAAGACCATAAAATGTCCAACATGGGGGCTGGGGATTTAGCTCAGTGGTAGAGCGCTTACCTAGGAAGCGCAAGGCCCTGGGTTCGGTCCCCAGCTCCAAAAAAAAAAGAACAAAGAAAAAAAAAATGTCCAACATGTGGTGCACAAGTGGTGGTTGGTGTGTGCTATCCACCTGACAGAACCTAGAACCGTCTTGGAGATCATCGTAGGTATGTACATATGTATGTATGTATGTATGTATGTATGTATGCATATGTATGCATGCATGCATTATTTACTTATTCATTTATTTATCTGTGTATGTTCACACATGTTCACATGCTTTTGCCCACTCGTGGAGGTCAAAGGTCACAGCCATTGGAGTGGGTTCTCTCCTGCCATCGTATGGGTTCTGGGGATCAAACTCAGGTTCTTCAATTTGGAGAGAAGTGCCCTTCCCAAGGAGCCGCCTCACTGCCCTGACTGTGCTGAAGCGAGGAGACTCACTGCCCGTGTGTAGCACCGCTCCCTGACTGCGAGAGGGGAAGAACGGCAGCACGGGACACCCTCTGCTGCCTGAAAATGGACGCCCCGTGAGCAGACGCTTCAAGCTCCCGCTGCCCTGACTTCCCGGCCATGACGGACTGCGCCCTCAGACCGCCAGGGTAGGCCCTCTCTCCCTTACATGCTTTACACAGGCTATTTTCTCACCGCCACAGAACGAGCAACTCACACAGGAGGAGGAGAGGACCTGGTGACACGCGGACGAGGCCTAAGTGAGACAGCGGTCTCTGCAGCCGACAATGCTCCTCGCCCCTCAGCAACTCCATCTTTCCTCTCTGCTTACCCAGTATCCGATTCTAACTGTCAGGCAGACCCTGGGCTCGTTGGCCAGCCAGTGTAGCCTAATCGGTAAATTCCAAGCCAATGAGAAACTCAAGTCTTAGAGGAGGGCGACAGTGTTTCTGGGGGTGACACATTAAGGGTGTCAATGGCAGTCCCATGTACGTACACACATGTTCACCTGCACATATGTGGACACAAACATTTAAAAAGCTTATCATCTCTCACCAGAAGGACAGTATCCTTACCTTTGGCATATTCATGAAACTTGGCTTGGCTGTTGAAATCAATCCCAAGGTCTGGATAGAGCAATTTACCAGCTGAGAAAGGATATGACAGGCGGCTTCCGCTGACTCAGTACTGCTATCAACCTGTAAAGACCATTTTAAATCTAAATTTCCCGAAGGCGATTTATCAGGACTACACTGGACATGCAATTACTTAATGGGATCCAATAACCAAGTTCTGCTGATCCCTTTCATCAGCATGAGTGATTGTTTTGATATAAAATGTCTGAGCTCACAAAGGGAGAAACAGAGATGACAAGGTAACTCGTTAGCGCTTCAAGCTTTCAGCCCTTCATAATTATCTGGGAATTATTAATAGCCAGATGAGAAAACTGAATTTTACGTCATTCAGTTACAGCTTAGGAGAAATCAAGGTGGGATAAAATGCTAAGGATTTACCAGGAGCACGAAAGCAAGGCTCCAAATACAGAAAACACGTCAATGTCGGCACGCCAACGGATGCTGCTCCATACCTTAAAGCTGACGTACTGAAGATGTGCCGCGTGCTTTTTGATGATCTGTTGAATGAGGTCGGGATGAGTGGACTTAAAATAAGAGGTTGCTGATTGGTTCAGCTCGAACTCGAACTTCCTCCAAAGATCGGGAATGTGGAACACTTCGTTCCATCTCCTACACACGGAAGATGCCCGGGCTCGATCTACTAAAGGAAGATACTGAAAAATCCGTAATATGACATGGTGAGGTAACGTGCCCCAGTCCAGAAGGACAGAGAGCATCTGAGTCTGGCGGAGGGAAGGGCAGAGCCCACGTTTGGGCTGTTTCACGGCTGGTGACGAGTGGACAACTTTATTCACGGTGGAGAAATTATTCCTCTTCATTCTGCAAGTGCCAGAAAGCGTTTGTTCGTTTCTTTTTTGCTTTCCCACAAAAGTGTTTGTACCCTAACTGTATAAAATAACATTAGAAGGGGAAAGTAATCCAACAGACACGATTCTGGCAGCAATCTTCCATTTTACGCACTGATCGGTGCTACTTTGTGCTACTGAGGACAGAGGTCGGCGCAAACCTGCGCTCAAAACCAGGTTCCGGGGCTGAACGGATGGTAAAGGACTGAAGTTGAGCAAATTGTACGAAGGAACAAAGGAGAATTGCACACGGCCCTGTTTGTGTGTGGGAGCATCCAAAGTAGCAAATTCCCCCACTTTTGTTTTCCCCATGGCCAAATGCTGATCCTTACTGTATCCCCCAAAGGAAACACCACGCTGAAATCCCGTTAAAATCCCGGGAAATCTGGGAGACAGAACCACTAAACCAGGAGTCGGGAAACGCCTCAGCCATGCCACGGACTAACCATGTGTGGCTCTAACCCTGCTTCCTCATCCATAAAGCGGGGATCAGAGCAGCCATAAAGCCGCCGTGAGGACCGGAAGACCACTTGGTGTGTGCAGCACATACTCAGGAAAGGCTGCTGTGCTAACAAGCCAAGCCACACCGCTAACAGACAGCCAAATGACTGGCAATGGATTTCAGGTGACAGCTTGCACCTAAGAATTCTGGGAAATGCGGACGTAGCAGGGGCAGAGTTGTTGAATGTACATGTCTGCTTCTCTGTGGTCACTACTAAAAACATAAGAAAGGACATTATTCTTCTCCCAGAAAGATTCTCCAGGTGTTAACTTCTGGGTATATGACAAAGCATCTAGCCGAGAAGACCACATGTGTCAAGATATAGATAGATAGACAGATAGATAGATAGATAGATAGATAGATAGATAGATCAATTTATCTTTAATCTTCCTACAGATTTATATAAGAACACAAAATATTAAATATACAATTATCTGAGAGGCTTAAAAAAAGGGCGAAAATGGTTCAGAACTCAACTCCGATTAATGACTTAACCCTGACTCCACCCATCAACCAAGGACATATATACACACAAAGGCGGTGCCAGAATTGAACATACCTTCAAATCTGCTGAGAATATTTATTTACAACGTAAGGTGCATCTGTCTTCTGATTCAGTCTGGGCGACGTGAAATATTTCTTAGCCACAACATAAAGGTGGATCCCAGGAGCAGGACTGACCTCTAAAATCACTGCGGAAGTAGGAAAAGTCATCTTGGGGCGCTTGGGAGCTGCAGTGGAAAACCCACACCTTGTCAACCCACACCTCAAGCATTGAAGGAAGAGTTACTGTAAGCGTCTCCATCTGACCGAAGAGCTACATGGGGACCTTAGAACCTGTCACCCAACCCAAGGCAATAACACAGAACACAGCCTACAGACGGAACGGACTCTTTACTGCTACTTCTCTTAAAACCCCTGTATGCGGGGCTGGAGGGATGGCTCAGCAGTTAAGAGCACTTGCTGCTCTTACAGAGGACCCAGGTTCAATTCCCAGCACCCACACATGCACCAGCCACACACACGGTACACAGACACAAATGCAGGCAAAATACCGTTACAGGCAAATAAACCCCTTAAAGATGTTATATTGACACCAATAATTCAATAGAAAAACATGTTGATTTTCTCCTCACATGAATTAATAGAGCATTAAACCACCCTCTCAATTACAAACTTCATATTGTAGCTGCACGTCGGTATTATCTTAAAGTGTAAGATAAACTGATTTTTATTACTTAGAAATACTTTTCAATCATGCGTCCACTATTTAGATACTACGAATCACATGAAACAATTTATGAACATGGGCCACCACTTGGTCACATCGCAGTCCCGTTTAAATTTTTTTCTTGGAACTGTTTATATAAAATTCTTCCTTTAATGTATGGGGCCGTTTATTTAAAAGGCCTGATTCATTTCTTTTCACGTGAAGGGAATGGATCGCTTCTTTTTTCAAGACTCCCTTACCTGAAGGTGGCCTCCCAGTCACAGTTCCTGCTGAGCCGAGGACATGAAGCTGCCATGGGGCATCCACCAACACCCATCTGACTTCACGTTCAGTCTTGGAAAGACACCACAAAACCACCATTAGGGCATATTATAATTTTATGCTTAGGTTATCTATCATTATATACATATAAGTGATTTTATTAGTAAGTTATTAATAATAAGACCATTTTTTGCCCATATGAAAACTAGTTTGTGGAAATATCGCAGCCCTTGCTAGAAGTTTCACTGGAAGCTATACTAAGGTTATATATATAAGGCAGAAAAGGACTCTGAAAATTCACATTTTACTTAATATCTATGGAGAGAGATCATAAAAATTCGAGTAGTTCACAATTACATGTATCGGTTTATTAGCTGTATAAATCGGCATAGATCAAGCTTCTCTGTGGTATTAAGATACATTTACTTTCAAAAGAAACTTGCTTTTTTTTTTTTAAAGGGATAAACTCATTTTTAAGTACATCATCTGAAGACCCAAGTTTGGCAATACGTACTTGGATTGAACACATCTTTTGAGAGGCGAGGATGCCAGCGAGGTTGCACAGAACTTGACCTGGACCAACCCTTAGGAATCCCTGAGGTAGATGGGCACCGAGCAGCCTGTCCCCTATCCCCGCAACCAGACTGGACAAGAAACAGGCGACGACAACCCAGGGCTGAGTTTAAAATGTAAAAATGAATACAGATGGCAGTGCAAATGCACTGCTCTAAAACTGCTCGGTGCAATTTATCTTACATTCTAACTGTCCAGAGAAACGGGCTTGGGGACAGCCGGACCCTAACCCGAAAGACCCTCCACAAAACCAGCGGGAGAGCAGAAAAGCTCCCGGGGTCTGGGGGAGGGGGACGGCTCGGCTGGGCTCGGCGGGGTCGGTTCCGAGCGTGTTCGGCTCCATTCCCGCCTCCACGGCCAGGCAGCTCCCGGGGCTCCTGCAGTTCGGCCCGCCCCGCCGGCTCCCAATTGCTGCGCCACAAACGTTACCTCAGAACGCGCGCCTCAGGGCAGCCAGCCCCAGGCAGGCCCTCCGGTCAAGCGCAGGACTCTGCGTGACAAACGCCAGCAGCCACCTTCTCAGGTGGGCGAGCTCCAGCGCCGCCTAAAGCCGAGGACACTGAGGGACTGAATGGGTCCAGCAGGCCAGGCCCCGCCCACGCCACGCCCCTCCAGGAAGCCTTGCCCCAATATGCTAATATTCGGCCCCTGGAATCCCCGCCCCCGGGCAGCCTCGCCCCACCCCCAGCAGCTGCTTTTATCCCTCGTCCCCAACTACACCCCGCCTCCCGGAAGTGGCTGTTTCTCAGAGATGCCACGCCTCCGTCAATCCGTCTCCCCCCAGCCGCTACGTTTGAATTCAGGGTTCACCGAGAGGTAGACCCCGAAGCCCGCCTGCGGCCCGCCCACCGGCAGAAGCTCCACCCCCTAGAGGCTCTGACTCTAGGTAGCCTCGCCCCGCCCCCCAGTCGCTCTGTTGGAGCCCAAGGTCTCACCTGGTACATGCAAGTTCCCAGGCCTCTATAAGTCCTTTGGTGGTCCCAGAGCATGGGAGAGTGCTCCTTAAGTCACAAGCGGTATGGTTAGTGAGTATTCAGTTAAATAACCGACTGCTTGACCCAAACTAACAGTTCCAGTTTTCAGGTTTTAACTTGAGAAGGACACCCCACTACCACCATGCAGATGCTTGAGGGACATTGGTCAGGAGCTGCCATGATAGCCTCTCAGGTCCTGAGCTGCCTGCAGAAGCTCACCTGTGAGCTGCCAGCCCGCCAGCGCAAAAAGGAACGTACAATGGGCTACGGATTTTAAAGCTTGATTTAAAAATTACTTCAAAATATGAGATCAAGTCATGCACAGCATTCTGGGACACAGTTCTGTGTTAACGTATAGCGTCTCTCCTATTCTTTTTGTAATGACCAGCTTTACTGAGGTACAAACTAACAAACAAAAACTGAACATACCCTAGGTTTTGTTGCCTTTAAAACCATCCTAGCTGACAAGATAATGAAAATACCATAGATGTATGTCTCCCCGAGATTCACCTAGGTCCCCCTGTAACTCCCCCATCATGGTCCTCCCTGACCTGACACTTTAGAGTAATTCGCAGTTCATATTATACATGATTTCTGTGGTCTAGCTGTCAGCTTTTTTTTTTCCCTCCAGAGTTCAGGTGACACAGATCTTGCCACATTTGCTCCAAGTGACCTGGACAGACCCCCCCTCCCCCGTTTTGTCCTTCTTTGATTTCTTTGAGATTGTCTTGTCACCTTATGAACTTAGATGCATATGCCAGTCTAGATCATTCAGGTTTGCCAAAGCCTCAACTTTGTAAAATTCACTTCCATCCATGGACTCAACAAGCCACTTGCAAAAATCTTGTTCCTCAGGGAAGTCTCTACAGCTTAGATCTATCTTGAACCAGTATAGACTTGGGATCCCCACTCTGACCCACTATGGCTCAGTCCTAGTTACACATCTCATCACCCCTAGCAAGAAACTTGCAACTTCTGTCCCACTCACCCTCTCCCCCGAGAAAGCAGCTGTATCACCGGAAAAAAACAGACCACCCCAACTTGGGTGACAACTCACTGGAAAGTTGCCAGCCTGGAGTCCTCTGCTCAGCTCCCAGATAGTTCAATGATCATGGAGGTGTCTGCAGCTCAGCTCAGCGGGTCGGAGTCTGGCTCCCAGCCCAGCAGCTGTGAACTGCTTCTACACAGCTGGGGAGGAGCCTCGAGAAGGCTCAGAATCCATTCCCCAGGTACATGACCTTCTTTTCCCCTCCTAAGTGCTTCCTGGAGGGGCTGTTTCAGTTTCAAGGAAACATCCCTTATACTGTGCCCTTAGCTTTAAATGTTACCTTTTCATGGTGTCCCAAAGATAATGTGTCTTACATTTACGTTTTAAAAACTCTTAATTGTTGTCCTTGGATGAAAATAGCAATTCCTCTCCCCTGTCCTCATGTCCCGAGCCTTTGTCCTTGTGATGGCCCTCTGGGATCTCTCCGTGGGGCTTTACCTCATTTATTGCAGTTGTCATTTTCGGCATCGTTTCTGGTTGTTCCCGGGGCATCTCTGTCTTTACTGAATTCCATTCACAAACTACGTTGACCTCCTTATTTCATTCAGCTGTTCGTGTTCTCCAGGGCTTCATTCAGCTTTGTTTGTTTACGCCGTCTTTCATCTCTTGTGAGTGGATTTATCGTCACGCTTTTTAGATTCTTATTCCATCTAGGTCGCTCTCGTTGTAGAACATTACTCTGGATGGGTAGGGTTTGGAGGGGACATGTCTTGGTTTGCTGTTACTTGTGTTATTACATTGGAACTTGCCTATCCATCAGGAGCTAGGTCGTTGGTTTACTTTTGTTATTATTTGAATGAAGTTCGTTATTTTACGTGGAAGCATTTGCGGCGTTTAGGAGGGACGAGGTCGTAGCAGGGGTTGAGTTGCTGTTTTTCTCTGTTAGAATAGCACTTAGGGCCACAGGTTCTATCCCTAGCCCTTCCTTGCTGTTGAAAAATAAACTCCCATTGTTTAACGCTGTGCTGGCTCATCAGAGGTCAGCCGGACACACAAACTGGAGTTACTTGAAAGGAGGGGGAACCCATGTTGTTGAGACAATGTCTCCGTAAGATCCAGCTGTAAGGCATTTTCTCAATTCATGACTGGCGGGGTAGAGCCCAGCCCATTGTGGGTGGAAACACCCCTGGCTGCTGGTCCTCGGTTCTATAAGGAAGCAGGCTGAACCAGTCATGAAGAGTTAAGTCAGTAAGCAGCCCCCTTCCATGGTCTCTTCTGCCTTGACAAGTACGAGCACTGGTGAACAGTTATCTAGTAATTTGCAAAACCAGCACCTGCAGTTTCCTGGCCCAGCTCTTTCAGCCTGGGACCGCTCACCCCCAGAGACCTCTCCCCCACACCGTGGTTCCAGACTGCTGTTGCCTGTTGGTGCGACTCCATCAGAGTGCCTGTGGCCCACGTGACCCCAGCTTCTCTGCACATGCGCCTGTTCTTTCTTCATTCCCACACTGTTCCAGCCAGGATGCGGCATACCTTCAGCTTTAATCATTTTAGGGAGCAAAAAGACATTGATAATACTATGAGTACTTGTATGTTAGCTATTGTCAGTGAAGCAAAGGCCAGATCAGGCCTGATTAAAAGCACATAAATGTAGTTTTATTTGGCATTGCTCCCACACACGTTCAGCGGGGCCAGAGAAGTCGCAAGGGTACCTGGATTAAG
The DNA here is from genome assembly GCF_011064425.1 of Rattus rattus. Classification (NCBI taxonomy): domain Eukaryota; kingdom Metazoa; phylum Chordata; class Mammalia; order Rodentia; family Muridae; genus Rattus; species Rattus rattus. The sequence continues at coordinate 81,548,389 of NC_046167.1, forward strand.
GTGGGGAGGTTTTATAGACCTTGGGCGGGCACTGGGATGGGTTTGCCATGTCTGAAAGTCGGGTTGCCGCTGCTGCCAGAAATGAGGAACTGGGCTTTTGGTGCCATTCCTTTGTTAGGAGTTTTCTCAGTGCGGGCAGGGTCAGGGGAAGGAGAGCAGAAGGGGTTTCCCTGCTTGTGCAGGGGCAAACTCCAGCCAAACGGTCCGTATAAATGGAGAGGGAGGGAGGGAGAGGGGCGGGGGGGGGGGGGGCAGGGGCAGAGGCAGGGCAGAGGCAGAGGCAGAGGCAGAGGCAGAGGCAGAGGCAGAGGCAGAGGCAGAGGCAGAGGCAAAGGCAGAGGCAGAGGGGGAAAACATACAGTAAGATTAGTGGTTAGTAGATGATAGAGAACCAACAGAAGAAAGGAATACTCATGGGGTGGGCTACTGGGGCAAAAAGACTATTTTAGGGAGATGAGGAAAGCCTGGAGAGCGGTATAGATATGGATAACACGGAACACCCTCATCTTTAGGAGGCTGAGGTACGGAGACACTGAAAATGGGGCCACTTACGATCTTCAGGCAAGAAAAAAAAATAATAATGAGAAAGGGGCGGGAACCACCACAGCATAAGACAAGAACAAAGGCGGAGCCAACCTGGCCTTAGAAGCCTGATCCTGCCTTCTAATGTATTAACCCGTATTAAGGACTTTTCTGAGATGATAAATTTACCTTTATGGAGCAGATGCAGAAAGAGCCTCATTCCTCTGCTTTCTGGGTTTTCGACAGTGTGAGGCGATGGAGAATCACTTCCTGATTCTGCTACTTCCTGTTGTACTGAGTTCAAGTTAGGACACTCTCTCTGCTCACTGCTCCAGATAACGCTCACTGCTCCAGATAACAGGGCGAACGTTGTTTTCAGAGAGTTCCTGGACTGGCTAAGACATCTGTTCACAGCAAGGTCTCAGATGGCAGCTGGTACACAGAGAGTGCTATGCTAAGAATGTCCTCGCGTCCTCCTCAGTTCGATTGCTGAATTCTATTCCAAGCTTTTTTTTTTTCCCCCCGGAGCTGGGGACTGAACCCAGGGCCTTGCGCTCGCTAGGCAAGCGCTCTACCACTGAGCTAAATCTCCAACCCCTGATTGCTGAATTCTAAACTGGAAGATGGTGCTACCGGATAGGGTACTTTGAGGAGCCAACCAGATATTGGGGGTGGGGGTGACATTAGCGTCTTCATTTAAAAAAAAAAAAAGATTACAAAATGCTGGCTCTCTCCTACCCAGCGAAGATGCAGACAGCAGAAGCGATAACAGGAAACAGGCCCACAATGAATCCACAAGCGTTTGCTGTTGAACCCCACTGCTTCCAAATTGTGAGGTTTCCAGCTTCTAAGCCACACACTTTACAGTACTTTATTAGAGTAGGCTAATGGACAAGGACAGCAAGTCATAGAATACATGCAGACAGGCAGTCACGTTCTTTCTGGGGCTTCTAGACCAGCGCCGCAAGGTTACTACACAGATGAAGTCAGACATTGCATTCACGTGCTCTAAGCTGCACGGACCTGGGTCAGATACAGGAATTTGCTAAGCATCCTCAGAACATTGGTTCCTATCGAGCTTCCTGCTGTTTCCTTCCTTCCTCACTACTAAAGCCTAACTTCTGACAAGAACCCTATCAGGCAGGACATACCAAGGGCTGAAAAGTCCCACCCAGGCTGAACCTGGGACCCCCCCCCTCTGATTGGAGGTAGTTGTTTTCCTCACCTGGATTTAAATTCATCTTTGAATGCCCATTTGTCGTTAAATAATTTTTTCACTTCAAAGGATGTATAATGTATTTTTTAAATAAATTTCCATAGTATAGACTGCAACATAAATATTTTCTAAGCATTTTCGCCCGTGTAAAAAAACTTACAACTTTTACTTCATAATCTCTTAGATTGATGTTTTTCCCCTTGAGGGAAATCAGTAAAGGGAACATTTAATTTTACTCAAAAATTAAGGCTAGTCATTTAAAACTCATGTTTGTCACAGTCCATCGATGAACAAAGAACTCAGCAGCACTTAACTGTTCCCACAGCTCGAATCCCCCATGAATGGGAAATTATTAGGAAGGAAGTCTTTCTAAATGGGTCAGGCTTAGTCACCACTGACTCAAAGCCACCACTCTGCTTTGGAGTATGGATAAAGTCAGGGCGTTTCACGAAGCTCACGATTTCATTAACGCCTGCTCCTGGCACACGGTAGCCTTGTCTTACTCCCCTTTGTGGGTCTGAACCACTCGTTTTTAAAACAAGGAAGAGAAATGACTTTTAACCTGCTTCCTGACACTTTTCTAGTCAAGCTCCCGCACAGCAGTCTTTACAATACAGTGTAGCACTGGGTCGTGCTTTCTGTCTTTGTAGAGCCCGGAGGTTAGAAAAGCCGAGTCTTGGCAAACAGCTCTGGGCTCTGTAAGTACAATCTGCTTAAAAAGAAACAAATGATTCTATTGCCTTGTTTAACCAAAAAGGCCTCAGGAATACTTTGTTAGTCTAGAGATAATTTTCCAGAGTGCTTTATTTGTGAAAGACAACCCCCCTGCCCCTCCCCCCACAGATTCATTACTTCTTGGCACAAACCTGGAACTATCTAGAGAAAGGGAGCATTCACTCTAAAGCTCCTTAATAAAGGGAAGCTAGGTAACAGATCATGCTTTATCGTTGCCTTGGTGACGGACCTTTCCAAGCATAATCATCAGCAGGAGTAACATTTTCTTAGATTTTTTTTTTTTCATTAACAAAAAGAAAACTTCAGCGTGGGGACACTTTCTTACACTCTCTTCCAAGGATCCAAGCTTCCATGTGTTTTTAATGGCAAGGTCCCCCTGTTAATTCTCCGTCTGTGAGTGGGCTTATCTTAACATTGGGTAACAGATACACAATCACACACTGGCTCTACGGACTTACCAGCTGTAGAAAGAAAATGCTTCAAAGTGTTTTAGAAACAGGTTCAGAACTCTGAGGCTGGGGAGACGCTCAGCGTTCGGGAGCACTGGCTGCCCTGACATGGTATATGCTCTTCCCAGCACCCACATGGCGGCCCACAACCTTCTGTAACTCCAGCTCCAAATGATTTGATTCTCTCTTCAGGCCTCCGTCCATATTGCACAGGCCTGGTGCAATACATGAGAAATACTTATACACATAAAATAGGAATAAATAAATAAAATAGAAATAATTAAAATTTGAATTAGTTTTAATTCAGTAGAAGGAATAGACTATTAAAGGATTCTTATACTGGATTCACAAAATGGAATGAATTTCAGACAAAAGAAGAGGAATGTACTGCGATATTTAACAGCTAAAGGCCTTGTCTGGGAGGTGTGCAACGGAGATGGTCTCAACTGTTTGAACCATTGCTGATCTCTTATACAGTTCGCCTAGTCTCCCAGAGAGTACTACTAATGAATTAACACGTTTTATTTAATTAAATTGAATTGGATTTTTAAATACGCTGTTAGATCTTTATCATTATCATCTTTTATGTGTATGAGTATTTTGCCTGCATGTCAGTCTGCATACCTGGTGCTCACAAAAGCCAGAAAGGGCTTCAGGTCCCGTGAAACTGGAGTTACAGATGGTTTTGCGCCATCACGTGGGTGCTGGGAACTGAATCTGGGTCCTCTGCGAGAGCAGCTGGTACTCTGACCCGCTGAGCCATGTCCAAAGCTGCTAGAAATAATATTTAAAACAACCGCACAATAAGTTATCAGCAAAAACCAATAAAAATAAGGCCACTGTGATAACCAAGTCACTAAAACGACTTTGGGCAAAAAGAGACACAGATGCCAAAAGATTTGCCAATCAAGGACGACGTATCGGCAAGTCGGAGAAAACGGTAAGCTGCGTGCTTCCTGTGTAGCACAGCTAGGTGCTGGCAACAGTGATGGTCTCTGTTTGAATCATGGCTGATTCCTCATACAGTTGACCAGGTCTCCCAAGTAATGCCACACAGAGCATCTAACTTTCACAGATCCTCATACGGAGCGCCTGTGTGGGAAGAGTAACACCTGTAGTCAGTGATGCTTTTAGCCTGATCTCTGCAGAACGAGGTGAGGCATTTATGTACCGAGAACATCTTTTTCGTCTTTTCTTTTTCCAAATAACTTTTATTAATTCTTTGAGGACTTCATACAGTGTACTTGATGATACTTAGCCCTCCCCACGATCTTCCCGGATCTACCCTCACCTCCCTCCCCCACCTAACTTCTCATTCTCTCTCCTTTTCTTCCCCCCTTAAAACGAACCAGTTTGTGTTGGCCCATTACTTTTAAGTTTGGGGACTGACCCGGAGTGGAGTTCGGTCAGTCTACAAGAGGGAGATCAGATTGTCAAGGACACGTGACTCCCCTTCTCCCAGCAGCTATCAAAAGCCAGGAGCTATTCAGCGAGGGGCGGGGCTTTGTGCTCGCCCTCTCCTCCATTTAAGTGAAACTACTTGCTGGACTGCGTGCACATCTGGCTTGTAGGGTGGTGTGACTCTGAGGCCAGCTCAGGAAACGTACCATCCTTTGGGATGGCACAAAGCCTCATGCCTAGAGAAGAGGTTTCCTCCCTGAAGCAGAGAATTGGAACGCCCCCTCCCAACACCCCCCCCCCCCGCCGCCCCCAAGGATCACTGTCAGCATAAGCGCAGCTTGGCTTGAATCGCAGCAAATGAGTGTAAATACTGTCCTTAAATCCTTGCCGAGCCTTTTTACCTTTTTATTTCACATAGGAGGGTTTTCTCCTGGAAGAATATTTCATCATTCATTTTCCTCAAACAACATCTAGCGCGGATTCTTGCCTTTAGGGAACTTTTCAAAAATTTTAAAGGGAATTTTGTAACACTGTCTGCTCATTTAGCAGTGAAGTGCGTTTGATGACAAGCACATCGCTATTGTGTCACATCCTGAAGTATACTGTCAATCTTAGGAAGACGATTATACAGGTGCTTCAGAAGAGAACCCGGCCAAGACTCTTGAGTTCCGGGTCGTATTTCTTTTAGGCAGAACTTTTAAGATGGCAGGCACTGGTAGGCACATGTGAGCATGGGTGTAAGCCCCTTTTAACAAGTAGTGACTGTGCTAGGCAAATACTTCGCTGACCCCCTACATACAATACTGCTCTTGTGTTTCTGCAAGTGCACACATAATAAACGAAACACAGAACTGCTTATCCAACGGTCATAATGTCCCTAGGGCTTTTCATAATTTCCAGGTTGTAGCTAGAGCATTTTCAAATCATGAGGCAACAGCTGTTAGCCAAAGGTGCCTTCCACAAGTTTAGATTCTATTAAATTCCAGATTTGATAAGTGAGACTCGGTTAGGGTTACCATTGCCATGATGAAACACCATGACCAAAAGCAATGTGGGGAGCTAAGGATTCATCCCACTCACAGTTCACTGTCAAAGGCAGTAAGGGCTGGAACCTAAGCAGGAACCTGGAGGCAGAGGTCATACAGAGAGGAGTGCTGCTAACTGGCTTGCTCCCCATGGCTTGCTCAATCTGCTTGTTACTAGAACCCAGGACCACCAGCCCTGGGATGGCACGAGACAATAGGCTGGGCCCTCCCATCCATCACTAAATAAAATCCCCAACAGGCTCACCTGCAGCCCCATCTTATGGAGGCATTATCTCAGTTGGGGTTCCCGCCTCTCTGATGACCCCAGCTTGTACCAAGTTTGCATACCACTCACCAGGACAGAGACATGTACCCCAACTTTAATTCAGATCATGAGAGGGTATTATTCCACAGAAATATGTTGAGGTTTTTCCCATGGAATCTACTACTGCTGCTGTTGTTGTGGGCCCCATTTAAATTCAATAGAAATCCAGCTTAACTCAAACAGCAGGTCAATGCAGGTGACAAAAATTTATTGTGATCAAGCCACTACCGATCGATCAGGGCCAGAGAACGGACTTGGGAATTGAACTAGGATCCTGAAGGGATGTTGTACAGCACATCTAAAGGATGAAACCGTAAAGCCAGTGGACTGTAGCATTGTCCAATCATATTTTGACATAAGGGGTCGAGCAAGAGAGTTTCCATCAACTAGGACTTGTTTCCTGAGCCTGGGAACATGATTTTAGTTTGGCCCTGCCAATAAGACAGAGAAGTTGTCCCTGAGATGTCTGGACTCAGACAAGCGTTCCTTTATAGAGGCTGTTTGGCTACTGTGAAGTCTTTAGCTCCCCTAGGACCTGGGGCGTTGAATTTAGTTTCTCCCTGTGATTAAATGGAGTATGAACGTGAAATAGTAGTACTTACAATATGTTTCTTTTGCTTGTTCCTCACAGCGTTACTCTACCAAAAGCCACGGTGTTAAACAGAATCCTTCAGGTTTATTGCTATACCCAAAGTTCAGTTTATACCCTCATCACAGAAGTTTCTCCTTTCAGTCAATGGCAATCAACACAGTGGGCACTAGGTCTCTGTGGGCCCCAGTGTCTGCTGCTCTCCCCTACACGGGATATGTTGAAGACAAAAGAGGGCTCTGCTCCTACTTGGTGATCAAGAGCTGGCACTACATGCTCTGTCAGTGCCTTGGACATGGAGAAGAACCAACAACCAATGCAAGTGCCTTGAACTCCAGAAGACTATTTGTCATCTTGGTTTAGTTTTAGTAGATCGTGAGCATATGGAAATTTATTCATTCTAGATTTCCTGTCTTAGTGAAGTCGAGGTATTTTTAAGGTTCATCCCCATGACTTTCTGAATCTTAGTGGTATCTCTAGTATTTTTGTCTCTGTAATTTTGCCGACATGGGTGTTCTCACCCTCTTTTGGCTAATCTGGTTGACAGTGTGCAGTTTGCCAGCCTTGTTCACCCTCTCAAAGAACCAACACTTCATTGATTCCATCAACACCTTATTTCATTGATTCCATGTATTTCTTTTTTACATTTATATCTCATTGATTTCTGCCTCCATCTTCATTATTTTCTGCCACCTACTGCTTTTGGATTTGGCTAGTTCTGTTTTTCTAAAGAATCATGTCAAATTATTAGGTTGTTTATGCTAGATTGCCTGACTTTTTTTTTTTTGATGTGGGCATTTACTGTTATAAACATTCCTTGTATACCTGCCCACACCGTGTCCTGTAGTTTTTGATATGTTCTTATCTCGTTATCACTCATTGTTTCAGTGACTTGTTTATCATTCAGTAATGTACTGTTTAATTCCCATGTATAGTTTCAACAGCTTCTCTTCTGTTGCTTATCTAGCTTCTTTTCCATTTGATCAGACACAATGTGTAACACTATTTCAGTTTTCTGGTGTTTGTTAAAGCTTGCTCTGTGTGACAAACCATGGTTTGCTTGGGAGCACAAGCTTCATGCTACTGAGAAGAATGTGTATCCTTGAGTGTTTGGGTGGGATTTTCTGTAGCCATCCACTAGTTCTAATTGATATATGATGCCGTTTAACTACAATGTTTCTGTGTTTAATTTTTGCCTGGATAAATTTTCTAATGGTAAAAGTAAGACATGAAGACCCCACAATTACTGTGTTGAGATTAATTTATGGCTTTGGATCTAGTAGAGTTTGTTTCGTGAAATCAGGTGTACCTGGGGTTGGTATGTGCATATTCGCAACTGTAAAATCCTCTTGGTGGATCGTTCACTTAGAGCCCTTTATCTCCTCTAACTAGTTTTGGTTTGAACTCTATTTTGTCAGTTATTAAAATGGCTACAATACTCGTTTCTTAGTTCCATTTGCATTTCTCCCAACTTTTACTCTAAGGTAATGTCTTCCTTTGATGGTGAGGTGTGTTTCCTGAAAGCAACAAAAGATGGATCCTGCTTTCTAATCCAAACTGAAGGTCTATATCTTTTTCTTGGGGAGTTGAAAGCATTAATGTTCAGAGTTGATTTAGAATGAATGTATTAATTCTTGTCATCTTGATATTATGTTTTCTTAGGTACCTTTTGATAAATGGCCTTGTTATTGCATTTCTTTTCCTGTGGTCTCCTTGGTGTGCTAATTTTTATCTTTAAAGTATTCCTTTCAGGGGGTTGGGGATTTAGCTCAGTGGTAGAGCGCTTGCCTAGCAAGCACAAGACCCTGGGTTCGGTTCCCAGCTTCGAAAAAGAAAAAGAAAAACAAAAGAAAAAAAAAAGTATTCCTTTCAGTATCCTCTGTTGGACTCACATAGTGGTCATGAATTCCTTATTTTGTTTTTATTTCCTCTTTACTCATAAAAGCTAGTTTTGCTGGGTATGATAATCTGGCTTGGCAGTCAGGATCTTTTCAAGCTCCTCTGGCTTTAGAAGTTTCCACTGAAGAAAGAAGTTATCAACCTACCTGCAAAACCTTCAACCCAAAATTTGTTCTCCCTACAATATGCACAGGGATAAGAGATGGAGGGAATGGCCAACCAATGACTGGCTCAACTTGAGCCCCGCCCCATGGGAGAGATATAACCCCTGACACTATTTAATGATACTCTGCTATGCCTGCAGACAGGAGCCTAGCATAACTGTCTCCTGAAAGGATCCATCTTAGGAAATGGATGCAGATGTAGAGACCCACAGCCAAATATCAGGTAGAGCTCAGAGAGTCTTGTAGAAGAGTCGGGGATAGAATAGAGTGACCTGGAGGTGTCAAGAACACCACAGAAGACCTACAGAGTGCACTAACCTGGGCCCATGGGGGCTCAGAAATTGAACCACCAACCAAAGAGCATTCAGGGACTAGACCTAGGTTTCCCATAATTGTAGCGGATTGCAGCTTGGTCTTCATGTAGGTCTCCTCTAACAATTGGAGCTGGGACTGTCTGACTTTGTTGCCTACCATTAGGTCTCCTTCCCCTACTTGGACTACCTGGTTGGGCCTCAGTGGGAGAGGATGTGCTTAGCCTTGCTGGGATTAGATCTCCCAGGGTCAGGTGGTACCCAATGGTACCCAAGGGGGTCTCCCCTTTTCTGAATACAAGGAGGGTAATAGAGGGAGGGACTTGTAAGGGGTGACTAGGAGGAGAGAAAGGAAGAGGGTTGCACTTGGGATGTAAAGTGAATAAAAATAAATCAATTATAGGAAAAAACAGAAGTTTCCACTGTATAATCAGCTGTTAGAAAGGCAGGGCCATTAGAATATGTGACTTGGCCTCTCTCTCTCTCTCTCTCTCTCTCTCTCTCTCTCTCTCTCTCTCTCAGCTTTCAACAGTTTTTCTCTATTTTGTGTTTTTAGTGTTTTAACTATAATACATAGTGCAGAGTTTCTTTTCCAGTCCTGTTTGCTTGGTGTTCTGTAGACCTCTGGATCTGTGTAAATTTGAGAAAGTTCTGGTTTAATTGAATATATTTTCCACGCCTTTGACTTGGTTTTCCTTTCCTCTGTGCCCATCCATTCATAGATTTGCTTTTGGATTTTTCTCCTGAATCTGGCATTTTCCATCCATGTGCTCTTCTAAGATTCTCTTTGATTTAAGCACATGATCCAATTCCTCAGTATTGTCGGGTGCATTGACATTCCATCTTTCGAATTCCTATTGGTAAAGATTTTCACTGGGCTTTCTACTTGTCTGATTGATGCTTTCTTTGTGTTCCTCCAGCCTGGTCTTCTTTGTTATTTGCCTCTGTTGAACCCTATTTCCTCTTCCAGAACTGACATCCCTCTGCAGTCGTTTATATTTTCTTGAACTTCACTTCATCCCTGTCCTCCTTTGGCTCATTTCAATTGTTCGTTTGTATGTCCTAGAAGTTATTTGAACTTTTCTGAACATGTTTGTAATTAGTCTTTTGGATTCCATGTGTTCTATTCATTTAGATCGTTTTTCTTTGGACTATGAGAATGGGCCTTTTGGAAGAAGGCATAAGTACCCTTGACTTAGGGGTAAGCAGTGGTGTTGCAGTAAATATTAAAAAATGCCTGAACCTTTTATCCCGCATTAGTGCCAGCACCCATAGGGCCACATAGTACTGCAGGGTACTTTTATCTCAGTGGCTCCACGCTGCCCCCAAGTACTCTCAAAGCCAGGTGGTCCATGAGCTGTTAGAGCGTGGCACCTTGCCAAGCTGGTCCCTAGAGTCAGTTCCAGCACCAGAGGGCCATATGGAACTAACCACAATTTATCTCTGGTTAGTTATTTTATCCAGCTATCAGGTAAAAGCAGAGCTTTAGAAGTCCACCATAGGACTAGCCTACTGTGGCTCCCTGCCACAGACTCTGTCAACACTCCCGACAACCACACCCTGGTAGTTAAGGTATAAACTCCCAACTATCCAGTGAAATCGAGACTCAATAAACTGCAACTTATCAATCAGATTTGTATGTTGAATTCTCAGTCCACCATACATCCACACAAAAAACTCACAACCAAATAGTAAAGATCTAAACCGCCTACCTTAATAAGATAAATTGACCTATAGAAATCCATCCCTTAAGAAATACACATACCTACTTAAGGCCATTTAAGACCACCCAGATTTTGGGTCGTCCTTCTCTGTCTCCATCTCGATTCTCCTTTTTCTTCTCCTTCTCTCCTGCCCTACAAAAGCTTTGTCCCCACTTTATTATTTTTTTTTTGCTGTCTAATCATGGGCCTTGACCTAACTTGGGCCAGCCCTCACCTGCATATAGACATCAACCTACACAGTGGGACAGACCATTTTGTGGTGACAAGAGGATGGAGTACAGATAGAGAAGGGGGGATGTCTTTAACAGGTCTCCATCAGAGTGGATCACTTGTGACTAGTTAGTTGGAACAGGATCCTAAGGGCAGAGAGAGGTCACAGGCAGTGGAAATAGAGGGGTGCCTTGTGTAGTCCCTATGGAGCTTGGCCATTGTATGATGTGTTGGTTCAAGAGGGCTCTAGATAGTCTCTCGATTGAACTGTAGACTCTCTGCTTCATTTCAATTAGATCATAATGTTATCTCTCACTTCTACCCATAGTGGACTCTAGATGGTCTCCAGACCGTTCTATTACTGTCTTCCTGTCTCAGCAAATAGAAGTTCCAGTCTTCAGTCACTTGAAGCTAAACTTTGAAATTATCCGACTCTTCCATTTTTTTTTCCTTTATCCCTATGTCAGCAAATAGCCTATCTTCCAAACGTGACCATAATCAGAGTCTCATCACCAGTGAGCTCCCGCTAGACTGGCCTGAGTCATCCTGTTCCCTAATGGGCTATCTGTCCCTACTCTACTCACCCATGACATCTCAGAGCAAGAACTAGGGTGTTACTATCACACCAAATAATAAAGATATAAACCTCCTACCAAGATAAGATAAATTGACCTATAGAAATCCATCCCTTAAGAAATACATATAACTAACTAGGGCCATTTAAGACCCTGCTCTACCTCACCCAGTGGCCTTCTCTTACTCAGAGTAAAAGCCAAGTCCTTAGCAGGACCTGTGATGTCTCCTACATCTGACCTCAACCCCATGTCTCTGGTCCCCTCTCACCATCACTGTCCTCCCTCCCTCTTCTCCATACAGAGTCCTCCTTGCTGTGCCTTCCATGCACACTCATGCCTCAGACTTTCTGCACCCGCTTTCCCTTCTACCCACAGTCGTCTCCTCCCTCAGGACTTTGGTCAGGCAACACGGGCCTCTTCTTCCTTCCTAGAGATACCCCGCTGCATCCCTCAGGCAAGCCGAATGTTTGCGCCCTTCACCACTCTAACCTCATGACTCTAAGTCGTGCTTAGGATCCAGAATACAGAGTGCACACAGACCGAGGTGGGTAAATTAATGTCCCAACCTCTTACAAAACCGTTCCAGTCATGAGAAGACAGGTAGGAAGATAATTAGACAGATATAAAGGCAGGGTGGAGAGACAGATGATAAACAGATGACTACACGATAGGCAGAGACTGTGGGTAGATTGGAGTCGGCTGTCCTGCCTGATGTCTCTTCCCTAGAAAGGCAGCACCAAGTATTCGTAGACACCCCAAGATAGAACAAGCCCATGGAAGGTTAGAGGAAGCACATAATCATTATGCGCTCTGTATTTCTTATACATTAAGCACCAATGCCTTTCATTTGATGATCTTAAAGCATGTAACAAAAGGAGCACTGTAATTACATGTAGTTAGACATCACCCTTGCAAGTCAGGCAGCGTTGGGAGGCTTAATGGATTCAAGAGCTCACTTGCTCTTGACATGTCTATATTATAAAAGAAAATGTGAGATGAGCCCGTGTGGCAGCCTGACATTTACACGGTGTCATCAGAGCCCCGGGAAATCTATTATGGTGTGGCTTATTAGCATAAGAAAAAAAATGAAATGACTTGTTGACTGTCTACCGTCTCCTGGCATCTTCGAACCAGCCAGTCACCTCAGCTGACACTATCTGTTCTGTCTAACCAGGCGTTTCACAGTTGAACAGATTACAGAAGTGGGGCTTTGAGGAGAAAATGGGGCTCACACTTGCTGGTTAACCAAAAGGACATTACTGAGGTCAAAGTGTAGCACACATATTCTGCGTTGGTCACACTGGGTCAAGAAAAGTTCACTTCATGAGACTAGGCCCTGACAAACTTCCCAAGTGTTTTGCAGCATGACTTTGATGTTTTGTAACTTAACGACATGCCCCTTGTCACAGTGACCTTCCTTCTCTTTAGATGCCAATGACCTTCATCCTCCTTCCCTACAAAGAGCGTCACATGGAAAAGCCTCGGGCAACAGCTTAAACGCTCGTCCTACGTGACTATTTGAATATATTGTGAACAGGAACAAAACTACTGACAAGCCCACAGAAAGATGTCAGGTCCAGCCTCTAGTCTGGATAGGAGACTTTAACTCCCCAAACCATGGAGAGAGTATGAAGCTCCAAGCATTCCTAGCAACTTCTCTATCCCAGTGAACTGGTGTAGGATATGAGAGATAGGCTGGCAGGACCTCCTCAGCCCTGGCCACGGAAAGCTGAGCCTCATCTTGTTACGTGAAATGGAATTCCCAAAAGGCTCACTCCTGGTCTGTGAGGCCCCGGGCACCGACTCCGCATCTTAAGTCGGGCCATTGCTCGAATGAGAGTAGAATGCAGTTCCTCCCAAATGCTCCCGTGCTTCATCGAGGTCACTCTGTCATCTTAGTCATCTGAAGGGTGGCTCAGATGATCATCCAGGCCGTTGCCAAGGATCATACAATACAAGTCACACAAGGCAATGATGCTTTAAACCTAGAATTAGCTTGTTACCTGCTGTGGTTGTTTGAATGAAAAACATCACATGTTTAAGTGCTTAGCCCTGTGGGGAGGCACTACTTGAAAGGGACTAGGACGTGTGGCCTTGTTGGAATAGGTATGCCCTTGTTGGAGGAAGTGTAACATTGGGGGTGGGGTTGGGGGTTTCAAAAGCTCAAGCCAGACCCAGTGTCTCTCTCTCTCTTCCTGCTACCTTCAGATTCAGATGTAGAACTCTCAGCCCATATCTGTCTGTGTGTCACCATACCCCTCACCCCCACCCCCATGCACACAATAGACTAAACCCCTGAACTGTAAGCAAGCCCCAATTAAACACTTTCATTTTATGAGTTGCCATGGTCATGGTGCCTCTTCCCAGCAATAGGACACTGACTGAGACGTTTCCTATACACTGGAGCAGCCCCACAACTCTCAAATGGTCAGCCAGTACCGTCTACATGACCAAAGTGAAATAACAGGGGCCATGGAGAATAACAGAGACCCCCGAGTAGGAGGTCAGGCTCAGGCTTAGTCTCCATCTAGCCATTTCACTTTCAGACAAGAATCTCATGCCCTTTCTGTAACTTTGCCTGGGGAGGTGTGAACCAATATCCATTCTCCCCATAAATGGTAAGACGTAGTAATTCCAAGTGTAACCGTGCACCGTGAGCTTCTCAGGGTTACCTACAATCACCTAGCTAACTCAGGGACAGGTGCTTCCCCGAGAAGCCCACCCAGCCTGAGCAACAGTTCATGAAAAGCTGCATCGCTGGAGCTCCTGCTCAACCAAAACAGCTTAGGAGGTTGGAGAGTCTTTTTTCATTTCAGTTGGTGGGAACCTCTGCTAGGCAGCCCGGGTGCTCACTGCTTCTAGGCAGGCAGGCTGTTTGGAACTTCTTTTAAGCAGTTCAGCTTGTCTGAAAGTCTTTTAGGCAGCAGGCTGGTTTCTGTCTCTTTTGGGTGGCTTTCTTGGTCTAGGTGACTTTTGGGGAGGCTCACATAGCACTTGGGGAGGGAGGGACCTGGTAAATCTGGTCAGTTTCAGGGACTTCCTGAAGCAATTGAGTTGTTTTCTTCCTGAGCTTAGCTTAGCAAGCAAGCTTTCCTACTGCTTGGACCCTTTCACCCCTTCCTGTATCTAAAGGAACTTTCTTCCAAGATGGAAGGTTTTATCTGGAAGGAAATCACTACACAATAATATTGGAAGAGAGAGAGAGAGAGAGAGAGAGAGAGAGAGAGAGAGAGAGAGAGAGACAGAGACAGAGACAGAGACAGAGACAGAGAGAGACAGAGAGAGAGAGAGAGAGACAGAGAGAGAGAGAGAGGTTAGGGAGAGGGGCAAGAAGAAAAATCCAGCAAGTTCCCAGTAAACAGCTTTTCTTTTGTTTAACAGACCTTATAATTTGCTAATTAGTATCTTACAGCTTTTAAAGGATGTCACAAGGCTTGGTCTGCAAAGCAGCTGATTTCCTAAACTGAACAAAAGAAACTGCGAAGAGAAACCTCAGACCACAGGGTCTTGAAGATTAGGAGTGAATGAGGTAACAGAAGATAGTGACTCTTGATAGAAGTCCTCATCATGCCGGTTCCATGAACTGCTTATGACAGGCCTGCGGCGGCACCAGCAGCTTTTCGGAGGCTCTGTGTTGGGGCAAATCGTGTGAAAGTGTGGGCACTTGGTGGGTTTAGTGACACGGTGAATAGAGTTTTCACAAACTCGAATGTTTGAGGTGGAGGAGGCGGAGGTGGGAAGATTGCCCCGACAATCGTTTAGTATGAGCTGTATCAGACTCTCTCATCAGATTGCTGCTTTTTTTTTTTTTTTCAAACCACAAGCAGGATGCAGAAGACTTGTGCTGAGACAAAAGAGTGTTTGGGTGCCAGAAACAGAAATGATCACCGAAAGAGTGTGTTTTGCATAGCTGTGTCAAATTAGGCAACCACTTTAAAACTTGCCCTTTTCTAGTTTTAAATTCAGCCTGGACATGCAACACTCCCAGTGACTCGCTACTGCTATGAACACACGCCGAAAGCTGGCTTATGCAACCGTTTATACGCAAGCACTGTGAGCGAGGAAAGGAGACACCATTTCGCTACCATTTGCATCACATAAATTACATTCAAATGATGTTTTTTATCAAGACAGCTGGGTATAATAAGTCCCTAGAGAACACCCCAAACTAGAGAAATTCTCGCTTTTAGAACTACAGTCAACATCCTCCGCAAGTCATCATGCGCTATTCGATCAACAAGCCTCAGGAAACTTGGAAATATTAAATAAAAACAAGGTTTTGTTTATATAAAAATCTTCAAGGTGACGTACTAAAAAGACATCTAATTCCACCGTCATAAATGAGTTTTAAAGACGCGTTCTTCTAAGGCTGATGAGGTAACTCGGCAGGTAAGTGTGCTTGTCACCAAAGCTAATGGTCTGAGTTTGATTCCGATGACCTACGGTGTAGACAAACAGAACTGACCCCTATAAGTTGTCTTCTGACCTTTGTTCACACACACACACACACACACACACACACACACACACACACACATGCACATATGCACATACATGCACACACACATGCACACGCACACACGAACATTCTTCAATAGCATCACATCCCAAGTATATAATAGTATAGCTATTTTTTATCTTTCTGAAGTTCTGGAAAACCGAGTTATGACATTTGGCAAGAGCCGCCCATGGTGTTAGCATCAACCTGCCATGTTGTTTACGATTGGGGACGCAAATGTGAAGCTCATCGCCTAGCAAATTGCTTTTCATTCCCTGTCGTTTATTCTTCTGCTTATGCGCCTCTCGCTGCACTCCCAGCATCTCCTAGACAGTCTAAAGACTTGGCTTTGCTGGTTAGCAGCCCGCCGTCTGGTTACGAGACGTGCACAATGGCACCATACGCAGTTTTAACCACAGATTCATTACCCTCAGCATCCATTCGGCAACACGGGCCATTCACCGATCAAGACTCTGAAGACAAGAGTGGGCCAGCCCGCTTTCTGACCCTGGAGATTTTAATTCTGCAGAAGAGAAAGAGAACGAAGCGAAATACAGACAAACGAGTGGGAAAGTGATTTTAGAGACCGATAAGTGTCACTAGGGAGACAACAGGTAATGTGATAGTGGCTGCTGGAGAAGGGTCATATTAATTTAGGTCAGTCCTTACTGAGGACATGGCATCCCAGCCAGACCTGATGACAGGAAGGAGCCAAGCCATTGATTCCAGTCCCACAGAACGCCAAGAGCAAAATGGAAGACACTGGCATCCTGTTAGAGGAAAGGGACCCAGTTGTGAGGGGAAGTGATGAGGCGGGAGGTGGAAGCAGGCGACAGAGCAGGAAGGGCATCACGTACGGGCTGTGGTCGGAAGCTGCAATGAGGAAACCTGATTTACACAGGTGTCACAATGGGGGCAGGGAGGGCCGCTGGCTATGTGGTCCTAGGTTGAACTCTACGCAAAGGCATCAGGCATAGGGGTTCAGTGGGGGCCAAGATGGACGACGGGCCTACACTGCAAGCTCCGTATCCCATACAGGGATGATTATCTATAGAAAGAAGGGGTTCTGTTGTTTGAGACAAAATGGCTTTGGACTTGCTATACAGCTGAGGATGGCCTTGAACTCCTGATCCTCCTGCTTCCACCTCCCGAGAGCTGAGGTCACAGGCATGAGTTCCCGGAGTTTGAACTCTTACCAACTGAGTCACACAGCCCCAGCTCTGAAAGGAGATCTCTTTTTCATAGCACACACCATGCCGTGTGGAAGCAGCCTCCAGAGCGAAAGCAAGGGCGTGTGTTGCAGTAACGGTTACGAGGATTAGTTGTAGGACGAGAAGCAGAAGATTCTGGCCACATCCAGGGGTAGAGACGGCTGGTGGGCGATGGGCCTGTCATTCAAAGTAGGCCTTAGGCCTGAGGGGAGCGGGGTGGTCTGTGACAGAGCTAGAGAAACTGGGACTTTTCTTTGGGGGAAAGGGTGAAATATTTAGCTCAGGCTGTGTCGGTTGAAGAAATCTACAGCTTCAGTAAACGTAATCCCAAAGCTCAAATCCTGCACTTTGGATCCTCCCATGGCTCCTGACCCACTAGGAGATGGAGGGAAGGGAAAGATGGCCGCAGGGGACTGGAGTTAGTTCAGTCTGGGGCGCTTCAGTCAAGGAAGGCACAACCTCTCCTATGTCAAGCCTCCCCTCTTCTCTTCCCTGTGATGGTAGGAGCCAGTGGAATCCCCCCACTTTTTTTTAAAGATTTACTTATTTTATTTATGAGTACACCGTCACTGTCTTCAGACACACCAGAAGAGGGCATCGGATCCCATGACAGATGGTTGTTACCATCTGGCAGCCACCATGTGGTTGCTGGGAATTGAACCCAGGACCTCTGGAAGAGCAGCCAGTGCTCTTAACTGCTGAGCCATCTCTCCAGCCCCCCATGGAACCCCAGGCAGTAATCATGAGGTCCTCTCCCGCCACATCCTGGATGCTCCACCCACTGACCTTCCCAATTGTGACTGGATGAGCCTTGTTGAAGTCCCTGAGGCTCCCTGACTGACACAGCTCATACAAACCGGACCAGTATCCCTGCTGGTGTCTGTCATACTTCAACCCAGCTCCTAGCTCTGTGGGCCAGGGTCCCTTGTCCCTTGTATATGATGTCTGCTAAATTTCTACCTAGGTGAAGTATAGAGACCCTTTGGTAACATGGGGGTTTCTGACTCCTGTCCCTCTGTAGGAAAATCAACAGAGGTTTACCTAACTCCAGCCCCCTTCTGACTCTATCTGACTATACCATTGAATGCCCTCTGGCATGCCGTTACCTCTCTCCCAATTCCCAGGGGAGTGGCATAAAGATTAAATGAAAGATCATTGCCTCTTGGGGGGCTGTAGTGGCTATTCCTGGTTGTCACCTTGACTGTATCTGGAATGAACTACAATCCAGAATTGGAGGGCTCACCTGTGATCCAGAGCTTGAGGCTGGAAGACACAAGTTTCTGGCCTGGATCTTGGCATGGAGATCTTGAGGCATGGTGGCTATGAAAAGCTTAGGCCCAGGTAAGGTAGTACAAGGCTTTATTCCCAGCAGTCTGAGGCAAGGAGATCTCTGAGTTCAAGGTCAGCCTGGGACAAAGCAAGTCCCAGATCCAGGCGTGTGGGGTGCACTCCTTTAATCTGGGTCACACCTTCTGCTAGAGGCCTACATAAGGTCACTGGAAGAAGGAAGACTCACTCTGCTTGCTAGCACATCTGTTGGAATTTGTGGGGCCTCGAAAGGCACCCTCGCTCCCAGTTGAGGAAGCTTGGTGGCTTGGTGGTGGGAGTGGCTGGGAGCCCAGGGAGGCCTTCTATGGGAGATTACATGGAGGCACTATAGGCGAAGGCCTTCTCTGTGGCTCCCCATGGCGGATCCCATAAAAAGAGGCAGTCCGTGGTTTCAAGGTGTTTATTGTCATGGTGGAAAGTGGATGAGTAAAACCATACCCCACTTCTCAGGGTGGGTCTGAGATTAAAGACCTTTTGTAGGGAGGAGTGTCTGGGAAGGAAAGTTCATTGGCTAAGCCTTTGGGCTTTTAGGTACCTCATTATAATGGAGATCTGTCTTGAGCCTATGTGACTTGTGGTCATGTCCTCTACCTGTAAAGGGGCTTGGGGAGTTGCCCTTAAGTGAGCGATGGTCACAAATCTATGGAGGGCTGTAGGCTAGTGACCGGCCTGGTTTCCTAGGAGTCAGGTGAAACACCTACCATCCCTTCAGGGTCTCCAGGATTCAAGCCTCCTCAACTGGGAACCAGGGTGTTCTTCACAGTCCCACAGGAATTTACTTCTACAGAAGACCAGCTGAAACAACCAGCCTCGAGGGACTGAGCAACCATTAGATTCTTGGACTTCCTGTTCACAGCTGACCATTGTTGGGGTAGCGGGACTGTAAGTCATCACAAGAAAATCCAAGAGACATTCCATATATTCTGTGTCTCTAGAGAACCCTGACTAATACAGGGGCTCTCAAGGCAAAACCAGCAAACACAGCCTCCTTGTCCTCTCAAGATCCATAGCGTATCTCCTCTGACTAACTGGGGCTAGGAGAGCAAAGACAGTCACCCAGTGCCTCCCTCTGTCCCCATTCTGTCCTCCTCCTCACAATGTCTTGGCACTAGATGAGGTAGGCTTCCAACTTGAATTCCACCTACTCCATATTTCCGGCCCAGGGCAACTAGCCTCACCATACAGTCGTCAGTGTAGAGGGCAGCTTTCCATCTATACACTGAATCTCCGTATAGTGAAGGAATCTACTTGCTATGCCTGGGTGGTTGAGGAGTGATCTTTTTTTTTTTTTTTTATAAAGAAAATGAGCTATTTTCATACAGAAACCTATCCTATTTGCAACAAGAGTTCATGGTCCATGATGGCTGGAGACAGCATCTGAGTCTTTGGCATGTGGCACTGGGGACCGGACAAGTCCTTTAAGTCACTCCAGAAAGATCAGGACTGCCTCCACGTATTACTACCTGACCTAGAATGATCCATTCGTGATAAGCATCATTAAAACATGAAGGCGCCTCAGAGCCCACAGAAACGAGGTTGCATTTCAGACCGGAAGAAAATTAATAATGTGCAGTGGAGTCCGGGAGACGGCAGGTTTCCAGACATAGGATGCTCAGCTGAATCGAGTGTTTCCGGAAGGTCTGTCTGGAACAAGATCCCAACACGTGCTCTGATGCTAACCCAGACAGACTCACCCGTCCAGAGTGTCGAATTTTCCTAGAAAGACACCAGGGACTACTTTTTCCAGGTCATAAATAAACTCAGTCGACCAAAGACGACCTGGCAAAGAAAATTCACAAACACAAGGCACCGTTTTCAAGGAAGACAGCGAATACTGTAATCTTTGAGCCAAAATGAAACTCCAGCGGCTAACTGTAATAGTAAATCCTGGCCATCGGAGAGTCCCTGTGGTTACCCAGAACCATGTAGAAGCACTCCAGGGTATCCTCCGCTGTCTACCTCTGTCTACCTCTTACTGAACATCCTACAGACAGGGTCTCTCTCTGTCTCTGTCTCTGTCTCTGTCTCTCTGTCTCTCTCTCTCTCTCTCTCTCTCTCTCTCTCTCCCCCCCCCCTCTGTTTCCCTCTCTCTCTCTCTGTCTCTCTGTCTCTCTGTCTCTCTCTCTCTCTCTCTGTCTCTCTCTCTCTGTCTCTCTCTCTCTCTCTCTCTCTCTCTCTCTCTCTCTCTCTCTCTCTCTGTCTCTCTCTCTCTCTCTCTGTCTCTGTCTCTGTCTCTCTGTCTCTCTCTCTCTCTCTCTCTCTGTCTCTCTCTCTCTGTCTCTCACTCTCTGTGTGTCTCTCTCCTCTCTCTGTCTCTTTCTCTCTCTCTGTCTCTCTCTCTCTCTCTCTCTCTCTCTCTCTCTCTCTCTCTCTCTCCCTCCCTCCCTTTGCCTATCATTTTCTGAAATCAACCTGGAAAACACTATCATTCTTCCAGGCACACACACTGAAGTTCGCAGTTGTGGACAAGGCAGACCTTTGCCAGACGGTACACTTCGTGTCTCAAGTGTACTGCGTGTAGTGGAGGTGTCACCAGAGATAGATCCCCCAGTTTCCAATGAAGCAAAATCCTGGGGTGCAAAAGAAGCCCACATCCTTCTGCCTTACCTTACTCCACTTCCACTCCGAGCTCCTGGTCCCCACCCCCCTCCTCCCTTGACCTCCACTGCCACCTGCGACTGCGGCCGGCCGTTGTGGATATTTTTATTCCTGTCCCCCATTCCATCTGACCTGTTAAGTCCAATTGAGATAGGGCCAAGGAGTTTGTCTCTGGGCTGTATTCCATTCAGGGGAGTATGGTGAGAAGCAGAAAAAGAGGCCAAGTATGTCTTTGGGGCCAACCCCAGAGAGAGTCAGCAGATCTGAAGGGAGATGAGGAAGTCATTCAACTCTAGCCGCAACACACTGTCCTGACACGGAGCCTTGGGGAGGGAGGGAGTAAATCAAGAGCCTCATGAGAGCCTGTGCAAGCTTCTCAGGGTATCGGATGGTGAGAGGCTGCAAATGCACCTTCTCTGATGTCCCTCTGGAATATTATCTGGTGACAATGCCATCCCTGCAGACCTGATGTGTGGTTTATAATAACATAGTATATGTATAATATTTAAGCCAAGGGCTAGTTTATAGGAAAGATTAAAGGAACTATTACTGAACAGCAGAGTGAATGCTTTTTATTTTAAATTTTAGGGGCTGGTGAGATGGCTTCACAATTAGAGCACTTGCTGCTCCTCCAAAAGACACCGGCTCAGTTCTCAACGCCCAAGTAACACAAGGTCTGGCCCACACCGTAGACTCTAGAGCTCACAGGGCAGAGGCACGTGAATCCTTGTGAATCTGAGGCAGCCTGGTCTACATAGTGAGTTCAGGCTAGCCAGGGCTACATAGTCAGATCCTGTCTCAAAAGATAAACCAATTGAGTGAGTAGAGCTTAGAATGTAAAAAGATTTTAAATTTTTAAAATTTTTATTTACTCACAGGGGGTCAGCTGGTGGCACACACCATGGCGGGTTCGTGGAAGAGAGAAGTCATTTCCCTCCTTCTACCATGTGACTCCCAGGGACCCAACTCAGGTCATCAGGCTTGTAGGTACGAGCCTTTACTAACTCAGCCATCTCACCAGCCCAGGCATTTTCCACTTGAAGTCCTCTGTATATTTCCAACTTTTGAAAAAGCCCTAATTTCAAGCTCATCATATCGTGTATCAAGCCACTTGTTTGCGTGCATTCCTTCCATGCAGCCCAGACCTTTCCAGAAGAAACAGATACCGCCACCTAGGCGTGTGGTAGTCTCACCTTAACGCTAGTGGTCAGATTCCTAAGATTTGCATCAGCCTTTTGCTTGTCACACACTTGCGGAGCCCTCCCGCGGGGAGTCTGAGATAAACACAGTAACAGGATGCTCTCCCTCTCTGAGAGGGGTCATAGGTGACCGTGCCACCTGCTAGCGGATACTCACTAAGGCACCTCAACCTGCACACTGTGATAAAGCCAGTTGCCATACTAGAGATGCTGCCATTTCGTCTAGGCTCCGCCCCACAGTTACCTGGCAACGGCCAGGTGTTCCTGACTAAACCACCTGAGAAGCTGTGATGGGGCTCAGATGACCCTGCAGCCAACAGCCAGGGAGGACTCAGTGCGCTCACTTATGGGGAACCAAATCCACCCACATCAGCTAGCAGAGTCAGGCCCTGCTTCCAGAGGAACCTTCGGGACCGTACTCCTTTGTTGACTCCCGATGCAGAAAAACACACAATACAGCTGAGCCAAGCCTGCCTGCTCTCTGAGAAACTATGTGACGGGAAACAAATATTGCTTTAAACTTCTAGTGTTGTTTGTTACACAGCCACAATAACTAAAAGAGCCGCTGTGTCCCAGCCTCACTGGTGTAAGGGTCGGGGTTAGAGTCAACCCGTGAGCCATGTCACCTCCCCACCAGCAGCCAGGTAATACCGTCAGGCTGTGAGGAGGTGAGTGAGGAGCAGAAACAAAGTAAAGTGCGTTTGACTCTTCCACCTCAAGTACCCAAAGAAGGTACTGGAGGCTGAGCAGAACCCGGCCATCAAACGTGCCCATGAGCTAGGTCAAAGGGCAGCCAGTCCTCTGGGAAAAGGAGGATTCTGTGAGATCAGTAATGACCCGGTGCCACCTAGTGAGAACTGCTGAATCAACCCCCCAACTTGTACAGAAGCAGGTGATAACTGACAGGAGGAACTCTCAGATCGTACAACCCCCTCCTGAGTCTCTAAGCTGCTAAGGTACACCTAGGGCCCCCCAAGACTGACGACTTGGTTCAGTCCCACCGCCCACCACAGGATGGAAGCAGAGAATCAACTTTCAAAAGTTTTGGGGGGGATTTAAACACACATGTAAATTACCCTCTGTCTTTGTTAAGGATGAGGAGGTTATACTGGAAACATGAAGAGAAATTATATTGATTTACATAATCCCAGCTGGAGATTGTCTCAGCTACTAATACCGGTTTTATTATCTTACTGAGCAAAAACCTATTTGCATTAATGGAACAAAAACATTACCAGATGCATAAAATACTCTGCAGTTTAAATGGATCGTTCAGTGCAAATGACTCTCACTGTAAAGGCTCTTCCTAAGGGGCAGCCCCCATTTATTTCCTATTCTAATTATAATTCTTGCTGTTACTTTGTATCAATATGGTGAGAGCAGGTTGTTAGGGAACTGAAAACATGTTTAAAAAAGTATCACTGGAGACAAGTCTCAGTGGGATGCTAACCGCGAACCGCAATGAGCAACCCCGGCACCGTCTTCACGCCTCATGCCATTTCTCTGTAAAAGGAACATTCTGTAGAGAAATGGAAGCTTCTAGGACTGGGGAAGGGTAGGCAGTCTGAGCCTGGAGTATCTCAAGGCAAAAGAAAGAGGGCAAAAGGGAAGAAAAGGAGGGGGGAGGGGAGAAAAGGGAAGAGAGGAAACGAGGAGAGAGGGAAGGAGGGAAGACGTTTCCCTCCCAATACTAAGTTTAAAAAGCCATGCTGATGAACTCAGAGGGAACACCAACGGTCACCTCGACAGGCTCCTGGTGGTCAAACTTGGAGCCATAAGTAAAGCATCGGCAAACTAGAAGATGAAATATACTCTAGCCGCAAACCTGTCTTGGTAAATACTTTATTTGATACATCTGGAGACCAATATCCCATGTGGCACCAATATCCCTCCATGGCTGTGCCATCGAGGAGGCAGGGCACAGCCGGTGATGACCTCAGTAAAGCTGGTGTGCAGTGGTTTTCTCCAAAGAACATCTCATGGGAGAGGAGGGGAAGAGTCACCTCAGCACAGAGAAGCAGCAGGACCGACCACCTCAGCTGAGCCATCATGGCAACACAAGGGGTGAAAGGGTTGGCAGTCTATGCCGCTGACATCAAAACACCAAAAATCTGTTTTAAAAAAAACACCAAAGTAGGGAATGTGATCTTGAGATTAAATGAGCCAACTACGTGCTGGTCAGGAATAGCAAGGACAGCCGTAAGTAGACACTGACTGCATGTTTCTGAATTTCTGTAGGGATGGTCGTGCAGATGGGAAGAATCAGGGTGTTTCCTGAAGAGAGGAAACAACAGTAACTTCCCCAGAGGACAGACAGAACTGAAGAGAGAGACTTTGAACATTACCCTGAGGGGCCGGAGCTGGCTCAGTGGTTAAAAGTGCCTGCTGCTCTTCCAGGGGACTGGAGTTTGATTCTCAGCATTCATGTCCGGCCTCCAAGGGGTCTGCACTCACGCCAGACATTTACCTACCTACACACACCACGTCTTGGCACACACACACACACACACACACACACACACAAACACACACACACACACACACGCACACACACACACACACACACACATGCACACACACACACACACACACACACACACGCACACACACACGCACACGCACACACACACACACACACATGCACACGCACACACACGCGCACGCGTGCGCACACACACGCACACACACACACACGCACACACACACACTCATTGAGATCCCATCCAAAACTCCTTTTCAAGCTCCCATTTTCTCATCTTCAGACAATGGTATCAACCACTTCCATGGTGGTAAGTTGTGGACTGATGTCTATATGCAGGCGAGGGCGGGACCAAGATAAGGCAAGGCCTGTGATTGGGCGGTGAAAAAGTAAGGCGGGCACAGAGTTTTGGAGAGAGGAGGGAGTGAAGGAAGGAAGAAGAAGAGCCAAGATGGGGGCAGAGATGGATGACCAAGATGCATGTGGCCTTAAATGGCCACCGGGAGCTATGAAAATCCTCTAAGGGATGGATTATTACAGGACAGTTTGTCTTATCTAGGTGAGCAGTTTATGTCATTATCAGTTGGTTGCGACTATAACCACAGGGGATGGATGCTGGGAATTTGAGCGGAGTTCGCAGCAGGGAGTTCCAAGATGGCAGCTGCTGGGGACAAAGAGTAGCTTGCAGGGACAGCGTGGGACGGAAATTGGAGACTTAGCAAGTCGGGTTGAGACACTTTGCTGATCGAGATGAAAGTGCCCCGCAGATGCCATGTGGCCTGCTGGAGCTGGTAATAACGTGGGTTGGTGCATCCGATTATTTTTTATTTACCACAGTAAGTGGGTCCCTCACTGTCATGAGGACTTTATATGCACGAATCATTAGTCCTCTCCCTTTGATGGGACTCAGTGGGGATACAGATTCTAACACCATCCCCTTCTACAGATGAGGAAATTAAAGCAGAATTGATACGCATAAAATCACCTTTATACAAAAGCAGGGGAGGCTCTCTGACTCTGGTTTATACCCGTAGCCACCATGCTTCAAAGGCCCCCTACGATGCCTCACAGGAAGCTATGAGGACTCGGCAGAACGTGTTTTAGATGTGTGGCTGTACCTGCCGAAAGATCAATTATAGATACTGTTTGTGGAGAAAGCAAAACAAATGTGCAATCCACAGAGCTGGAAAAGAAATGGTTAAAAAAATTAAATCAAATAGATAATAAGGGAGAGACAAAGTATCAAATTATTATGGTAGTTTGAATAAGAATTGGCCTCAACAGACTCATATGCTTGAATACACGGTGCTCAGTTCGTGGAACTGCTTGGGAAGGACTAGGAGGTGTGGCCTTGTTGGAGGAGGTGTGTCACTAGGGGCAGGCTTTGAGGTTTCAAAAGCCTCTCACACTCCCAGTGCCTCTCTGCCCCTCTCTTATGGAGATATGAGCACTGAGCCTCTGCTCCAGCACTATGGCCGTGTGCCAGCCTGCCTGCTGCTGTGCTCCCGTCATGACGGCCATAACACTCTGAAACAGTTATCTCCCAAATAAACGTCTTCTCCTATAAGCTGCTTTGGTCATGGTGCCTTATCACAACAAAAGAAAAGCAACTAAGAAAACTAAGACAGGAGTTGTCATCGGGGAATAAGCTATTGCTGAGATAATCCTGACTGAGCTTTTATTGAATGCGGGAACCTTTGGGGTTCTGGATTAGGAAAGCGGTTGGATGCCGTGAGATAGTCTTAATGGGCCATTCCAGTAGGATCTTGGCAGGCAGCAGATCTGAGAGGAATGTGGACTAGGGAGATGCAGAGATGGACTAGAAGAGGTTTCAGAGGGAAAGAATACTAGCAACTGGGCTAGAGATCAGACTTGTGATATTTTGGCAAAGAATCTTATGGCTGCTTTCTGCTTTTTGTCCTAAAAATTTGACTAAGGTTAAATTGAGAAGTATTGGGTTAATTTCCTTACCAGGGGAAAACTCAAGACAGCCTAACATTGACTCTGTCTCATTGTTACTAGTAGTCACTCTCATGCAGGTATATAGTGAAGATTAAGAAGGTTGAAAAGGAAAGAAAAGAAAAGAAATGATAGGAAAAGAAAGGAGTTGGATGGTGGTGACACACATCTTTAATCCCAGCACCTGGGAGGCAGAGGCAAATGGGTCTCTGTGAGTTCAAGGCCAGCCTGGTCTATAGAACAAGCTCCAGGATGGTCAAGGTTAAACAGCCTTGAGCTGTCTTAAAAAACAAAACAACAAGAACAACAACAACAACAAAAAAAGCCCTCTTAAATCTCTGTAAAGTACAAACTATGTTTTACAAAGTTTTATTAAAGAGAAAAATTGGTATAGTGTATAATTTGTTAAATTTTATTTTCAACAAATCCCAGGTCATGTGTTGAGGTTTGGCCTATGGTTATGTGTTATCATGCTAACTGTGGACCCCAAAGTTTGGTTGTTCCAGAAAAAGAGTCCACACACAGACTCAAGTGATGCTGTGTGACCTTGCTCCCAAGTTATTTCTGATTGGCCAATAAAGATGCCTATAGCCAATCTCTGGGGAGAATTGAGAAAGGCAGGGGTGGGGTTCCCAGGTTTGGAGTCAGAGAAGATCAGGAGGGAAGGGAGAGGGTGAGGAAGAAAGAAGACACCGTGGGTTAGGAGTCAAGAAAGTATGGCCTTAAGGGTCAAGTAGAGTCAAGAGCAGCCCAGATGAAACATAGTAATAACTTGGAGTTATCAATAGGAAATAGATTTTAATAGCATAGAGAGTAGTATCTGCCCAGCTCTAGTGCTGATTAAGGTTTATAAATATAAAGGATGTGTGTGTGTCTTTACCCAGGAAATAAATGCTCAAAGGCAAGGTAGAAGGCCACTGATCGAGATTAAATATTCTCTACAACAGTCATGTTCTAGGGAAATGAACATTTAGAAAATTAAGAAGTGGGAGGGCTGGTGGCTAGGAGATAACATGCTAACACTTTTCTGTTGCGGCAGGCTGCATTTGGCTCTAACTCCACTCCTCTCCCATACCCGTGCTTTCTGCTGCGTCATCTTCCAGAGTTCTGAGCAGGGGTCCCCGTCAGTCATCGATCAGCCGTATGACTCACTTCGGCTCTGCAGATTTGGCAGATGTGATTAGCACAGAGCTCGGGGTGACTCTGGGGTTTGAGCTTGATAGACTTACCCTGTTACCGTGGGAACAACCAGCCAGTCTCAGGCCTGTGAGCAGCAAGGACTTCACTCAGTGCACACGAGCTCTACAGATCCTTATAGGAAAACCCAGCTGAGCCCCACAGACGTGTGTAAAATGAAGGGATGTCATTAGAATCTGGTGAAGAATGGGGGTTGCTTGTTACATAGCAAAAGCTAACTGCTGTATTTAAGCATCAGAAATAACAAGTTGGAAGACACACACACACACAGACATGCGCACACACACACACAAGCTCACACTATATGTACTGAAGTAGAAAACACTTCATCTTGTGCTTATACTTTAATACTTAGGTATTCTATAAGGCCCACAAATGCTCAGTAAGGCACATCGCACTAAAGCATTCAAAATAAAATTTGCTTTGCCACCAGTCCTATACCCTGATCCTGCAACATTCTTTATCCAGCTGACAACCACCCCCATCAACTTCCCTGGCAAAGGCCTTTTGGGTTTTCTCTCCCTTCCCCCTCTCCCTCATCCCTCTCCCCCTCCCCCTTTCTTTCCCTCTCCCTTTCCCCCTTCTCCTCCCTCTCCTTCTCCTCCCTCTCCTCTTTCCCTTCCTCCTCCCCCTCCCCCTCTGTTTCCCCTTCCCTCTCTTCCCCTTCCCCGTCCTCCCTCCCCTCCCCCTCCCCCCTCCCCCTCCCTCTCACCAACTCCACCAAGAGATTCTGGGTTTGATGCTAGTTGTCATGTGCTATCCACAGGCTTCCATTGTGTCTCGCATGACTAATCTCAACAACATCCTAACTGACCTGTGCCTGTAAAACGATCTGGTCTTCTATCCTTGTGTCTCTTGCCTCAGCTATTCACCATGCAACATCCAAAGGGGCCTTCCTAAGTATAGACCAGTTCGTGTCATGTCCTTCCCTAGGCCTACTGCTCACCGGGGCTCCAACCTTCCTCAGGGTGGAGTCTGGAATCCACCTTTCCTGCCTGTAGGGCTCATGTTTGCCCTTTTGCCTCGACCACGAGTATCCCCAACCCTTTGCATCAACCTATAGAAACACTGGCTACCCCACTGTCAGCCCCTCTAGCCCCTGGAACCATGAGGCCTTGTTCCCTCAGCCAGGAATGCTCTTTCACAAGCTGTGCGTGACTCATTTGCTTTCTTCCAGCCTCTGCCCAAATCACCATCGCTGGAGAGCCTTTCACTGCGAACACAATAGGCCTGAGCTCTGCTCTTCTCCCATCGCCCCTGCCTCTTTATTGGCTTTTGTCTTGCTGGGCACGGCTCGCCACTTGACATAGTACCAGTGTGGTTGCTTTCATTTGTTTCTCGTTGTCTTTCTGTGCTTTCTACAACGGAGGCTGCGTGAACCAGGAACTTGGTTTTTGTTCCCTTCTGAAGAGGCCAGAACAATGCTCAGGATATAAGTCCTCAGTAAATATTGTTGAGTAAGTGGGTGAACCTGGGAAGAAACGTTGTAAAAAATGCACGGAACTCATATTAAAAATAATAATAAACCTATAAAATTTAATTGAGGGAGAGAGAAAAACACACTCAAATATATAGTAATAACTAAGCTTTAGGAAGAGAGGTCCAATACATGAAAGAGATAATTTCTTCTCAAATACATTTGAATTGGACACATTCCCACATAGTATTTAGTGGAGGGATCATCAAATAGATTTTTAAGGACAATTTAGAAATGTAAATGTTTGCAACTATCTAACTGCTCTGCAGAAATGAAAGGTAAATGCTGGAGATATGTTCGCTCACCACGTGCAAGGACCTGGGCTGGGTCCTTAGCACAGAAAATAAAAAGGTAGCCATGTGTTCTCTACCATCCATTAAGACATTTAGAAAACCGCAGAAATAAGATTTTGGCAACACCGATGTGAGCAAACATTTCATTGGAACAGACTATAGTCCAGAAACAGACCTCTGATCATCAATATTTATTTTCAACTTGAGATTTAGATTCATCTAGACAAACCTCTAGACATGTCTGTGAGGAAGTTTCTAGATTGCATCAAGTAACATTGGAATGCCCACACTAAATGTGGGTGGCTCCATTCCCTAGGCTCCGATCCTGGTCTAAATCAAAAGAGAGCAGGCTGGGTATTAGCAGACACTGCTCTCTACTTTCTGACTGTGGATGCAATATAACCAGACACCTGTTCTGGCCCCCATGCCTTCCCTCCATGACTGACTGTAACCCCAAACTGGGAGGTGAAATCAATCCTTCTTCCAAGTTGCTACAATGTTGCAATGGCAATTTGGGACAGTAACACAATTAATCTCTCTAGAATCTGCCTGCATGTATTAGTTACTGGCCTTACTGTGGCCAAACACCTGGAAAAGTAACTTAAAGAAAAAAGATTTTATTTTGCTTATAGCAGCGGGGGATACAGTCCATCCTGATGGCAGCATGACTGCAGGGGCAAGAAGCCAGCTAGTCACACTGAGGCCACAGCTACAAGTGATGGCTCCTTGTGCCCAGCTCTCTTCCTCATTTTTAAAAGCATTTTAAAACTTACTTTAATGTGTATGGGTATTTAGCCTGCATGTGTGTCTGTATACCACACTCAAGATTGGCACCCACAGAGGCCAAAGAGGCCTTCAGATCCCCTGGGACTAAAGTTACAGATAGTTGTGAGCCAACATGTGGGTGCTGGGAACTAAACTCTGATCCTCTGGAAGAGCAGCCAGTGCTCTTAACATCCATATCATTTCTCCAAACCCATTTTCTTCTCTCTATTCAGTCCAGGATCCCCAACTCATAGAATAAGGCGGTTCCTCTCATCTCAGTTAACCCGGATAATTCCTCAAAGACATACCTAGAGGCTTATCTCTCCAGTGATTCTAGGTCCTGTCAAGTTGACAGTACTAACCATCATACCCCATCCCCCATCCACCTTCCACCATCCACCATCCTCCTTGTATGCCATACACAGTGTGCCATACACTTTGGTTACACTGACTTTCTGATTATATTAAGTAGTCTTGGGATCTGGGATGCATGGGGTGGGTCAGTACAAACAGAGATTGACTCCTGGCATTGTCCACAAGCACACAAGCTTTGAGACTTGCTGCATTCTGTTCAAGCTGTGAGTTCTGGGACTAAGACATGCCTTTCTGTACCTTGGTGCCTATTTCCACATAAATTTATCTGTTTTTCCATATAGAAGAGTTTTTTTTTTTTAAAGAAAAAGGTTAGAGACCCCACTGTGAGTAAATACAGAAGGGTGCTTACTATGAACATTTAACTGAGTCTAAGATTTCCTACGTGGCCACAAGAATCAGCAGCTTTTCTGAGCTGTAGGGACATCAATAAATCAACCAGAGCAAAGGGGACCCTGCAGTGTCTAAGAGACACAAGTTTCAAGCGGTGACAGACTGTGCTGGCAGTGGAGTGTGAGAATTTCCATCTACGAAGATGGGCTGGGCAGTTGTTAAGTAGGGGTTGGATCTGAGAAAGGAGAAAAGAGTCCTGGGTCTCAGGCCAGTCAACAGGGAA
The DNA here is from genome assembly GCF_011064425.1 of Rattus rattus. Lineage (NCBI taxonomy): Eukaryota > Metazoa > Chordata > Mammalia > Rodentia > Muridae > Rattus > Rattus rattus. The sequence continues at coordinate 81,579,527 of NC_046167.1, forward strand.
CAGTGTCCCCCTGTCAGGCAAAGAAGAATTGGCTTTAGAAGAGATTCTGGGGAGCGGCCTACGGTGTCCAGTTAAAAAGCACCCTCCTTTGGAGAAAAGTGTATCCAGAGGGGTTTACCCCCAGATAGCTGATGAGAAATATTGACCTAAGAATAACTATTTGACAAAGAAATTAGTGCTGAAAGATTCGTGGAACTCGTTATCTCTCTACCGTTTAGAGTAAAATGTGGAATGGTTTTGCGCTTGGAAATTTAGCTATTTAAAACAAAAATTTTGGGGGGTCATTTTGTGTTGTGACTTCCTAGAATAAATGGCCATTTTGTTGTAGAAACAATCCATGACACATTAGCCTTTTAATCACAAAATAAGTGTGTTGAGCTTTATCTTTGGAAATAAATGGCTGATTATTGTCTCCTGTCATTTATTGCGAAAGATACTATCTGCACTCGATCTCGGCCTGCATCGTGCGCTCAGCTCCCCAGCCTCCCTGTGGTGATGTCAGTGAGTCATTTTGAAGTTGGGCTTATTTCCTGCCAGCATTTGCATGCATACTTGCATTCTGATGCTGAGAAAAAATCCTAGAAGCAGAGCTTCGAAAGTTGCACGGGGCTTGGACAGCGCCTGCTGTCTCAATGGTGCGTTCAACTGCAGGGTTTTCCTCTCCTCCTGCCCCTCACTCTGCTCCATTTGCATAAGTGAGTGCGTGGGGGGCACAGGATGGGAGTTCCCACCCCACAGCCCTTCCTTGTGACAGCCTCGATGACAGCAAGCCCAGCACCAAGGGCTCAGAACACAGTCACCTTCTCATTCCTCAAATGCTTCCATGGTCGGCTTCTCGAATGCTTCATCGTCCGCTGGAATGTTGGTTATGTCTCAATTTTATACATGTTTTATAGTAATTTATAGTAATACTTGTTTTTTATTATAGCAATTCTGAATGGGATGAGATATCAAGTAAAACACACGCGTGCGTGCACACACACCCACACCCACACACGAGTATCACAAGAGCAGATTTATCGATCATTTAGTCAGTAGTTGCTGAGCACTTAATGAATTTAGAATCTGTGTTCCGCCTATTTCTGTAAGAACGACTTTGCTATTTGGATGGAAATTGCATTAAACCTATGAACTACTTTGGGTAGTGTAGACATTTTAAATACATTCATTTTCTCAGTGCACGGGCATACGCGGCAGTTTCCCTTGTGTGTACACAGGCCGTCTTTGGTTTCTGTTATCGGTGGTTTGTAATTTTCACTTCAGGACTTGATGTTACTTCTTCGGTTGAATTTGTTTCTAGCCTCTGGGGCTTCGTGTGATGCTGGCCCTGAATGGTTGCCCCATCTTGTCCTCTCGGCATCCCAGGTAGCAGGCACTAGGGTTTGCACCGCCACTCCTGGCTCATCCCGGGGCATTTATCTTGTCTTCTTTAACCTTACTTTTGCTGCAGTTGCGAATAGGTAGAATGCCTCTCATATCTTCCGAGGAAGTTCATTATCAGTGTATAAAATACGGCTGGCTTTTATGTTGGATTATGAAGGATTTTATATCCTCCAGTTTCACTGAATTCCTTTACCTGGGTCTTCCGGTGGAGTCTGTAGAGTTCTGATTTTGTAAGTCTATACATCATGTCATTTCATAACAGGTGATTGGATTCCTTCTCTTCCTATTTGTATGCCTCTGATTTCCTTTACTTGATAATCTCATCCCATTCAAAATTGCTATTTTTTAAGTAGTAAATGTTGACTGGCGAGAGGCGGGGAAGAACTTGGGCGCCGCTGGTGGGAAAGCAGATCAGTACAGAGAGAGCTTAGTGTCAACATTTTGAAGGATGAAGATCAGACTGGCCAGAGAATTTACAATCCCACTCCTGGTTCTGCTGAAAGGAAATGACTAGATGCATGCAGCGAGCAGAGGATGGCGCTAGTACAACGACTCAGATGTGGCATCAACGTCCAAGTCTGTGACAGACAGAAAAAGAGAAAAAAAAGAAAATGTCTGCGCTTGTACATGTGTGCATATGAGCATATGCGCGTGCGCAGTGATATAACACTGAAATTCTGCCACCTGTGGTACCACGGACACAACTGAGAGACAATAGGGTGAAATAGGCCACACAGAAAAGCAAGGAGCTCCCACTCATGGAAACCAAAAACATTGGTCTTAGAGCAGACAAGAGTAGAATAATATAATCCTGGGAGGCAGGAAAGGCTGAGGAGACGAGGAATTAAAGATGTTGGATAACAGGTACCAAGACACAGCTGGATGGAAGGAGGCGGGGTTCCAGCGCATGATAGCCTATCAGGAGGAGATAGTAGTTCCCCAAAGCACCAGAACTCAGGGGTTCCAAACATGGGGATATAGAGATGACTCAGAGGTTGAGAGCATTGGCTTCTCTGGCAGAGGACCTGGGTTTGAGTCCCAGGACTCACATGGCATCTCACAACCATCTGTATCTCCAGTTCCAGGGCATCTGATGCCCTTTTGGGGCACTGCGTACATGCAGCAAATTTACACACATGCAGTCACATATATAAAACAAAAGTTCTGTTAATAAAACGGCTTTAAGTGTACGCATGGGGTAGGAGGTGGAAAGTGAGTTGTCTTGGTTGCTAAGGACACATTGTAGTCACCCCCTGAAATCCCAGCACCAGGTGTCCCACAGTCCACAATCAGTATGTATCGATTTTAAGGAGATCTAGATACACACAGTTACAATAATTCCTGTGCTCAGGGAAAGCCTGGAGAAAGAGCAGGCCCTGTAGGAGAGAGCTGAGGAGGGCCAGCCAGGCAGAGCTCAGCAAGGTTAAGGGCAACAAGACAGAGACAGCAACATGTCTTGAGAGGGGTGAGTGCCTGGTGAGACGGGCCCACATCAGACCAAACGCCCAAACTGTGGCTAACTGCTGGACTACACATTCCAAATTGAACGGTGCGATCTTTCTGGGAGGAATCCCCGAATGGATGATGCCCTGCCTTGATTCCATGGGACTGGAAAAGTTAGGTGACCAGCCTGAGAGGCACCCCTGGGTAAGGGTGCCATCTATGCACCATCTCTTCTGGGTGGTGGCTGGGTGGTGACCCAAGGACGATGGGTCAGGGCAGAACTTTCCTAGGTGATGTAAGTAGCCGGGATTAAAGTGAGATCCCGCTGCAGCAAAAATGTGAGGAGATAAAAGGTCTTTAGCTAGCTGTATTGCCACACCAAACTCTCCAGAGTCCTGTCAGAGAGAGATGTGGATCTGAAGTGGAAACTTAAGGGTTCCTTGGGGACTCAGTTGTGATGGATGGTGTTTTGCTGGGACAAACACGTGAAGGAGTGTTTTCCTGAAGTGGACACAGGTGAGAGGATGTTTTGCTAAAGCAAACAGGTGAAGGAACGTTTCACTGAAGCAGACACAGGAGAGGATGTTCTGCTAAAGCAAGCACGTGAAAGGACATGTGATGAAGGATGCTTCTCTAAGAACATGCATGTAATGGTCCGCCTTATATTGCATAGTTGATCTCCATTTGTTTGGACTCTGTAGAGAGAAACACACCAAAAAAAAAAAAAAAAAAAAAAACAAAAAAAAAAAACAAAAACCAAAAAAACAAAACAAAAAAACTTCTGGTGGCCTGCTGCTTCCCAAAAACCTGCACTTGGAACTTTCAATTCAGAACCTACATAAAGATTCCTAGATATATAACCTTGGGCCGGTTACTTGCTTCTCTGTGCCTCAGTTTCCCTACATATAAAACCCTGAGGATAATTATAGTGTTTACGTTACAGAGGTCTGCTTTCTGGTCATAGTGAGGACTATAACCACACTAGAGGGCCTGGCAGCTAAAATGTATCCAGTGGCTTAAGGGGTTGAGAATGAGAATGGCAACTTAGTATCCACTGGCAACTTAGTTTCCACTCACGGGGTGTTAATTTACATAGAGCACCTGGGATGCGCTGAGAGATGCTATAAGTGTTCTAGGTGCTAAGTGGTACCCTGTTTTAGTTCTGAGCTTTGGTTTGTTTTTTACCCAAGTTGCCCAGTACTTATACACAGTCTGTAAAGAGCCCAAGGACCCTCAAGGCCAAAGCTAACAAGTACAGCCCCAGCATCCGTGAACTTACAGAGGACAGCCCCTCATATGCTCGCATAGAGTGACTCTCAGGGGTGTATGTGTGAGGTAGAATTTTTGTTCCTAGGCCTGACATACTGTGAGAATCTAGCAATCAAGTAAACTGAGGCTCCAATAGGCAGAGGAAAACCCCAGTGAGTGGAAGGTGAGCCTTGACTTCCCCTGGTATCCCCAGGGTGACCCCTTCATTACCATCCCTCTAACTCACCCTCTATCAGCACTTCTGCAAATGCGAAGGGGAAAACACAGACCTGGGCCTTCATGGAAAGTGTTTTCAACCTCACAACCAGAATTCCTGCCTTTAATGGGGTTTGGGCTAGATCTTTAACTTTTCCTTTGGTATTTCAGAACCCCACCATTTGAAAAGCATCTTTTCTGAGGAATGGTATTTCCTGGCATAAGACAGCCTTTGTCGAGTGACTCAGACTGATTTCTTTTCACTATCATTTGGCCCCAACTTACAGAGAAAAAGTGGGCACTGGGTATCAGTTTGATGTCAGGGTTTTTCCAGGTTTGAAGAGCTTTAAATACAGCTAGACTGGAAGATGCTGGCAGGCTGAGCTACAGACTCCTGTCAACATGTTTGTGACATACGTCCTTGCCTCTGCTTTGCTCTTTGGGTCTGTGCTGGGCCAGAGATGCAGCACCTCCTGGGGCATCCAACACACCTCTTACCTTATTGAAAACCTGAAGGTAGATTTTGGGGGGCTAGGAAGAGCCATTCGCTGGGGGATGGCAAAGGGGACGAAACTCACTGTGGGTTATCTCTTTGCCTACTGTAGGACGACCCATCATCAAAATGCAGCTGCAGTGCCAACGTGAGTGAATAACCTTAAGAACCTTGCAGACCTCTCTCAGTGTTCGCAGCCAGAATGCTCATGCTGTGCTTTCTCTCTTGCAGGTGACCAGCTGCTTGTGCCTCCCCATCCCATCCGTAAGTACAGTCGGGAAAGGTCACAGGTCATGGCTTATGCTTTGGAAAAAAAAAAAAAGAAGAAAGAACACAGTTTACTTGACATTCTAAACTCTAAATGTTTGTTTAAGTGGAACTGCTAGAGTATAGACCCCACCTTTAAAACTTTTATTTATAGATACACATTATACACACATCTATATGTCTAAGTTAGTGTCATACCCTTGAGACATCTGGATATTTTTTCAGAGTCTAAAATTTATTGACTATCTTCTGAGATAAATGGTCATGTACAAAATGGAAAAAAAATGAATATTGCTTGCTGATTCGTCTGCTGGTGAGTCCAGATTTGTGGAACAAACAAAATAGCAGCATCAGGCATGGCCTATCTAGAAGTCTCTCTCTCTCTCTCTCTCTCTCTCTCTCTCTCTCTCTCTCACACACACACACACACACACACACACACACACACACACCCCTCCTTTCTCTGGCATCTTCCTACTCTTTCCCCCTCCCCTTCTCCATCTCTTTCTCCTTCTCCATCCTCCTGCCGGTCTTCAGTGGCTGCTGAATGGTTCCAGCTGCCCTTTGGGAAGGCAATATCTAAGTGTGGTGCCTGTCAGTGAGGGGAAGGCAGGGAGGCTCTGGTGCTATTCTAACTCCTAGTTATGATGAGGGCGCAGTCACTCAGACCTGTAGTCACTGCAGGGCTCAGCCCCCCCAATTTGGACTGGGGAAAAGTTGGGTTTAAAACCCTGTGAAAGTCGGAAGCCCCAATTCTTTGGGGTCCTATGGCTAGGGAAGGGTCCGATCTATCCCCTCCTTTCTCAATGCAGGATTGTAGCTTGTGGGAAACATGAGCCCTGTGCGATGGCTTGTCCCATCAGCTGGCGTGGGAAAATGCTTTTCCTTTCCCAGGCTTTCAAACTCACAGCTACTGGACCTGGACAGGGCTGCCAGGCGCAAGGCAAGTGCAGCACGGCCTTGCTAGCACACCAGGCCCACATTTCCTGTGTGGAATCTCCTCTAGGAGCGTCCCTGGGAAATTGACCTCACCTCCAATTAATTAATTAAGATCATTTCCTAGGGTGGCAAGGAAGAGATCTAAAAACAGTAGCGCAAGTTTGAGTGGCATCGGTTAAATTAAGTTGTCCTTTAAAGTCCTGTTGGTGGTTCTTTCTGAAAGCAGTCCTAGGCAGGTTTTTAATAAATCCTCTTCATATGTCCTTGTTATTTGCCAGGATGATTGTACCACACCGTGCTTCCAGGAGGGAATGTCACAGGTGACCAATGCCACCCAGCAATCAAAATTCTCACCTTTTTTCTTTCGGGTGAAAAGGATAGTTGAAACCCTAAAGAGCAACAAGTGTCAGGTGAGTTTTGTATCTGCATGTGACACGTGATTTCTGAGTGCATGATGTCAGCAAATGGGGAGGGTCTTTGGGTCAGAGCCTGTAGCAGAGAAACTTGAGAGCAATGACTGTCTGCTCATCTCTAAGCAAAGGAGAAAGGATGGGAAAGTTAGCGTAGGTAGGCCCAGGCTGGAAGTGGGGCAGGTAAGAAATTAACCAGGAACAAAATCACTGGAGTAGGTCAGATGTGCTCTGGAGTCTGCAGCTCCCTTGGTTAAATGGAGACCGTTGACACCCAAGCGGCCAATTTCTTCTCTCTGCTTGTTGGATAATGAAAGAATTCACCTTATTGTAAGCAAAAGCTGGACTCTGAAGAGTCAGACTGTAGCTCATGCAGCAGTAAGTCATCCTAGAATTCACTTTACTAACCAAGGATGTGGTAGCCCCTAAGTCAGGGTTTTTGTTGGTTTGCTGAATGACTGAAAAGGTTTGTAGAATTAAAGACATCAAGGTCAAGATAAGTATTTCCACCTGCCCTATCCACTATCAGCATGTACCCTGGTTCCTGGGGCAGTGGCCAGCCACTGTCCTACTTCCCTATGCTTAGTGTTCATAGGAGAGCACCAGCTAAGTGCTATGGCTGGCCTGTCTAGACACAGGTATCTGTCCCCAGTGGCACCTGCCTGTCTATGTTACGGGTGCCATTACGCTGAGTACCAGCCTTAGAGGCCAGTTTCAGTGCTGTACACCAGCTCTATAAGGAGGGAAGCGATACTCAGGAAAGTCTTTTTTTCTGATGCTATTGTATTTAACAAGAGCCGAGGTTGGGACTTAAACATTGGTCTGTGTGAATCCAAAGTCTTACTCAGAACTTCCGTGTTACAATGTTACGTTGAAAGGACATGTGTGTGTGTGTGTGTGTGTGTGTGTGTGTGTACATAGATTCCTGGAATCGTGACCCCCCCAAATTAACACGTGCAGAGTCTTACCCAATGCTAGTTAGCCCAGGATTACCCTTCTTGTTTTCTTCCCATCTCACACCTCTCTCTCCCCTGACCATCAACTGGTCCCCAGGTTTGAGGGAAGGTGGTTCTAGGCTGCAGGGTGTACACTGCTGCAGAATGAGCTGGAGGTGCTCACCCTGTCCTGTCCACTTCTCTCCCTGCAGTTTTTCTCCTGTGAAAAGCCGTGCAACCAGACCACAGCAGGCGACACCGTGTCATTTCTGAAGAGTCTCCTGAAGACCTTCCAGAAGTCAGAGGTGCAAGTGCAGAGAAGCCGGCCGTGAAGACAGATACTATTTATTCTATTTATTGAATTTACAAAACCTTTTCTCCCTAATTGTTTTCATTGTTACAAGGAAGAAATAAACTAAGCTATTCTAGATTAGAACCTGTTTGTGTTCTTTTGTTTCACAGTTTCTTTCGGAATAAAGAGCCATTCCATGGGGAGGGAGAAATACAAGGGGTCTGGGGTGGGGCTTTCTCCCTGCCTATTCATCCTTGTTGCTCAGAGCACATAAAGCGTCCAACGTTCAAAGACTTGGTAATAAACAGTGCCATAAGCCTGAGCCCAGAACTGGAGGCTTGAGCCTTGACTGGTTTGGAGGCGAGCAGCTATGGGGGGCACAGCCTGAAAGACGACAGCAGCAAAGGCTAAGAACAGCATGAGGGACACAGGGCACCACCAAGTTCCCAAGGGTTTGCTCCTGTGAAGCAAACTGTGGCCCCAAAGCAGAAAGGACCATTGTTTGGTGAGTCCAAGGGCTGAGAAACTCCTCAGGAAGGTGAGCACGGAAGTTGGAGAGATGGCTCAGTGGTTAGGAGCACTTGCTGCTCTCACATAGGACTCAAGTTCAGTTCCCAACGCCTTTGTCAGGAGGCTCCCAACCATCTCTAACTTCAGCTCCAGGGGACCTGATACCTCTGCCTTCCAAGGGCACCTGCAGTCATGTGGACATGCCCACATACAGATCAACACACCTACACACAATTTTTAAAAAATAAACGTGGGCATGGTTTACATAAGGGTACAAAGGCAGCAGGTCTGGAGATGGGTCTCAGAGCAGGGCCCTTCAGGTGAGAGCTTGAAGCAGGAAAGTGTGAGATCAACGTGGCCTATTTACCTGGAACCTGCTCAGGGAGCGTCCACCATGTGCCAACCAACAAAATCCAACAGCGCAAGCCCCAGGAGGTCCTTGAATCACACCGCATGACTGGCAGACTGTGGATGCAGCCATTCCCCTCAGCCTAACACTCTACACGCCCCACCCCAATGCCCACTCCTGGTCTCTGTCCCACGATGCTCACAGCCTTCTAAGCATGCCTGCCTCCCTCTCCAGATCACACCCCAGCTCTCCAGGAACCAGCTCTGTTCACTCTTGTACTAGCACTGAGCTGGCCTGCAGCAGGTGCCGTGTGGATGTGGTCTGAATGGATGGTTGGTCTCCAGGGTGCAGGGGCACAACTGGAACTGAGTTGAGAATATGCATGTCTGGCAGATAGATTGGACCCAGAACATTCTGTGGGTGTCTCTGCAACACCCCTAGGCAGGTCAAGGGTTAGTTTATACTACCTGCCTATCCAGGATGGAAGACTTCAGGCCTTCCGTTTGGCCCCTTCAGCCTTGACTGATGGACAGGCAGACACAAGGTCAAAGACAGGGTGGGAGTCTTTGGCAGAGAAAATGGCCCTCTCCCCTTCCACCTGCTGATACAAGAGGGGTGGGGAGTGGGGGACAGAAGCCCTGGATTCTGTCTTCATGCATGAAGTTTCCAGAACTAGGCTCCTACACAGCGCCTTGAATAGGGAGGGTGTCTGAGTCTGTGTTGTACCTGATTCATGTCTAGTCTGTGGATCCCCCCAAATGTGGCATCTTGCCCCACCCCTTCCAAACCTACCATTCAAAGTGTGGCACACAGGAGATGCTGAGGGAGACACCCATTTGCAATCGTCATCAGATCAAACACTTACATTCTGCCTTGCTTCTGTTTGTACCAAGGGGCAGAACCCCCTTCAGTGGCTCAGGACTGACAGGAAGTAGACGCTGGTGTTTCGTTTCTATAAGCGTGAAAGTCGAAGCTTTCTAGGTTGGAGATGTTCCCAAGATCCTTCAGCTGGGGGAAACTTAAGAGCAGAGAGCCACTTCCAGCTGGTTCTGTTTGCCAAGCCATCCTTCTGCCTACCGTGCTCGGTTGCTCTCCTATCTGTGTAAGATTTCTACACTACTTCCTCTGACAGCCCGAGGGTCAAATGGGTTCACCACAGCCCCAGGGCACAGCCACTTATCCAGCAAGCAAAGGTCAGAAAGGGTTCAGATTTCAGGCTCTTTTGTCCTTTCAAAAGTTAATGCACAATTCACGTGCCACTCCTTACATAACACAAACAGCAGGCCCCGGGGCGAAAATTCTGTAATTAAACACATCAATATTCTGCCGCAGAACCCAAGAACATTCACACAGATAGGCCGGGGTTTACCGCCCAACGAGTCACAACAACCTTGAGTTGGCTGAGCTGTTTGGGTTTTGGGATGGAGATAAGGGGTTGGGGAACTGTGTGAACAAAACGGCTTTGCTCTGACTTGGGGCTCACTTACGTTCCCTCTGGCTCTGGGTCATCTCCAGGAGGAACAGAGGCGTCTGCAGCTCCCTGACTGGCTGGCTACATGGCAACCTGGGTGGTTTCCCCTCCATCTGGGTTTTCTGAGTCTGACTACTCACTGTGGTTTGCTGACTGCATTCATTCAGGATCTCAGGGAGGGGCGGATGCTGGTGGTTGGGGTGGTCTCGGAAGACAACACAAGCTACTGCTAGGGGGAGGGGCCAAGCAATAGAAACTGAGGCTTGGCTGCCACATCAAAACCACCTGCCAGCCTGGTGCTTTCCCTGGCCTGACTGTAAAGTTGAGTAAGAAAAGATTCACTCCTGTAGACACAGTTCAAGAATGGCACACCTGGGGTGAGGAGGGCACACCTGGGGTGAGGAGGGCACACCTGGGGTGAGGAGGGTACACCTGGGGTGAGGAGGGTACACCTGGGGTGAGGAGGACACACCTGGAGTGAGTAGGGCACACCTGGGGAGGTGGGCTCACCTGGGGTGAGGAGGCACACCTGGGGCGAGGAGGGCACACTGGAGTGAGGAGGGCACACCTGGGGTGAGGAGGGCACACCTGGGGTGAGGAGGGCACACCTGGGGTGAGGAGGGCACACCTGGGGTGAGGGGGAGACACCTGGGGTGAGGTGGGCACACCTGGGTGGAGGAGGGCACACCTGGGGTGAGGAGGGCACACCTGGGGTGAGGAGGGCACACCTGGGGTGAGGAGGGCACACCTGGGGTGAGGAGGACACACCTGGAGTGAGGTGGGCTCACCTGGGGTGAGGAGGGCACACCTGGGGTGAGGAGGGCACACCTGGGGTGAGGAGGGCACACTGGAGTGAGGAGGGCACACCTGGGGTGAGGAGGGGACAACCGGGGGGAAGAGGGGAAAACGGGGGGGGGGAGGGGCAAGCTGGGGGGAGGAGGGCACACCTGGGGTGAGGAGGGGGCACACCTGGGGCGAGGAGGGCACACCTGGGGAGGGAGGGCACACCTGGGGTGAGGAGGGCACACCTGGGGTAAGGAGGGCACACCTGGGGTGAGGAGGACACACCTGGAGTGAGGAGGGCACACCTGGGGTGAGGAGGGCACACCTGGGGTGAGAAGAGCTCACTGGAGCACTTGTTCCTCTTTCCTGGGCATCAGGCAGAAATAAGAGTGACTTGTAGGAGAGTGAGTTGGATCCTCACGTTGACCTCCTGAGGTACCCACTAACAGTTGTGTATACTTCTCAGTGCATAAATGAGAACTGAGGCCCAGAAGCACATTGTTCAAATGGATCAGATGCTACCCTGTGCAGGGGGCTAAGCCCCTGGGCAGATTTGTTACAGGAACCCAGAGAATACAGCAGGGTATCCCGGTCTCAGAATCTCAAGTCACCTCCAGGGGTAAAGGGGCCATCTCGAGTTGAACATTTCACTCAGAATGCCTAAATTTTCCCCAGAAGTGGCAAAATCACACCCGAGACCCACTCCTGGCTATTGGATAGAATGGGGCTTGGTGGGGGAAGGAGAAGTGGCGCGGGCTGGGGGGAGGGGAAGGACAGTTAAATTTAGGTAGAAAATGAAAACAGTTGCACCTGTGTCCCCAGCGCCCAAGGACACGGTTTGATGACTCAGCAACCATAATAAGCATGCAGGTGAGTGCAAATAGCGACCTGCTGTGGGGCTATGAAGGTAGAACTGACGCAGGAGCGCGGAACACCGATCTTTTAAGACTTGGGTTACCTAACCCAGTGGGCCCCTCCATGCCCAGGGGAATCAAGCCCAGTGGGCCCTCTCTATGCTCAGCCAGTGGCCAGAAGCCATACTTCTCTGGATGTACAGCTCCCTGGACTTCACAACTGAATCACGTGCTTCCGGAATCTTCTTTGACAACAGCTTATCAGAGAGGATTCTGGGAGTTAGAACCCGGACCAATAGCTCATCCTGTGTCCGGAGCATGCGAAGATCTATTCAGTTTCTGCATCTACCCCATTCCAAAGCATGCTTATGAAGACACAAACGAGCAGCTATGATGCTCAGGGTTTCACACGGTCCGGGCCCAGGGTACACAGACCCAGCCACCCTTTGTCAACCTCCGGACAAAAGCTAACAGCCCCGGATCAGAGAGGAAGACTGTGGTTTTTTACAGATGAGAACTGAAGCCCAAGCAGCAGAACGTGTCGAGATCATGCAGATAGGCACCGAGGTTGAAACCCAAGGGAAGGACCACACCCTGGGGCACCGAGAACAAAGATAGGGAGGGAAGTGCCCAGGACCCAAGCTCTCCCAGAACAGTCACCAGCTAGCAGGCACCCTCAGGATTTAGTTGACACTCTGCTGCCATCAAGTGGCGATTCTATGGCATATCAGCCAAACAGGCTTTTGAGAAATGTTTCCGGTCCTCAAAGCGACCGGCAAGACCAAAAACTAACTTCCAATGACTCTAAGATACCACCTTCCTCTCCACTCTCGTTTTCTCATGAGCACACGGGTTTTCCCAAGGACTGTACAGCACGTGATGTCACAGACAAGCAGAAGGGCTTCCAGCTGCCCCCTAGTCATTCGCTACAGAGGAGTGAACTCTCTGCCTAGCCAGGAGTGCACAATGGGAGATCCTGATTGGCCTCTGAAAATACCACTCCTCCAACCCAACTGTGCAGCCTAGGCAGGCACTAGTGCATGCCTGCTTGACACATCCTGGGATGGGATAGAGGAGGCATTCTGGGTCCATCCTGTAACATACCAGGAGCACAGCACCTCACCAAGTACCTGCCCGTGATGCTGAAGTGGGGGTTGGGCCAGCCTCTTCCTGTTAAGGAGTCTAGTAAACTAGCACGAAAGCTTTGCCGGAGCTCCTCCACTCTTCCCTTGAGTCGGTGCCTGCACACGGCAGGGGCTCAACACAGGTGACTAAGTGACCACAAGCCCATTGGCTCAGATCTACCCAAGGGACTTTGAGCTTCAAGAGCTGTGAAGGGTGGGCTTGGAGAGCATTCTGAGGAAGCGCCTGTGATCTAGACTGAAAATGGTCATGTCGGCCTCTAGGGGGCAGTTGTGATTTGGGGCAAACCAAGGAAGATCTTAAAACGTTTGTTTTTTACATGGCTGTGAAGACAGTTCCCTCACTGGGGTTTAAGACCACCCTGGACCACATTTCTGCTTGGCTGGTGGCGACTGCCCAGGTGACAATGTGAGGCAGGACTCTGAAGCCACATTCAGCAGTATGCTGAGAGGGGCTCTGGGGTGCAGTAGGCGTGGCTGCTGCAGGCGCAGAACCGGAAGTGACATCATGGACGCACGCCCCGGAAGAGCAAGGTTATCTCCTATGTGGCTCCCATAGGTGGTAAGGTAGAAGCACAAAGTCACACTGGGAAGCAGACTGCATTTTATTGGGATTTCCACGTAGAAGTCACGCCCACAGAACACCCGCCCCTGCGAGCTCTGGCTGCCATCTGCGGCTCACGCATGACACCAACACATGACCCGCTCAGGCTTGGGAGCGAATCTTTGGATTTTCCTCTCCTGTAGGTTCCTTTCCAGACACTGAACCCTCCCTTCCCACCTTGAGGACCACGAAGAAAATGACACATGCTAACCCCCTTAGTTCAGCTGGTTTCTTTCTGGGCAGCATCTCCAAAGACCTAAACTGAAGAGAGAGGAGGGTGACCAAGGTCTCTCAGAAGTCAGGTAGGGCGCTAAGTATACAGAAACAACCCTAAGGACTTTCTGTGCTTTTGATTGAGGAGTGCAAGTCTATGCTGGGTTTTCATCATCCGTGGGCACAGAATGTTTTTGCCTCTCTTTCTCAGGTTCTAACCCAGAGCTGAAAGAGATGATGGCTGCCTGACCCATGATTGGTCTGCTGTTTCCCACCAGCACTTGGACTCGGGAGAGAAAGTCTGCAGTCATGAAGGAAGTGACTCGAAGCTCGGGATGATGGCTGTGTCCCACCTGGCACCGGACGGAGACGGCTGGGTCTTCCTACTCTCCAGTAATGCACCCTTGCTGGCTCTACGGGCGCTGTCAATCGCAGCCTGCAGCGGGGTGAGGCCTGCTCAGATTACGGTGGCGCAGAGAGGAGAGAGGGTGCATAAAGAATGCTCTTTTTGAGTTGTGGCCAGCAGGATCTAGGCTTGGATAAACTCACATAGAGATGGGTCTTGTGCCACAGTTGGTCAGGGAGGCCGTCTGGGATCGTTTGCTCAAACGAGGTGTCACGGGAAGAACGCATCTCCTTTCTTTGGTTATGAAGAGCCTTGTAAACAGAAAGTAGGCTCCCAGGTCTGGAGTACACACACCAGGTCAGAGGATAGAACACTCTGTTCTAGGAGGGTTCTGGTACCAGGATCCTGAAAGGGAAGGGACTGATGACTCGAGACTCACGGGGAAACCTGAGGATCGCTTACGAGTGACTGCGACCTTCTTCAAGCCATCCCCATGACAAAAATAACCGCCCCACAGGGTTCTCACCGAGTTTCACCTCTCTGCTGTGAGAACCACAGAAGGAAACAAAACTAGGGGCAGATGGGAAGGAAGGTGCCGCCTCCCCAAGCCTCTAGGGAACTGCGCCCTCCATGCCAGGCATATATTTGGAAAGGATTTTTATTGACCCTTGTGCCTGGGCCTCTGGAGACAGTCCCCATACCACCATTTCTTAGAGCCTGCTGTGAATGTTCCAGGGTCATCTGAGATACACTGTCTCCTCCATTTGGGGGACTGGATGAGAAGGCTGGCATTGTTGTTCACGTCTTCAGAGAGTTCATGACTCTGCCACATAGACTGTGGCCTGCTCCAAACCTTTGTAAATTAAAACCCAGGCTTGCTAGAGGACCTGGGGTCCATGGTTCCTGGTTAGAGCAGGATATTAAACACCTTGTTCCAGACAATGTTGCTGGGGTCACTCCTTCCCAACTGAGGTAGCGTCTTCCTATTCCCCAACCCCATTACTGCCCTTAGAGGGATTTTTTTTGGTTTGTTTTTTGGTTTTTTCCTAAGGAGACGTGTTTCCCAGCCCTTTGCAAGAGAAAAGACATTCAGAAAGCAAAGTTCCGGCGGGCTCAGCTACAGCTCTCAGATGCCACGAGTTGGCTCTCTGGTAACTTCCCCCAGCCTCCTTAAAGAGCCAGCGGCCAAGAGCGGCCTAGTACGACAGCTAGGACAAGTGCCCAGTCACTCCGGGATCTGAGGTCTGTGTTCCGAAGCCATTTTGTAGCTGAAGAGTTAACCACGGGACGTGAACATGGTTCTGGGCCATTAGGCAGGATGGCGGTGGCTGTGCTGTACAAAGCCGGCTCTGGATTTCAGGCTGCAGCTGGACCTTATGGTGAACACAGGGATTCTTGCTTTGCTCTTCCTGTTGTTTCTGTGTTTTCCTACAATACAAACATACATTGGCTTTGTTACGGGATTTAAAACATTGACCTTTTTCCCCCTGTTGAAGGAGATGCTTTGGGGAGGGGGGGGGCAAGGCAGGGAATGTCTGGGCACAGCGTCAGGAATGAAACTGTGGTCCTGCTCAGCCCTGCCTTGTCCCAGACTTCATCCAAAACCAAGGGTGCTCCAGCGAGAGCTTTAATTTTGCAAAACGTGTTACTACTCCCTTTTAATTTTATATAAAGAGGGCAAAGAGCCGGGGAAGCTGTGAGTGCTGGAGTCCTAGTGCAAGGCCACAGAGGTTTATTTATTTAAGGTCAGCTTCTAGGTCCCCTGTGGTCAGCCTGGCTGACGGCCCTCTGTGCTTGCAACTAGGACCTGGCGTGTTGTGCTGCACTTCCCAGCAGCCCCTGGGGCATGGGGTTGGAAGGCAGTACTCAGGCCTCTAGGCTTCCCTGATGGTGGCCTTCCTTCTTGGTAGAATTGGTTATCACAGAGGCAGAGTAACAGGCTTTCTGCCTGATATGAAAGTCCAGTGACTGATCCTTCCATCTTCTGAGCTTGGCCAGGGACAAGTCTGAGCCCAGGAAGGAGCAGCAGCAGGAGGGAGGGGCAGCATCGCCATCAGGAAAAGGGTAGAGAGTGGAGACCTACTGTGTGGGGACATCCACTGGGAAGAACAGAGGGCAACCAAGGCAGCTAGGGGGCCTGTAGTGGGCAGACCACATCTCGGCGAAGAAATCAAGCTGCCTTCCTGGAGGAGGAGACCTACGAGTAGCCTTGGGGGACAAACAGCTAGTGACACCAAAACCAAGACAGAGTTGGCTCAAGGCACCATGGGAACACACAGATGGGGTGGGGGTGAAGGGAGAAGGAGAAGGGGGTGTTCAGGATGAGGGGAGGCTAGCTGGAGGATGGGGTGGCAACATGGACTGACTCCCAAGAACTGCTGAGAGCATCTGAACAAGATGTTGGCTGTGCAGAGCTATACTGATCCTTCCCTGTGAGAAAGGAAAAGGAAGACCTGTGTTGTAAGTGGCCTGTCCTTCAGAGTAAATCAGGCTTAGTCAGAAGTGGGGAGACAGCCTTGTGTAGGCACGGGGTGGCATGGGGTCAGTGTCCGCAGATCAGACATCACTATAATAAAGAAAGAAGCTAAACACACTTCTCTCCAAGGTTTGGAAGCTGCGAAGGGGACCCAGAGCAGGCGCACTGGCTGTGAAAACGCCGTTGAGTTAGACCCAGCTTAGTCACTGGGGTCCCACACACCATGTCAACCATGGTTACGTCAGAATGGCAACATGCAGGTGAGAGGGCAGGCCTCTTCACTCCTAGACTTACCACAGGGGACAGAGGGGTACTTTAGAAAGCTCATGATGGTTTGACCAGGAAGAATAGAGGTCCAGCTTCAACCCTGGCTAGGAAGAAAGCACACTGACCTGATCGCTCATTTGTTTCTCACAGTGTGGTCGCCACGGAGTGCCTTCAGTGAGAGCTCATACCCGAGGAACATGGCTGCACTCATGGGGAAGCCCCGCACAGCATTCACAGTGATGCCCCTGAAAAAGACCTTTGTGGGGTAGGGGTGGGGTGTTACTCCAGGGTTGACCCTCCAAGCGCCAACCCACGTTCTTGGCAACACTGCTTCTGAGGGAGATGATTGCAAGTGCAGGGGAGCCCAGTGCTGGCCTGACCGGAACCCAAAGATCTGAATGTGGAAAGACGCTGGCGTGTTTCCAACCCACGACACCTGCGATGTCGCTTGTTGTCATAGGCTCTGAGGTGCATCCACAGACGGCTTCAGCAAACTGAGGTCCAAGCAGGTCTATACTGGTATGTCTATATGCACTTATATTTGTTATGTCTCTGTGTGTGTGTCTCTGTCTCTGTCTCTGTTTGTCTGTCTCTCTCTGTCTCTGTCTCTTTGTCTCTGTCTCTTTGTCTCTGTCTGTCTCTCTGTGTCTCTGTCTCTTTGTCTCTGTCTCTCTCTGTCTCTGTCTCTTTGTCTCTGTCTCTCTCTGTCTCTGTCTCTGTCTCTGTCTCTTTGTCTCTGTCTCTCTCTGTCTCTGTCTTTCTCTGTCTCTGTTGCTCTCTCTTCCTTCTTCCTTCCTTCCTCCCTCTTCCCTCCCCCAGGGTTCTGGAAGCTGATAAAAAGCACCCAGACACACATAATGATGGTGACAGGTGCTTCCTGAAAGATCCCCAAAGGGGTAGAGGACAGATCAAGGACAATGCTTAAGATCATAGGCATGCATAAGGTGACACTGTGGGTAGGTGACAACATCTTTATAGGCATGGATAAGGTCACAGCACAGATAGGTGACAGCATCTCTAATTATAGATTGTAGAGAGAATCTTGCACTGTGCAGAAGCATCACCTGTCAATAAAATGCCATTGGCCTATTAGCATAGTCAGGAAATAGGGAGGTGGAAGTTCCGGTACTGAGAGAGGATTCTGGGAGACAGTCAGGGCAGGAGATTCGCCCCAAACTCTGGGGAGGAGACAGATACATGAAACTGAGAAGAAAGTACCAATTCATGTGGCACACTTAGAATCAACTGGATTACTGAGATATGCACTATGCAGGGAACAGAGCCAAAGCTACTGGACTAAGCACATATTTATCTATCAGAAGCCTTGGAATCATTACTTTGGGCAACAACGTGGACAAGTGGAAAAACACGAGGGTTACAAGTGTATTTAACTACAATAGTGGCAGCACTGGGCTGCTAAAGGGTGTTCTAGAGAACAACCCAGTCAACACTTAATAAAGCCTTTCCTAGTGCCCATTGATCCAGAGGGCACCCAGTGACTGCTCAACACCTGGTCTGGATGGAGTAGCTGCTAGCCCCTGCGTCTGTCGTGACCAATCACATGTGTTTGATCTTCTATCCCTAAGTATTGCCCTGCCCCCTGAGTTCCTTGTGCCCTGCATCTTTCTGCTTCGTGCCAGGTAGACTCAGAGAAACATGGGCAACTGATAGCCTCTTAGATAAGCCTAGTTGGGAACAATGGCAATATTGCCAGGCAATGACAGGAACAGAGAGGGGTCTTTGGAACCTGCCTCTTAAGGCCTTCTCTGACAACTGCATGCTCAAAAGGCAAACCCTACCCAAAGCAAGATCGGAGGGCTGTCAGGATATGAACTGAACCTTCACAGAACCATTTCAAAGTTCAAGACACAGAGTGACTCATTTTCAGAAAGAGGCAAAGGTCGTGTATGTGACCAGGTCTGGGGGACACTGGCAGCCATAGGATACAGCTTGGCCTAGGAGAAGGGTTGATGGAACACATCCTGGAGTCACTCAGGCAGACCCACATGGGATGTGGGTAATATCGGCACTCCTTCCTAAATGCCTAACCATCTTGGAATTCCTCAGGCTCACTCAGAGTGATTGAGGAATAGCAAGGAACTGAGTCCAGCTCCAAGGGGAAAATTCCATGCTGGTGCCAAGACTCCCTGTAACCTTGGCTTGACTCTACTCCAAGGCAGTACCAAGTGGGCCCAGCCCTAGAGCATAGCTTGCTTCATAAAACAACATTCAAGACGTCAGGGCCAAGATACTCCTCACGAAGCCTCCATGGCTACCTGCTACTGGGACATGTCTATACTCTTGCACCAGTCTTGTATGCTAAATGTCTGTCCCATCTACCTCTTTAGGCCACCTCTGGTCTCCTCTGCTTTGAATGTTCTCCAGACCTGCTTATAGCCTCTGTCTATCCAATCATGGCCACCCCAGAGACAACGGCACCTTCCTAATCACAGGATGTTCCTCATGGACTAGGACTCAGTAGACCGTGACAGGGTAAGGAACACAGTCTGTGGGTGTGGTTTCCCCTGGTCTTGGCACTCATGGTGTTCTCAGTCCTGAGTAGACCTTCTATAACTGCTTGTTAAGTGAGTCTCTGAAAGATGAGGAAGTGAATGGATGACAAGGATGAGTGAGTGAATGGATGACAAGGATGAGCAGGTGAATGGACGAGAAAGTGAATGGATGACAAGCATGAGTAAGTGTATGAATGAATGACGAAGATGAACAAGTGAGTGGGTGAGAAGGATGAGCAAGTGAATGGATGACCAAAGAACAGCCAGTGCTGAGGGAATCCAGGCGGTGGTAGCTCTGAGTGTTTGAGTAGGGTTAGGACCTCAGACCCCTAAGGGTCAGGACCACCAGGCAAATGACCCTGGCCCCTCATGAAGCTTGACTACCACAAATTCTCCTCACCAGCCATGCTCCAGCCTCACCACATCACTAGGAACCCACGGCTCAACTTCAGCCTCCTCGGTTCAGGGAATAAAGTCTTCCTTCAGGAGACAGCTCATATGGCCCAAGACAACCCTTGGAGTGGGCAGAGAATGGGACCAAAGTATCAGATATTACTTTGGTTGTAGCTTAGTGGTTGGTTCCTAAACTATGGGCTTTGAGATATGAAGACCAGATCACCTGGTTGCATGAGTCCTTTATGAATCCTTAACTAATAACCCCTGAAGCTTAACAGTCCTAAAGTTCCAGTCAGTGAATGGCTCAATTTCTAGTCACCTGTGTGCTTTAGAAGCCCCATCAGTATATTTAACCCACAGGTTTATTCTTCCAGCTGGCAATTACTACCCAGGAGGCCTTGAAACTACAGACAGGGGCTCAGGGCTACATTTGCTTCTCACATTGCCAACACATGCAGGTGAGAGCTTCTAGCACAGTGGTTCTCAATCTTTCTAATCCTTTAATACAGTTCCTCATGTTGTAGTGACCCTCCAATCATAAAATTATTTTCATTGCTACTTTATAACTGTAATTTTGCTACTGTTATAAACCACAATGTAAATTTCTGATATGCGTGACATCTGATAGGTGACCCCTGTGAAAGGGTCAGTCAACCCCCAAAGGGGTTGTGACCTACAAGTTGAGAACCACTGACTTATCTATGGTCATCCCAGGGAGTACAGTCTGGGGAGTTTTTAGAAGAATTCAGCAACCTGACCTGTCCACAGACTATAAAGCTAAATATAGACAGCAGAGGGCTCTGGTATGTGTGTGCACACACACACACACACACACACACACACACACACACAGAGAGAGAGAGAGAGAGAGAGAGAGAGAGAGAGAGAGAGAGAGAGCAGCAAAAATAAAGACAGCTCTAGTAGCCAAGAAATGCTCAACTAACATAGGGTAAGCAACAATATAAACCACAGGAAACCATAGGAAAGACAAGTTCCCAAGTTCAACTGGCCCTCACTTCCATGCACAAAACTGCAATGTCCAGTGTTTGCAGACCACTGGGGCAGCACCACAGAAGATATGTAGGACTATTGCACACAGAGGTGATAAAAGACAGGCTCCATAAGAGAGCTTTGGAAAAGAATAAGTGACAGAAAGGAACAGATGAAGAAAGGAGAGCTAGAAGAGAATCCATCGTGTCCAACACAGCGAACCAGCAAAACCCCCATGACTAATGAGGGAAACACAAAAGAACAGGCAATAAGCCAACCAATCAGAAAAATAACAAGAAGATGACGTGTCATTAAGCTCCTCTCAATATTAGCCTTAAATGTAAATGCCATCAACCCATGAACATAGAGATTCAGACTGTCTGACTGAACTAAAAGATCAGCCCAGCTGTATGTTGTCTGCAAGAAACACACCCGACACCCAGAGTCTAAAGGTGGAGTACAAACACTAGCTGGCATAGAATGGAAGATAAAAATCAGCTGATGTAGCTGTTCTGACATCTGATAAAGTAGATAAGACACCAAACCAAAACTGGAAGGGCTGAGGTCACTGCATTATGAAGGAAGGGAATAGTTCATCAAGAAGACATTGCAATTGTAAATACAGATGCACCATATGGTACACAATCTCTAAACAGGAAATTACAAAGTCATGCAGATTTTGATAGTGGGTAATTTAAGTAGCCCACTCTCAGCTAAAGATGGACCACCAACCTAAAAGTAAACAAACAAAAACCCTCCACCTTAAATTACAAGATAGATTCAATGGATTTAACAGATATCAATGATCCAACAGACACAAAATATATATTCTTCTAAAGAGCCTGAGGAACCTTCTCTAAAAGAAAAGGAAGACACACCACCAAATTCACCCTACAGAAGCAGCACGGCCCTGATACCAGCAGTGGCTAAAGACAACCAGGAAGAAATTATAGACATAAAAATTCTCTATAAAACTCTTGCAAACTTAAAGAACAAGATGAGGTCATACACCACGACCAGGATGGCTTCATTCCAGGGACGGCTTGATTCAACACATGTGGACAGACAGAAATCACATGACCATCTCAACAGATCCAGGAAAGGCCTTTGACAAAGTTTAACATCCCTTCATGATAACAGCCGTGAAGTCTTCCTTAGAGGAAACTGGGAAAAGGAGCACACGTCAGCACACTAAAGGGTATATATGACAAGCCTGTAGCCAATCGCATCAAATCGGAGGAAACTGAGGACGTTTCTCTGAAATCTACAAGGAGACAAGGGTGTCCACTCTCTCCTCTCCTGTTCAATGCAGCACTTGAAGTCTTCGCTGAAGTAATATGAGAAAAGAGGAAATAAAAAGAACACAAATAGAAAAGAGAAAGAGGTCAAGTCGTCCCTATTTGCAGATTAGCATGATCTTAAAAACCTAAGTACTTTATCCCAAAACTTGATCCATATTTTCAAACAAAATATCAGGGTACAAAATCAACGTACAAAATCCAGTAACATTTTCATATATTAATAATAAACTTGCTGATAAAGAAATCAGGATGTGGGGGGTGAGGAAGTCCCATCCACAACTGCCTCATAAAACATGAAACACTGAGGAATAAATGTAACCAAGGACAGGCTGGTAACCTCCAGCACCTGCTCTCCCAGTCCCCTCCTCCAGCCTCACCACCAAAGGTCTAAACCCTCTGCCAGGCTGCTGCTGACCCAGGGCGGCTGTGTGGAGCTTACCTTAAAGCCTTCTTGCTGGTAACTCTGGGAGATGCAGTCCAGGACTCCCCTGTATTTGTTTAAATAGACCCCATCAGCTTGGATTCGGCTTTTCACGACATCCATCGGTGTTGCTGTCCCCCAGGAAATTGCCCCTGCGTAGTCAGGGAAACCAAGCGTGTCAGGGCTGGCTGTCTTGGGTCTTCAAGGCCTAGCTTCTTGAGGATGCTGTACTCCAATGCCCCCTGCTCCCCTTCCCCATCCCTGCCCCTTAAGTGGTCAGGGAAGTAGGCCCGCCAGGACTTCTGATCCCTTCTCTCCAACCACTCATGGACCTAGCAGAATCCTCCCACGCCTCCTCTGGAAACGGGGCAGCAGTGCTGTGTTTATGAGGCCTGGGAGAGCCTGGGAGCAGGAGACTGGACCATGGCGGCTCTCACACAGCTACATTATCAGCGTGTGGCTAGCAACTGCTTCACAGGACACCGTGGTCTCCCAAGCAGGCAGAGAGCAAAGGTGAGACCTGTGACCAAAGGCTTGCCTGTGGCTGGGTTTAATTTGAGTCTAGGGGAGCTGAACGAAGCCTGTCTATCACAAAGACTGATCGCTGGGGAAGGGCCAGAGTGGGAAGATGGGGCATGGGCTTTTTCTGAGTAAAATCTACTAAGTCTGTGGCATGAAACTGAGAGATCATGTAAAGGGGTCATCCTCGTTAGATCAGCCTCAAAAAATTCCAGTTTGAGCATTTGTGCGACTTTAAAGGATTGGGGAAATTGGGGTGGTTTGTTTTTGTTTGTTTTTTGTTTTCTGTTTTGGGGTTTTTTATTTTATTTTATTTTATTTATTTATTTTTGCTTTTTGTTGTTGTTTTGTTTTGTTTTTTACTAACACAGGAATTGGCACATTCTTGGCTGGGGAGAGACAACGATGCAATATCAAAGCCCAGGGCACTTGGCTTGCTAGGTTTTGGAGCTGCTGCCTGGCAGCTCTCCAAGGAGACTTCAGCACACCCTGGCCCCTCTGCCCGTGCAGGCCTCCAACGCCCTAGCTTTTTGCCCTGGCCTCTGACTGGGTGTTCACTCTTTTTTCTTTGCCAGGGCCCCTGGCTACTTCTCCACATGTGCCTGGGATACTTATCCCTCAGTTACAGTGAGAATGTCACAAACTAAGGTTAGCAAGCCCTTGGCACATGTTCTCCACACAAATGAGTGCAGATGGAACTTGGGGGGCTCTCCCTGGGAATGGCTCCAAGGATGAGCCTCAGACATGCAGGGGCCATGAGCAGACCACTATTGTTTGGCTGAGGCATGGGCTTTGTGTACGTTTGCTATGAGCTTAGAACATAGATAGCTTGGAGGAAGAGAAGGGGGAGAAAGAGGAGGAGGAGGAAGAGGAGGGGGAGGAAGAGGAGGGGGAGGAAGAGGAAGATGCCTGAGAGGCAGTAGAGAGCCACATCAAAGTGTGCAAAGCACTTAGTGCACACGGATGTCCCTCTGAGTGAACTGGGGTTGTGGTGCAGCATAGGAGGTAACAAAATGAGCAAGTGTGGCTAGCCTTATATTTTTGTGACTGCCGTGCCCCTAGGTATCTCAGGGCAGTGTGGAGACTGGCTCCCCCTCCCATACCTAACGAAGCCCGACATTTAGTGAAAGTGACAACAGTTTCTCCCAATGCTCAGCAATGCCTGCCACAGAGAACATGCTAGAATGCACCCATTGCCTCAGAGTCCAGCAAATTCACACAGGGATTCTCACAGCCCTGGAGGGAAGGACACGAGAGGTCAAAGGGTCATTCTCTTCACTAGGTGTGGCCCAGGGTCAGTGAAAGGAAGGCCCTGCATATCTGGCTGGATGAGGCCTGTCTCCTCAGGACTGGGAAGGTTGTGGTGGCCTCTTCTGTGCTCTACTGTTGCTGTGGCAGGCCCAGAACCCAAGGATGGGGCTTCCACAGGCAGGGGGCAGGGGATGGAGGGAAGTGGAGGTGCTTACCAGCAATGCCTCCTGCCAGCCACACTCCGTAGGGGCTGGGCCCCGTGCAGGCCTCAGGTGTGATCCAGTCGCTTAGGAACACATAGGGAATAAAGTAGAAGCAATATCCTGGGATGTCCCTTAACAGCATGGCGCTGGCTCCCCGGTACAGTCCTGTCAGGCCCTCTGTCCGCACAATGGTTGCAAAGCAGTGCACTGGTCCCTGGTACGCTGCCACCGCCCTGGACTTCAATCCATGGCTGGCTGAAAAGACAGGAGAGAGAAGGTGCCAAGTGACCAGGCAGGTAAGAGACTGGCCAGCCCCTGGCACCACAGCTGGTGTGGCCCATTGACAGTTCCTACTCACATGGCTCGTTCATGTTTACCACGCTGTCTGTCACCCTTGGCAACTTACACCAGAATGCCGAGGCTCCAGGAAGGAGCCCTGGCAACCTGTATACCAGGCTGGAGACAATACAAGCTCAAGTTGCCCTGGGATTCTTGGAGCCTTCTGGTCAACCTTCACTGTGCATTTCTAAGTGGCTGTGGTTGAAGACTGCCTGGGATCATTGAAGACAGTCAAATCAGGCTCTCTCTTGATGGGGGACTGACAGTCTTTCTTATTCTATCTATCTATCTATCTATCTATCTATCTATCTATCTATCTATCTATCTATCTATCTATCATCTATCTATCTATCATCTATCTATCTACCTCTGTCTCCCCAACACAGTGTGTGTGTGTGTGTGTGTGTGTGTGTGTGTGTGTGTGTGTGTGTGTGTGTGTGTGTGTGTGAGTGACAGGGGTGGGGGGAGAGGAAGAGAGAGGATGAGAATGAGAATGTACCCAGTGTGATAAATTAAAACTTTATTTGAAATCAGTCTGTCATGGATGCAAACCCTCCTCCCCCACTTAGCAAATGTCGGCATTTTCTGCTCTTGTTTTCAAATTCTTAAAAGACAAGGCAGGTAACATGCCAAGTCCTTGGTGTGGCGACTGGAATAGTGTGGGGTTCAGTAAGTTAGCCCATGGTCATTGATGGGGGTCCACTGACTGGTTAGAGGATGGGCATGACCTGACCCATGCCAGCTCTGACTTTGGCTGTGCCCTAAAACAGCTGTAAGGCAGCATCAATGACCCTCAACGTCAAGGGCCCTGGGTTCTATCTCCTTTTGTAACAGGCCCCAGATCTTAGCACAACCTGACACCATGATGGAAAAGCCATTCAGGCTGCAAAACTCAGCACGTAGGCAGCACCGCCTGCCAAAATGAAAACAAAGACCCAATCCATCAAAGTCCACAGCTTTGGGGAAGTTCTTACATGTATTAACCTTGATGTTTGTCATCGATAGTTCTGCTTCTGGCTGACTGTTCTCGTTAGCTGAAGCATGTCAACCCAAGAGAAGGGTTTTGTGCTTAAAGTCTCACCCTGAGAAAGGCTCGGGCTTCAGGAATCTCCTAAACACCGAGTGTAGTCACCAGAGGCTAATAAAGACTTCCTGTTGGCTTAAACCCATGCCTAAGCAGTCTTCTCTGGTGGATCCCCCATGACACTTTCAGGCTTGGGGGTTTATGCTGTCTGGCTGTGGTCTGCTCTCTCTTAGCATGTCTAAGGGTATAGAGAATAGCAGACCCTTACTTGCTCTGCCAGCCGATCCTCCCAGAGGCTACCCATCATCCTCCCTTGTGGCTCATGATCAGAAAAGCCTTCATATACAGACCCAGTGGAGCTCAGTGTTACTCCTGAAGAGCCCTACTAACATGATGTGTTCAGGATGGATTTTGAGACCCAGTCACAACCACAACACTGTCGGAGCCTGGATTCAACCCCTGATCCCGGCATCTGATTGGGTCTTATTGCACACTGTAGACAGGAAGCGACCTACCATCCTGGGAGCTCTCTCCCAAGTCAACATTCTCATCTCTCTCCTGCGAGCATTCAACCTCATGGGCTGTGCAGTTGGGGTTAGAGCAAAGGATGCCGACTTTAACTCACCCTCAGATATCCTTAAGAACGAGGGGAGGCTACACTGGCCTGAGAAACCTGTCTGAGCAAACTCCTGTGAATGCATTTCTCCCTGTGTGGAGGAAGGAAGTTGGAGGGGGTGAGTAAAGACCACCTTGGGGTGCTATGAGAAAGAGCAGACATTGTGGCCCTTGAGAGGCCCCAAGAGATCGTTCTTTCCCCCAAACTATGACAACATCACAGTGTTATCGTGGGACTTTTGCCTGAGACCAAACAGGTGTCGCTGTCTGGCTGTGGAAACACTGGCTGGGTATGCCCTTCTCTAGGCAAGGTTGGCCCTGACCCAGGAGTCAAGGCTCCTCTAAATCAGCTTCCACAGGGTGGCTCTCCGGAGTTACTGATTGAAAGGCGGTGTCCAGATAATGATCTGCTAGTTTGGCAGATCAGCCAGCTAGCCCTGTCTGTCAGTAAACCCTTCCAGTTACCCTCTTTCCTCCCCTGAGTTAGCAATAAGAAAATCCTCTTCGTCTCCTAAGCGCTATAACACAAGCAGTGGTTATTGGTTTATAATACTCATTTGTGGCTATTAAAGCAATATATGAGCCAGTAAAACATAGACCACACTAGAAGTTATGACAGGAGTGAAGACAACCACCAGATGCTGACACACCAACCCAAACTCCAACTATGAACACTTGCCGACTTGGCAGTACTGTAACAAAATACCCGAGGTAATTAACCTCTGAAAAGGTTTACTTTGTCTCAAAGTGTGGGGATGGGGGTGGGGGTCTCTCAATGACTTGTTAGCCTCACGGTTCGAGACCTGTAGCAAGGCGGTAAGTGCATCGCAGTTACATAAGACAACTTCACACAAGTATGTGACATCCTTTGAGCATGCCAGCCCCGTGCCCTGCTGCCTGCCCCTCTCACCTCTCCACTCCATTTTCCCTTACTCAGCCTTACTTCCTGCATGCCATGCTTGATTGTATGCACCTGTATAAAGTAGGAGAGCCACAATGGAGAGAAAACATGGAATCTTTTTTTTTCCTGAAACTGACTTAATTTACTTACTAGATTATATCCAGTTGATTCAACTGTCCTGTAAACGACATAACTTTATTCTTTGCAGCTCAAACTATTCTACTGCATACCCAACCACACTTCCTTTGTGTACCCTGCTGTGACCACCTGGGCTGACCCGGAAGCTCAGCCACGGCGGCCATGTTACAATAAGCACTGGTGTGCCGGTGGTCCTGTCAGGTGTTCACTTAGTGCTCTGGGCAAACACCCAGGAGTGGTTCAGCTGCCTGGCTTTTAGTTTGTGAGAAACCTCCACAGTGATTTCCACAGTGGTTAGGCTAATTTATGTTTCTATCGAAAACCAACATCTTCTCCAGCCTTTCTTTTTGTTTTGTTTTGTTTCTTTTTGTTTCCCTTGTTTGGTTGGTTTTTTGAAACATGGTTTCTCTGTGTAGCCCTGGCAGTCCTGGAACTCTCTCTGTAGACCAGGCTGGCCTCGAACTCAAAGACCCACCTGCCTCTACCTCCCAAGTACTGGAATTAAAGGCTTGCACCACCGACGACAAGCTGCCCAGCTATTGTTTTCTTAACACTTGCCTTTCCAACCGGAGCTAGAATTTCAATATACTTTAATTGGTGTTTCTCTGATGGCTGGATGTATTCATATGTTTATTGGCCATGTATTTGGCAAGTGTCTACTCACTTCACCAGGCCATTTATTGATTGTGTTGCTTGATTTATTATCGAGACCTTTTTATAACCCAAGTATTAACCCTCTGTTAGATATCTAGCCATCAAGGATCCACTCCGTTTCTGTGGGCCGTCTCAACACTCGACTGTTTCCTTGTTTACAGAAACTTTTTAATTTCAGGAAACCTCGCTTGTCAATTGTTAGCATTAATCCCTGAGTGGTCAGAGTCCCATCCTGAACGTCTTCGGTAGGCCAGCGAGATGGCTCAGTGGGTAGAGATGCTTGCTACCTAGGCTGATGGCCTGAGTTGGATCTCCTAGGACCAACAGAATGGAAAACAGTTCTCATAACTCCTCATGCGTGTGGTATGGCACGTGTCTCTTCCAACTCTAAACAAATATTTAAAATCAGAAAGTCCTTGCCCATGTTGATATCTTAAAGTGTTAAGGGTTTTCCCTCTAATGCTTCCAGGGGTTCGGATCCTACATTAAGGTCTCTTGCTCCAGCTGGAGTTGATCCTTGTAGGATGGGGGGAGAGGGAGGGAGAGGGAGAGAGGAGGAGGAGAGGGAGAGGAGAGGGAGGAGAGGAGAGGGAGAGAGAGAGAGAGAGGGAGAGGGAGAGAGAGAGAGAATATGAATCAGAATTCAGTTTCATTCTCCTAAATGTGGCTATCCAATTTTCCCAGCACCATTTGTTGAAGAGGCTGTTTTCCTCCAATATTTATTTTTAGCATCTTTGTCAAAAATCAATTGTCCATAGCTGTCAGAGTCTATAGATGGGTCCTCTGTTCTGTTCTGCTCTGTTCTTCTGGTCTGTTCTGGTCTGGTTCTATGATCTACACAGATTTTGCTGTTGTTCTTATGACTCTGTGGTACAACTTAAAATCAAGTTTGTTGATTATTTCCAGGGTTTTCTGGTTGGTTGGTTGGTTGGTTTTTGGTTTGTTTTGGTTTGGGTTTTGTTTGTTTTTGTTTTGTTTTTCCCTTAGTAGTATTTGGCACTCTGGAGTCTTGTGCCTCTATGGGTTATCTCTTTTGTGTGTGTGTGTGTTGTGTGTGTGTGTGTGTGTGTGTGTGTGTGTGCTTCTCTCAGCTTTGAATATTTTCTGTGCTCTTGGTTTAGTGTTGTAGCTGAAATGTGAAGTCAGTAGGTTCTTTTCTGGTCTTGTCTGCTTAGTATTCTAAATGCCTCCTGGTTCTATGGTCGTCTGTTTCTCTGTATTTGGGGAACTTGGAGCTGTGGTTTTGTTGAATACATTGTATAAACCTTTAGATTGAAGTTCTAGCACCCATGACTTACGGCTTTTTCATAACTTTTACATTCATCTTTTAATGGTGTCTAATAGATTTCCTGTGTTCTGTTCATGTTTTATTACTTTATCTTTGTCAATGTCTGGATGTTCTAACGTCTGTCTTCCACCCCTGATAGTCTGCCTTCTATTTGATCCATTCTGCTGGTGGGGCTTTATAAAAAGCGGGTTTTTGTTGGGTTGGTTTGTTCCATTTTTTGACTTCCTAAAACCTCCATGTCTTAAATTTTAATATATCACCGAGTTCCAACATCAACTCCTGTCTGACTCTTTCTTCATTTATTTATCTGGAGTCTATTTCAGTTCATTTGATAGTTTACTTGTATTCCCTGATTTCATTAAACATGTTTACAATTCTTTCGTGCTCCTTACATAGCCTGTGCTGGGACTCAGGCATCTGGGCTTCTGTGAGTTTGTTAGATGTTATCAGCTCGACTATTTCTGCGGAATTAACTTCAATGTTCAAAGTGGGGCCAGAGTATGGTGGGGCGAGTGTGTAATTTAGCAGTTAAACCCTCAATCCACGCACGTAAGGCACCAGGCAGCCTCTATTACTCCGAGAGCGTGAGCCGCAACAGCGGGATAGGACCACGTCACACACGTTACAGGGGCAGGTTGAAAAGAGCCATCCATTTGACTTCAATAATAATTGAGGGATGAGAAACAAGGGCTGTGCGGCATCTGCAAGAGCCCTGGTTGCTGAGATCAGCAGTGGAGGGAAGTGGGCTGGGAGCGGAATCTCATCAGCTGAGAAGAAAGTTGAAGCAGCGGCCAAGGAAAGGGAGCCGGGGTAACTTTAGGGTACACTGAGCTCAAAGATCATTAAAACCATGGAAGGCTTGAATTAAGACGTGAGGGGAGAAAGCTCGGGGGTGGGGGGGTGAGAGAGAAGAAATGACACAGGAATGGAGGAGAGCAATAGCTACTCTCAGAAAGAACCGTGGAGCACTGACAGGAGAGCAGGTGGAAAAACACACGACAGTCATAAAACCTGACCAAGCCATAAACAAACCCAAACCAGAGGACGGAGACGGAATCGCAGAAATGTCAGGATTATACATTAACAAGGCTAAAGGAAACAAAGAAAAAAAATAAAAACACATCGCCTCAGAAAGTCCAGGAGATCAAAAATCAGTCAAATCCTCCTTCCTTGGCTGGGGTGGGTGGGTTTTAAATTCTGTCCCTGCTGTGGTGTTTCCGGTGGGGGGGGGATTGCTAATAGGAGGAAGCACAGTCTGCAAGGATGGTTCAAAGCTATAAAACTAGGTTTTAGAGCAGGCATTGAACCAGGACAGTTTAGACAGGCGTAGTCTACAGTGAGTTTCACATGCAACTGTGCTGCTGGTGGATCATGGCGCTCTCCGTCTGCCTCCTGCTCTCACTCTGCAGCTGCAGCTGCAGCAGCACAGGAGTACACAAAGGAGAGGGATGCAACTTCTGCCTCAGGTCTGTGTTCACCACCCTCCCCACCCCCATCTATACTCCTAGCACGGCCTTGGGACCCAGGACTTCACAGCCAGGACTGATGTCCTAGACCTTCTACCCATGGTGCATCCGGTCCTTAGTCCCACCACATACAGAGCACCTCTCTCTGGCCGCATGACTTTATCTTTGTGACCTCTTTCAGGGGGGGCTGTATGCACTGAATGTCTAACCCTAAATACTTCTCTCCTGCTAAGGGTTGAGACGGTCATCTTGCTAGCCTTAGTAATCGGGTTCACTTGACACTGATTACGCCCTTATCTAATCTATCATCTTTGACGAGGCTGCCATTTGACCTCTTGATATCCCTGATAGCGTGTTTCTCCTCCACAAAGGTCTTTCCATCTATGACATCCTCATGACGCCGATGGTCAGGAGGAAACGGCTTCTTGCTATAGGACCATCCTCATCCAGGGTGTGTCTGGGGCTCCTTGTTCTTTTAGTGAGGTGCTTGGCTCCTGGTTTCTTCATGTTTTTAACCTCCTTTCCCTGAGTCCCAGTCCGTGCCTCCTCAAGCCTTCTGCCCTTGTTCAAATCAGTTTGATTCTAGCTTTACACTCAAGAAAAAGCTTAGCTCTTATGTGACAGTCGCACGCGCCTAGAGAGCCACACCTACCATGATGTTCCACAGCCTGCAATGCTCTCCTAAGGTTAAAGAACACCACAGTGTCATCAAGGAAATGCTCAAGGGGCAGGAAACCACCTCCGGGGTGGCGCCTGTTTAGCATCCACCTGCACAGGTTCAAGGGCTTTAAGGTTCACATCAGGACCACAAAAAAAAATGTGTCATCACCTGATGACACTGCAGTTTTAGGCCTATTCGAAAACATCACAATACCTACAATTCCCAGGCCAAGGGAGGCTATAAAAGGATGGAGACCATGCATTTTATTTATCAACTCAGCAGCAATGGTAGGAGCTGGGGAAAACGACGCCAGGTCAATACTCAGCTGCTGGGTAGCTTCTGGGATTTTCTTCCAGAAAACAACAAGAGTTCCAAAAAGTTGACCCTGCAGTACCCTGAGCTTTAGACCTTGACCCCGAGGGTGTGGTCTGGAGTCCCCGCCACTGGCTGCAGGAAAGCCCTGGGTGAGAGTCCTCTGTAGCTCGCACGGACTAACTATGGTTGGTGAAGGCGAAATGGGAATGATTCTTATAGGCTGGCTTGAGGTATGATGGGGAAATGGTTCTCGGAAATAACAAGTGCTCGAATTTCCTGGACCGCCATGCTGTCCGCCCAAGGTGGCTAAGGAAAGATACAGGATGCTGAATCCGTTGCTCAGCTCAGTAAATTACTGATGCCCCAACATCATCTTGAGCCTCCCACGGTTGGTCCTGGGGTAGGAGTTGGGGGGTCCATGTAGATGGAAGGATTAACATTTAACAATATTTTTTTCTAAAATACTTTAATATCTCTGACCATACTTTTTTACAGTGAGAATATACATTAAAAAAACAACTTCTGATCGTTTCTTATCATGAATGCTTCGTCCCTGAGACGAAGCCGCTGAAACTGATACTCTAAGTTAAAAACATGTTACCTTCCCTCTGAGTGGACCTTCCTCTAATTAGTATAGATTATAGATCTCAGAAGACCTACAGCCCCATTAGCATCAACTCAAGTCCCCCACACCATTGGCAACCTTCCTGATGCTGCCAACTTTTCATGCTGGGGTGATCACCAACCATAACATTTTTTTTCTCACTGCTACTTCATAACTGTGAGTTTTGCCACTGTTATGAATTATAATGGAACTGTCTGACATGTAGGAGGTCTGATAGGCAACCCCCAAAGGAGTCGTGACCCAGGTTGAGAACTGCTGCCCTATGCAGAGACTGGCAGGATGTTTGAAACAAGAGAAAAGACCCTTCTGCTACATCCATTTCACCCAAGGTTGGGAGCCCCACATTAATCTACAGGTCTACATCATCAGCTTGGCCTGTCATGACTGCTTTGACAGAAGGCTGTGGCTAACTGGTCCTACGGCTCTTCCGGAAGTGTCCTGTTTGCTGGCTTCATCTCTGGCCATCCCTTCTCTGGTCTCTCTCATGCCTCTAAAGGATGCTTTCTGTTTTGCTTGTTTTGTTTTGAGGGGCCCAGATATCTGCATTTGACACTTCTATTTCCCTGTATGCTGTCTTCTCCTTGGGGATGGTTACTTTTTCATTGTCTGTCTGTCAAATTGACACAGGCTGGAGCCATCTAGTAAGAGGGGTTCTGGATTGAGAAAATGACTCCATCAAATTGCCTGAGGGACAATCTTGATTAACAACTGATATGGAAACGGCCTGGCCCACCATGAGTGGTGGCGGACCTGGTCTGAGGTGGTATAAAGTCGAGCTGAGCAAGCCATGGAAAGTGTGCTAGCCCCTCTTAGGTCAACCTGACACACAAGATAGAGTTATCTGAAAAGAAAGAACCTTAATTGAGAAATGTCTCCATAAGATCCAGCTGTGAGACATTTTCTAATTGGTCACTGATGAGGGAGGGCCCAGCCCATTGTGGGTGGGGCTGCCCCTGGGCAGTCCGGGGTCCTATAAGAAAGCAGGCTGACCGAGTCATGGGAAGCAAGCCAGTAAGCAGCACCCCTCTATGGCCTCTGCATCAGCTCCTGCCTCCAGGCATCTGCCCTGCTTGAGTTCCTGTCCTGACTTCCCCTAGTAATGGACTCCAAGCTGGAGTGTGAATAAACCCTTTCCTCCCCAACTTACTTTTGGTCATGGTGTTTTGCTGAGTAATAGAAACCCTAAAAGACGGAGAACAAGCCGGTGTTCCTCCCTGGGTCCTCTTCAGTCCCTGCGTACAGTTCCTGTTGTGAAGTTTCTAGCCTCCTGACTTACCTTCATGATGGAATGTAAGACACGAGAGGAAATAAACGCTTTTCCCCACAAGTTGCTTCGGGATATTATATTATCATAGCAACAGAAAGCAAACACCCTTTCTGGGACAGACGGCCTCCTCTTGGTAGGAAGCTGTGGTCTGGGACCCTGAGCACTTCAGCTTCATTCCATACACACGAGACTGGCAGACCTGGGCAGGTCCCCACGCCAAGGCCACGGGTTCATTTGCTTGGTGTTCAACAAAAATTGGCTCTGATCTGGGCCTGAGGCTTGAAACACTCGAAATCCCCCGCGTCATGTTCTTATCCACGGGTCTAAGGTAACAGAGGCATCCCACAGGTTCTCTGGACAGACAAACTGCCTTTACCCCGTCTTAGTGTTGGGTTTGGGTAGGAGCAGCCGGCAGACCCCTCAGATCACATGCCAGGAACTTCTCGGCTGGGAAGCCCTTCGCTAGCTATTGTTTCTCAAGAGTCCAGTTTCCCCAGGACCTGGGGGTTCCAAGAGAGTCAGGAGCTTCAGCAGAAAGAACCCTGCATTAAAACCATGCCAGCATGCCCACTCCTGTTCAGTTACTATTTCCTGAACAACCATGTTCAAGAGACTAGACTCCATAGGCCTTTGTTTCTTCATCTATAAAGAGGGGACAGAGATGAATGAACCGCTCTGTTCCTTGGCTTAGTGACAGGAAGAGCGTTACAGACACACTTCACTGAAGTGAGTATTCTGAGAACGCACTGTGCTCAAGGGAAACAGTGGGGCCACTCCTACATTTATTGTCCTGTCCTGATAGGAATCTGGATTCTGAAAGGATACACCTGTCAACTTCACCACCTAAATCAAGACGCTGATAACTATCTGGGAACAAGAACGTTCAAGGCCGGTGTCAAGACTCAGGACAACACTTAGTCTTGTCCGTCAATTTCAAAACAGCAGCAGCAAACACCACAATGTACCTCCGACACATGCAACTTTAACTAAGGTGTTAATGCTCAGTGCACAGCCTCTTAGACCTCCTTCCTCCCTTCTAGGCTGCTACTTTCCCAGCCCTCACTTCCTGTTGGCATCTCAGAGCCTCCTGGAGAAGCCCAGCCAGACTATCAAGGGTGGAATGTGTCTGGGGTTTTTAAGTCTCCTATGTTCCCAGAGCTCCTGACTTTGCACATAGTTTCCTTGTTTAGGAAGTGAGTGAAGGAGCTATTATTAATGAGTTCTCACTTAATAAATCTTAAAACATCTGCTGCACCTCCCAGCTGGAGAAGAGTAGAGTATGTGCGGTGTGCGTGTGTGTGTACATGTGTGTATGTGCATGGTGTGCATGTGTGTGTATGTACATGTCTGTGCATGTATTGCGTGTGTTGGCATGTGTGTGTACTGTGGTGTGTCTGTGTGTATACATGTGTTGGCATGCGTGTGCACACATGTGTGTACATGTGTGTGCACACATGTGTGTACATGTGTGGTATGCATGTGTGTCCATGTGTAGTGAACATGTGTTGTGTGCATGTGTGTGCACCTGCATGTACATGTGTGGTGGGCACATGTTATACATGTGTGTTGGCATGCGTGTGCATGTGTGGTATGCATTGTGTATACATGTGTGTTGGCATGTGTGTGCATGTGTGGTATGCATTGTGTATACATGTGTGTTGGCATGTGTGTGCATGTGTGGTATGCATTGTGCATACATGTGTGTTGGCATGTGTGTGCATGTGATGTGCTTTCGCGGTGTGCATGTATGGTGTATATGTGCATGTTCACATGTGTAGTGTGCATGTGTGCATGTGTGGTGTGCATATGAGGTGTGCACATGTGTGTATGTGGTATGTTTGGTAGCCACACATGTGTACAGCAGCAATCCAGCTATTCTGTGAAAGAGAAGCTGATGTATCCAGGAGTACAGAAGCATCAGATTTGTCTTACTCCAACTGGGGACCTCTGAGGACCAGTGAAGCAAGAAAACAGGTCTCTTCCCATCTCTGTTGCTACACAGATCTTGTGTTCTAGAATGCCCAAACTGCCTGGGTCCAGTTCTCAGGTGCCCTTCTCTTCTGCTCACTATTCATCCCCTACTGGCATGTAAGGGCCCTAGCTGTATTCTGGACCCTGGTCCAGCTCAGTCCGTGTGGTGGCACCGAGTCCAGCACACCCTCCGTATCCTTCTTCTCACCCTCAAAGTCTATTTCCTCCTCCCCTCCCAACTTGGAGAAGAAAGTCTTTCCCTTCTCAACTCCATCTCTTTCTCAAATGTCGATTCCCCCCAAGGACATGTCCCACTACCACCATACATCCCCAGAGTCTCAGGAATCTGCTCCTAGATGCCATGCGTAGCACAGCTGAGTTAATTACCAGTGTCATCTGGGGGAACACAAGTGAGTCCCACAACCCAAGCACCTGCACCCAATGCTGTGAGATCAGCTGTCCTGTGGCACAACTCTGGTGGGCTTGCTCTGCTGCCCAAGCTGCTTCACTGAGGGGCAGCATCTCACTCAACCTTGGCTAAGAAACTCTTCCCAACTCACCCCATATCTCCCAGAGTTCCTACTCTCCAGATTACTCACCCCGCCACAACACACTAGTTCCTGCTGCTGACCATTGCTCCACACTGCCCCCTCAATAGGAGACACTCCCACCCCAGATCTTAAATGTTATTCAGTACTCGGACAGTACTCATCATGCCTGCTGCCTCTCGAATGCCTTCCTGATCCACACAGCCAGAGTCCAGGGTTCCAGAGAGGGCCCTTGACACATACATGTGTGACTTCCCCAGGACTGACTTCCACATCTCTTCTTTACCTACTCTGAGGGGCTCAGAGGGGCCCAGGAAGTGATTATGAAGGAAGGATTGAGTCCCAAAGTAAATGCCAATGGGCAGAACACAGCACAGTGGACTCCACCTGGGCCTGCAGATGACTGGGACCATGGCCAATACTGAGTCCCCTCACGTCTGTCAACCTCCTTCTGCTACATATGGGCCTTGAGAGCCACACTTCAGGGTTTTAGTGGGTGTACAGTCCCAAGAGCTTCCAGGTGGAGGAGAGCATCACTGGCCATCTGCTTCTGGGATACAACGTGACAGGGCAACAGGGCGACTGAGGGCTTCAACACCCAGCTCCAATTTCCAGTCAGGTCCAATAGGGCCCCCAGGTGGGCTCATTCATGCCACTAATAGTGCTGACGGGAAGGCAGGTTTCTCCATTGTGAGGAGCACGTCTGAGAGAACCCAAGCCATTCCTACTTGCATACCAATGGGCAGGAGCCCCAGAAGACTAGCACGGGGAGATTGAAGAGTCTAGAGGAGGTTGTGGGGCATGCCTGGAGAAGTGTGGAGTGTGTGTGGTATGTATGTGTGTATGTGAATGTGTGTGCATGGACATGTGAGTGTGTGCATGTGTACATGTGTGTATGTGTGCATTCATGTGAACATGTGTACATGTGTGTATGTGTGAGTGTGCATGTGTACATGTATGTGCATGTGTGTATGTATGTGAGTGTTGTGTATGTGCATGTGTGTGCATGTGTGAGTGTGTGCATGTGTACATGCATGTGCATGTGCATGTGTGTATGTATGAGAGTGATGTGTGTGTGCATGTGTGTGAATGTGTGTGCATGTGTGTATGTATGCATGTGTGTGTGCATGTGAGTGTGTGTACATGTGTGTGAATATATGTGTGTGTAAGTATGAAAGTATGTGTGTGTGCATGTATGTGTTTGTCTATGTGAGTGTGTATGCATGTGTGTGTACATGTGTGTGAATATATGTGCCTGTATATGTGAGTGTGACTGTGAGCCTGTATGAGTGTGTATGCATTGTACATGCATGTGCATGTGTGTATGTGTGTGTATGTGAGTGTGCATGTGTGAGTGTTGTGTGTGCATGCACGTGCATATGTGTGGTGTGTTTGGTAGCCACACATCTGTACAGTAGCAATCCCTTTCAACTTCAGCAACTGCCAGTGCAATGTGACAAGGCCCTTCTGCGTAAGTTTTACAGTGTGTGCCAAGAATCTTAAAAATGGCCACACCCTTGGTCCCACTCATGAGCCAAAGAGCCCACGCGCTGAGGGAACTAGCCCCAGTGAAGGAGCTGCTTCATAAAGGAGTTGGCTGATAACCTCACCGTTTGGGGTGAAGACAAACAGCAAACCGGCTAAATGGTCACCAGCAGGGAGCGTTTTCAAAAGTATGGTTACCAAGCACACAGGTGACCGTTACTTCACAATTTCAACATGCCAGATGCTGTGCCGAGAGCCCCATGGACCTCCAGTGGGTCCTTGCAGTGAGGTGACACAGCTGAAGCTTAGTGGCACCAGGTGAGTCAGGCTAACGTTCTCTGTTTAGGCGAAGACAGGATTGCTGGCAACCTAACTCCGGAAATGGGATTCTTTCCAGAGGGTACTGGCCGACCCTGTCGGTGTGCATGTGCAAGTGCATGTGTGCTCACATGTGTGTGTGTGCACACACGTGTATACATGCATGCATGTGATTGAGAGAACAGTACACATCTATTTAAAGTACCATACCTATTTAAAATAAATGGGAATGACATGTGACACATTTGAATGACATAGAAAGTGTGTCTGTGTCCATGGGGAGTATGAGAGGGTGTAGGACCATGTACGTAGTCTGGGTGAATCCTCCTAAAATCCTGAACCTAAGAAAGATTATCAAAAGGAGGCACCTTAAATGAGTCCCCACTTGTGTCTACTGCGGGTCATGTAGGGACATTTCCACTGTTCTGATCAGCTTTCAGCCATGAAACACCAGCAACATACATTCAGGAGGAAGTCACTGGCTCTCCCAAAAAGAACCAAGCCACCCAACGGACCTCCAGGCCCATCTGTCACATGTCCTAAAGTAGATGACACAGGGTCATCTGGCGGTTAGCTTCAGAACGCCCAGCTGCCTCTCCTAACACGTGATCATTAACCTGGAAGTGGACTGGCCATCAGGAATTAAAGCCACAAAGCAAGGGGGTCCCAAGTGCTGCTCACACTGTCTGGAAATGCAGCAAAGCGATCAGTCCCGAGGGCCTGGCCTGAAGCAGAGACTGCACTCTTGAAGTCAGCTCCAATCCTGTTCTGTCCAGTCCCCATATCGGGCCACATGGCTGTCTCTTAGAGCTTATGTAAATTAAAGTACCTGACAATTTTCAACTAGAGTCTTCAGACACATCTGGCTGCAGGAGAGCAGCCATGAGGAAAAAGTGTCCTGGTTATATCATTGGAAGGACACTGCCAAGGTCACCACAACCCTGCTACCCCACCCCACCCTACCCCCAGCTTTCAGATATGGGTGCCACCCCCTTTTGCCTGGGCTGTAGTTTTCTACCAGCAGAGTGAGGCACGCAATGAGGTGTGTCCTGGGTTTGTGTCTTAGTCAGTAAAGGAAAACTGAAAGCAGAATAAGATTGTGTATCCTCAAAATGGGAGACGGCTTACTTCCTAGGACCTCTGCTGACTGGGGTTACCGCCTTCAGTGCAATCGTATGAAATCTCTCCCTCCACGCTCGCTTTCTATGCCTGGGATCGGGCCAGATGGGCCTGCCCTATAGCTCCCTGTGTCTCTGTTGTGATTCTGTATCCCTTCCACCCTTCTGTATTGGAGACAGACAGACATCCTCAGAGCAGTTGGGCTCCACACCCTCCCTGTGATGTGGGGAACATTAGCCTCACGCTCAGAGGATTTGGGGCCTGTACGAGACACTACCATGACAGGGGCCTTATGGATCTGGGCCAGGATGCTCTTGAATGAGCTTGTGGGCCTCCTGTTGTGTTCCACAGTGAACCCCAGCCTTAGTGTGCAGAGGGATCCCACAGCAATCATTCTGAAGGCTGCCAGCAGGGCCAGCGGGCTCATCAAACATGAATATGACAGGGAAGACCAGGGATCCAGCCCCTCCATTCTCTAGACATGGAGACTGATGCTGGAAGAGACCAGCACTTCACTGGGATAGTAGTAAAATGGGAACGAACCAAGAACAAAACCCAGGTATTGAAATATGCGTCCTCCAGCACCCAACTCCGCCAATACCGACACACAGCGTGCCCCTCTCCTTTCCTTCCCCCACCATGGCACAGCGTGTGCCCCTCTCCTTTCCTTCCCCCACCAAAGCTGACACACAGTGTGTGCCCCTCTCCTTTCCTTCCCCCACCAAAGATGGCACAGCCTGTGCCCCTCTCCTTTCCTTCCCCCCCAAAGCTGACACACAGCGTGCCCTCTCCTTTCCTTCCCCCCACCAAAGCTGACACACAGTGTGTGCCCCTCTCCTTTCCTTCCCCACCAAAGCTGACACACAGTGTGCCCCTCTCCTTTTCTTCCCCCACCACAGCTCACACACAGTGTGTGCCCCTCTCCTTTCCTTCCCCCACCAAAGCTGACACACAGTGTGCCCCTCTCCTTTCCTTCCCCCCCCCATTCTTTCACACAGCCTGCGTCCCCCTCCCTTTTCCCCCCCCCCAACTCTCACACAGTGCGTGCCCCCCTCTCCTTTCTCCCCCCCCCAAAGCTGACACAGTGTGTGCCCCTCTCCTTTCCTTCCCCCACCAAAGCTGACACACAGTGTGTGCCCCTCTCCTTTCCTTCCCCCACCAAAGCTGACACAGTGTGTGCCCTCTCCTTTCCTTCCCCACCCAAAGCTGACACACAGTGTGCCCTCTCCTTTCCTTCCCCACCAAAGATGGCACAGCTGCCCCTCCTTTCCTTCCCCACCAAAGCTGACACACAGTGTGCCCCTCTCCTTTCCTTCCCCACCAAAGCTGACACACAGCGTGCCCCTCTCTTTCCTTCCCCACCAAAGATGGCACAGCGTGACCCTCTCTCCTTTCCTTCCCCCACCAAAGCTGACACAGTGTGTGCCCCTCTCCTTTCCTTCCCCCACCACAGCTGACACACAGTGTGCCCCTCTCCTTTCCTTCCCCCACCAAAGCTGACACACAGTGTGCCCCTCTCCTTTCCTTCCCCCACCAAAGCTGACACACAGCGTGCCCCTCTCCTTTCCTTCCCCCCCCAAAGCTGACACACAGTGTGTGCCCCTCTCCTTTCCTTCCCCCACCAAAGATGGCACAGCGTGTGCCCCTCTCCTTTCCTTCCCCCACCAAAGCTGACACACAGTGTGCCCCTCTCCTTTCCTTCCCCCACCAAAGCTGACACACAGCCTGTGCCCCTCTCCTTTCCTTCCCCCACCAAATCTGACACACAGTGTGCCCCTCTCCTTTCCTTCCCCCACCAAAGCTGACACAGTGTGTGCCCTCTCCTTTCCTTGTGCCCCTCTCCTTTCCTTCCCCCACCAAAGCTGACACACAGTGTGCCCCTCTCCTTTCCTTCCCCCACCAAAGCTGACCCACAGAGTGCCCCTCTCCTCTCCTCCCCCCCCCACAGCTGTCACACACCGTGTGCCCCTCTCCTTTCCTTCCCCCACCAGCTGACACACAGTGTGCCCCTCTCCTTTCCTTCCCCCACCAAAGCTGACACAGTGTGTGCCCCTCTCCTTCCTCCTCTGCCAAAGCCACTTTCAAGAGCAGCACAGAGAACCCCCAAGCAGAGAAAATGAGACGATCACTGTAGTGGACAGGGAAGAGGGCGGTCTAGCTCACTAATAGGCTATGACCAATGGTACCCCAGATCCCCAGACACCAGATTTCTCTCCATTGGCCTCTTACCTTCCTGAAATGGCTGTGTTTGCATCTGCAGTCTGATCTTGATGAGGTCCACGGGCCCGCCCAGCCCAACAGAGACCATACCAGTCACCATGCTAGCCAGGAGCAGATC
Organism: Rattus rattus; assembly: GCF_011064425.1. Lineage (NCBI taxonomy): Eukaryota > Metazoa > Chordata > Mammalia > Rodentia > Muridae > Rattus > Rattus rattus. The sequence goes on from NC_046167.1 coordinate 81,620,834, forward strand.
AGACAGACTTCGGCCAGGGCAATCCTCCAGTTCCCCACAGCGGTGCTGGCTAAGGAACCGCTGAGTGTTGCTGAAGACCCCGAACACCACCGAGTTATAGATGGCAACGCTGGCCAGGGGGAAGGACATGCCCTTGAAGAAGCCGAAAACCTGTGACAAGGGTAGCCAATGGGAGGAAGTGTGAGGCCAAACCACTCCTCAGGGTCTCTCTCTGCATACCAGGTATGGGACCTCGACCCCCCTAGGGTGCCACAGAAGAGCCCCCAACAAGAGTCTAGATGACACAGAAAAGACAGAGGAGGAAGGCCACATACAACTCGGATAGTCATCCTAGCCCTAAAGATGAGCCTCCTGCATAACGGAGCCTTGGCCTCAGATGTATGCATGCCCCAAATGCACGCAGTGTCAGAGCCATAAAAAAAAAAAAAAAAAAAATCAGGCCGTGGCTGCGGAATGTCTTAGGAGCCCTGAGGAATAGTGGAGCTGTCAAGTACCAGCACATCTCCTCACTAGCTGCTCAAGGAAAGCGCTCCCCACCCCCACCCCCTGGTTACTTTCCATGAGTCAAACCAATAACAAAACAGTGTTCACCCTCACTGAGTTCATGGTCTTGGGGTAGGGCAGATGAGGACAGAATGGGGGGTTTGGACAAATGGACAGGTGACACTGTCTAAGTCTATGGTGATGGGCTAAGAAAAGGACTTTCAAAGAGTACCAGGGACAGCACCTCAGCATGGGACCCCCTCCATATAAACACATGTGGGTGCACACACACATACACACATGTGTGCATGCAGGTATGCACACACATGCACATGCGCACAGGTAGAGAGAAAAAAAGGGGGGAGTGAGGGATGGGGAAGGCAAGAAGCAATGTTTCCAGCAGGGTCAGAATCTCCTCTATAACCACGTTCTCAGTAAGACCACAGGTGCTCTAAGGGAAACTGGAAAATTCCACAGCCACCGGGAGAGCTGACACGGTACACATGTGCCAACAATGAGCAAGTTCTAAGAAGCCACGTCACAAAGCAAAAATGTAGAAAGCTATGCCACAAACAGGTGATCGTGACGGGAGAGGACACCACACAAACCTGTGGGTGCACACAGGCACATGCACATACGCAAACGCCTTGTTTCAGCCTCTTCCTCCATTAACTTGAAACACTGAGCTACATTGTCTCAGAAGTAACACCTGAAGTCCCCACCGGAGTCCTGGCACAGGGACACTGGCTGGCACGTACTGCAGGGAATGTGGGCCAAAAATAATCAATGTCAATCTTTCAGGAGACTGGGGAATCACACCCATTTACTGAGTATAAGGTTGGCACTACTCACTCTGATTTCGAGTGGCCAATCAAGAGTTAAAGCCACACTGGCATCCAAGATAAACTCGTCTATTGACAAGCTTGGTACTTGCAAGAGGCCGTACAAACCTAGGACGTTTGTTACAATGTGGCAGCCACAGTCTCAACTGGCACATTTCCAAGACTCAGGGAAACTACAGAGCCGCCATGAACTGTTTGACTGTTTCTATAATTTGGACCATTTCTATCTTAAATGTAACTTTTAAAACTGTAGATTCCCCCAAAGTAACCTGCTAAGTCTTAAGAAGGGAGAGGGTGTTGCAAAATATCAGTCCATTTCCTATTTGAAACTCAGCACCTCAGCCATGTCTTGGGGGTGTGTGGGGGGGGTGGAGGTGGGGATTCCCACTGCATCCAGATAGAGGGAGGCTGCAAAGGGTCGGCTTCCCAGCAGTCATTGTGTTGGAAAACCAACCGTCCACCTTATTTGTGCAGGAACTTTCCATTCCGTGGTTCTAAATTCCTCAGAGCTTCTCCAGAGAGTTCCTACAAGACTCCTTTCTTCCCAGCAACGTACTAGGTGACCAGGGGTAAGCTGAGGTAAGGTAGCACTTGCCATGTGGTACAAGATGAGAAGAAATAGGGAAGCAGCAGCAGGAACAAGCTGCCTCACGTCTGTGGCAGTGGTATGTGGCCTGGTCCCTGAGGACCAAGGGAGACCCTGGCAGGCGCCCTCCACCCAGCCCAGGGTACTTACACTCTCCCTCTTGTACACCATGCGGATGCAGTTGAAGGTGTTTGCATAGCCGACACCAGCCTGCAGGCGAGTCTGCGGAGAGAGGAGAAGGGCAGGGAGCCACTCAGAGATAGGTCACAAGCCCCAAAGACACCCTACCCAAGAGACCCACCCAGGGAGGAGGCCCAGGCTCAATCCTAGCCAGCCAGAGCCACATGTCCGTCAGGGACACTTGCTCTGATATCCATCCAGCCCAGTCTCAGGCAGCAGATGGCTGCTTTGAATCAGAGGATGACCCAGATCGGTTGTCTGTGTAAGGATGATGGTTGCTGGACTCAGGAGGTCTGCCTCTTAGGTCCAAACCAGACCTGGGCTCTGTCCCTTTTGCTGCTGTCTCTCACTTCACCCTTCTAGATGCCTCTGGGGACACCTGCTCATTTTTCCCAGCAGGCATGTTTCTAGTCTTTACCCCTTTCTCCTCAGAGCACAGCCTTAGCCCTAGTGTCTCCCTCTCGCCTCCAGCCCCTCTAATGCCACAGCCAGGCTGATTTTTCTCAAAATCATTGACATCATGTCACTCTGTTTAAGACTCTCCAGGGCCTCCTATCAAATGCCTCCTATGATTGGCCTGCCTGTTATCCCCCAAGTCAATTCCTCCAGTGGCATTCTGCCTCCATGACAACAGCATCTACACTTCCTGCCTCCAACCTCCATTCTGGTTGGTCCCTGCTCTCCTGTTGGGTCTGCGCCTACACACGGTAAGCAGATTTTACATTAGATTACCCCATCGGGGCAGGGCCACCCATAGACCTCTCCTCTTGCCCTTGCCTAGAGTTTGGCACAGCCTTGGCACAACTCTTTGTGACTTGTGAGAGGTTACACAGGAAAAGCAGATGGCATGTTCTGAGAAGTCTGGGTCAGGAGATGACAGGCACAGAACAGGGAGGAAGCCTCCTAAGGCTGTTCAGAACAATGTCTGTCCTGGACTCTGTGAGTTCTGCTTTTCTTTCAATTCTATCACCTGACATTTTCCCCAAGATGCTTTCTCAGTCCTTAAATCCTGCACTGTCTGTAAGGAGCTGTGAGAGCCCCACTGAGGTCCTGTCCCCTGCAGTACCCAGTGTGAAGCAAGGAATGAAGACCCCAGAAACAGGCCACCAAGGTGGCAATCTTCTGGACGGCATCTTTCTGCAGCCCCAACCTTCCATGATACGCAGGGGTATCTTTTAACACATCCAGTTTTAAAGGTAACTCTAAGCGTGCAACTAACACGGGAGTGCCTTATGGCGGTAAGTCTAACTGTAAGTCCAGAGCCTCCTCTGACCCACCATCCTGTCCTACTCGCCTGCCTCTCAACAACAGTGTGGCCACTAGCATGGCCGAGGATTTGATTGGCATCCATTAGTAGCCACAGATAATGGAGGGGAAGCGCTATTGTGCTGTCTACAGGTGTTGGGTTTATAACCGGGAAGATGGGCTAACCACTCTGTCGGACATTCTGTTAAACGCCGTGAATCCAAATCTGTTCCAACCCTCAGCAGATTCAGCAATAAAGACAGCAAAATCTCAGCCCTCGTGGATAACACAGCTTAGTGAGGCTGGGAAAAAGGAGATGGGCTAAAAGGAAAAGAGGGACTGGAGAGGCTCAGGGGTTAAGAGCACTTGCCGTTCTTGCAGAGGACCTGGGTTCAGTCCCTAGCACCCATAACACGGCAAGTTCACAACTGCCGGTTAGCTCCAGATCTGAGGGATCCGAGGCCCTCCTTCTGGCCTCTGACGGCACTGTGTACACACGGTCCACAGACACACACGCTGGCAAAAATGCTCATACGCATAAAATCTAAAAAAAGAAAAATTAGAGCTAACACAGAGAAGGATGGGGTAGTAAGGTCAGGTGGATCTGGGAGGAGCTGAGACAGGGGAGTAAATGTGTTCAAAATACATTGTATTTTGTACTCAAAGAATAAATAAACCATGGCTTTTTTAAAAATCATGGCAAAATTGGAATATATAGCAGACAGTGAACCTCAATGCTTTGAGAGATAATAATTCCAAAATGAAATATATCTGGTAGCTGAATGTTTTATACATGTGTGTGTGTGTGTGTGTGTGTGTATGCGCGCACATGTGCATGCGTGTTTTAAGAAATGTTAAGAAGGGCTGGGTGGGAGACACACCCTAGAATGTGCAGTGTGGGACTGAGCCCTTGTGTTTGTGTTAAGCCCAGCCAGACAAGTTAATCCTGGGATAGGGACTTCCCAGCCAGGACAATGACAAGGACTATGGGAAGTGAGGTAGGCCTCTGTCTGTATCCTATGTATCCCTCACTGGCCCCAGATCTGCCAGAGTGGTGGATGACCATGGAGGAACAAGTCCCCCAAAAGACTGAGTAAGGAAAGCACTGAAGCCCACGAGTGGGCTTAACTCATCGAGAGTCTCTTCAGGGCCGTGAGCGAAGTTCAACCAGACGTGATCAGCCCTTGGCTGCAGACGCTGAGGTCAGCCGCCAAGCCAAGGCTCCTGACCCTGGTTCCCCCAGGATCTGGTGACTACAGACTGCATACGGGCATCAGGGAGCCCTTTGCCACACCTTGCAGATGAAGAACTCTGCTGGTTTTAGTTTCCCTCCTTGCATAGCAGCTTGAAGCAGGGCAGCATATTGTCTCACAGCTCTAGGAATCAGACATCCCAGTTCCTCACCACTGAGTAGCCAGTAGCCCAGGGCAGGGGAAGGAGCCTTTGCCTGAGGCCAGCAGCCCAGGGCCTGGTGATCAAGGTGCTCTGAGGATGAGTCTTAAGCCCTCAGGCAGGCCCCTGCCTTACCTCTCCTACCCCTCCAAGTTGTCAGGGGAGGTGTGAATCATTCTCTTTCTGTCTTTGGCACCTCCTTGGACAACCTTCATATCCACCTCAATCCAGGGAGGTGCCATTTACCCGTTATACAGACAAGAAAATAAGGAAGGTTCAGTGCCAGGAATGGGTGTGTCTTGGTTACTTTTCTATTACTGTGAAGGGAAAAAAAAAAAACAATACGACCAAGGCAACTTATAAAAAGAAAATATTAAGCGTGGGGCCATACAGTTCCACCACGGGCATGGGGCCAGTGATGTAAGCTGACCCAGAAGACTGAGTCACAGGGAATCTAACTGGGAAAGGTGTGGGCTTGATTGATATCTGTGGATTGATAACCTATATGCAGGTAAGGGCAGGCACAAGATAAGGCAAGTCTGTGATTGGGCAGTGAAAAAGAAAGGTGGGGGCAGAGTTTTTGAAAGGCAGGAGAGAGAGGAGGAGAGGAATAGAAGGTGGAGGAGGAAAAGGAGGAGGAGGAGGAGGAAGAGGAGGAGGAGGAGGACCAACCCCCTCTTGTGGCTTTAACTAGCCACAGGTAGCTATGAATATCTTATAAGGGATGGATTTATACAGGACAATTTGTCTTATCTAGGTGGGCAGTTTATATCACCAGTTGGTGGTGAGTTTATTGTGTGGACGTTTGTGGAGTGAGAATTTACTGATATAAATCTGATTGATAGAGTACAAGCTTCAAGAGTTTTGATTTTACGGGCTTGCTGGGAATATGAACAGAGTCCACAACAAGAGAGCTGCGGCGAGATGGGTGGCCATGGGGCCTGGTGCCCTGAATCTTATTTTTATTATTTATCACAACAACTGCCAGTGACACACTTCCTCCAACTGGGCCACACCTCTTAATCCTTCCCAAACAGTTCCACCAACTGGGGACCAAGTACTTAACCATGAGGCCTATGGGAGCCATTCTCACCCAACACTCCCCTCACAGGGCAAGTGTTGTGGCCAAGACTGGATTCTTTTATTGTTGTGTTTGTGGGTACACACATACATGGTGGTACACGTTCATGCATGCCTGTGAAGGCCAGAAGACAATCTTGGATGTCATCTTCATGGACTGAAGGAGTCTTAGAAAAGAAAAGGCAGCTCATACGAACTTTTGAAATGGGGTCTCTCACTGTTCCAGAACTCACCAATTAGGTAAGACTGGCTGGAGAGTGGATCCTTCTGTCTCCCCAAACTCTGGTGCTGCGATTCCAAGTGTGTCCAACCATGCCTGCCATTTTTTAACATGGGTCCTGGAGATCAAACCCAGGTCCCTGCGCTTGCTAGGCAAGCCCTTCGCTAACTGAGCCATCTCACCGGACTGAACACCTATTTAGACTTGCCCAAGCCTTTGTCAGTTGGCAGGGAATCTAGAGACAATGTTCACCAGAAGGAAAGAGGCTGTTCCAGGGCAATCAAGAGCCCAAGGTTAGATCCAGGGCAGACCACGTGAGCCCATTACCATACTGCTGTGTCAGCAAGGGGTTCTCAAGCTCGACCGACCGACACACCTGGATCTTCTCACAGGAAGAAGGGTTTTTCCCAAGATGCAAAACAGAATGGGAAGAAGGTGGTGCCGGCCTTTTCAGGTGTGCGTGTGTTGGGAATTAAAGGGCAGGCTTGACTAGACAGGAAGCAAAGGTACTCATTTCCCTAATGGCGTGAATCCAGTGTCTCGTGTCCTTGGAAAGGAGAAAAATCTTTGGCACAGGCTATACGACGGTAAAGGTGGAGTTGGAGTTAAAGTGGTAAAGCCGTGGTCAGAACGACGGCAACAGAACAAGCCAGAGGAAGGAACGGGGCCGAGCCCCACTGAGGCTTCCAGAAGGGTCCAACCCCTTGACTTTGTTTTCTGCTTCCTGACTGCAAGAGTATCTTGTTTGTTTGTTTGTTTTTAAGATGTGTTTATTTTGAACTATGTGTACAGGTGTTTTGTCTGCACGCTTGCCTGAGCACCATGTGTAAGCAGTTACTGGGCCAGGAGAGGGGGTCAGATCCGCTGGAACTAGAGGGACAGATGGCTGTGCACCACCTAATATGACTGCTAGAGGTTTGAACCCACGTCCTTTAGAAGAGCAGTCAGTGCCCTTAACCACTGAGCCATCTCTCCAGTACCAATTTCTGCTACCTTAAAACAGCCAGTGGGTGGTAATTTACTCTAGCAACCCAAGAAACTAAGACCCCAATCATCTTTCTAAAGGTCAGGTCTTCACACCCCCGTTCAATGATAATTTCTTAAGAATCCCCTTTGATCTGGCCAACTAGAGAAACCACGGCACATGGCTGTGTTCTGGTACAGAGGTACAGACATTACGAGCAATCCATGGGCAGTCTCACTGAGGAAGCCACTTCAGAGGAGGACTTTTGAGGTGTCTCCATATTGCCTTCAAAGAGAAATGTGTGCATGTGTGCATGTGCGTGCGCGCGTGTATGTGTGTGTGTGTGTGTGTGTTGTTCACATTGGAGACCTTAAAACGCGTTCTCTGAATCTGGCTAAAATGATGTAGGAACTGGGGAGATGATCAATTTACATTGATGATATTAAGCTGACATTTCCCAGTTGTAATACCTACTGGCCTACTGGGTATTAAGAACAGCTTTCCCACTGTTAGCCTGCAAGGCAGAGTAAATTAAGCCCTGCTTAACACACTTTGCAAGTAGGAACTGCCCCAGCCAGGGTCTAGACCCACGGCCCCTGCAGTTCCACAGCTCACGATCTCTGGTTTGAACTGTGGTGAGCAATTGATCCCATCGGTGTTGATTGTCTGTCAGGAGAGCCTCTGGTGCAGGTAGACTGGGAAGGAATTTGGGGAGTCTAAGTGGGGCAGCAGCGGTAGCCAGTATCCTCCTGACAAAGCTGATGATGATAGCTAGGCCCCACCTTGGAGGAGAGCATGCAGACAGCATGCGGAGAGTAAACTAGGCCCTAACCTAGGAGGGGCCCATTGTCACATGCAGAGGAAGACAGGCAGAAAGGAAATTGCAGACACCTGAGTCAGACCTCCGAGCTGCTTCTGTACAGTCCCGGCACTTTTAGCAAAGGCAAGAACAGGTTCAGTGGTCATATTTCTTGGGTTTGGCTGGATCCTGCTCACCACAGATGGGTGGCGGGTGGCAGGGACTCAGAATGTCCTTTTCTGGTATCTTATCCCTTCATCTCTCTGTTTTTCATGGTAGGACCAGGACACACCCTCCTACTCCTTCAGGGGGTACCAATGGCTGTCAGGATGGCTCTGCTGGCTCCAGAGTCCCCTACCCTATGTGCCTTTTTCGGGTTATTCCAACCTAGGTTGAAATCGCCAACCGGACATCCAAGCACCCCAGGACTGAGGCCTGACCTGCCGAGATTTGGGTCCACAGCTGTAACACAGAATCAGTAAAACTGGTCCTGCTGGCCTTTCCCAAGCACAGTCCCTACCAGGGTCCCTGCCTCAGCCTTTTCCCATGCTGTCTGTCCCCATGCCTGACATGTCTTCTCCAATGACTGGAAACCCACTCTCACACTTCAAGCTCAGACTCCAGCTCACATTCCAAACCTTTCCCAATTGTTCAGTTCCCCAGGGACGACGACGAGGAGGAGGAGGAGGAGGAGGAGGAGGAGGAGGAGGAGGAGGAGGAGGAGGAGGAGGAGGAGGAGGAGGAGGAGCAGAGCCCTAGCTCCTTTCTCACCAACTCATAAGCTCCTGTAGGCATTCGGGAGAGGACAATGGAAACAAAGTCTCCTAACCCACATCACCCATGGACCACAGAGGGCCTGCCCTGGAGAGTCTGGCTGGAGAGTCCGGGCTGGAGGGTCTCTAGGAGATCAGAGTGAGTTACCGTCCCAGGAAAGACCCATGTGAGGTACCTCCCCAAGAGGTCATGAAAACACAGCTACTGTACCTTGACTGTGTCCAGAGGGTAGCCAACAATGACACTGGCTACACCTGTAGGTCAAAGAAGAACACCTGGTCACCCAAACTCTGGACTCCTGGTTTGGCCCTGCCAGCTCCTAGAAGAGGTCAGAGACCTGAGGCACAGCAGGCACCAGTCAGTGAGTCACTAGAGAGCGGTCTTCCAGTGCACAAGGCCTGGTCCAGTTACTGAGGAAGGCAGAGAGAGGAGAGTCAAACCTGGGCCTACTCCAAAGTAGGAATTAGTGATATCCTAAGACAACTGGATAACCACATGTTGGAAGAACAGATTTAGTCCCTTGCCCCATACTACCTAGAAAAGGTAATCCAAAATAGACCAAAGGCTTATAACTATAAAGACTCAAGCATGCAGGATATACTTCACAAGCCTGGTTTTGTAACATTTGTAGTTAGAGTAAACACACACACACACACACACACACACACACACACACACACACACAGAACCAAGCACAAGCAACAAAAGAACAAAAGTAGATAACACAATAGATATTCTCATGAAAGTGAAGACAAATCACTTAAAAATTATAGATATCATTTACAAATCACATTATCCATTAAAGGTCCAGAGTACCCCAAGAACTCTTCCAGATGAAACAGTGTTTAATGGCCAGAATAGACATCCCTCTGAAAGACATGCCAATGGTCAACAGTACACAAACACACTCAACATCATTGGGTAGTAGGGAAATGTAAATCAAAACAATAATAAAATTTCCCTTCCTATCCACCAGGATGGCTGCAATTTTCTAAAGGCAAACAATAAGCATTGACCAAGATATAAAGTAACTAATTTTTTTAAAAAATGAATTTACTTATGTGAACGAATGTTTGCTGGCATGTATGCATGCGCCCCCCCCCCCATGCATGCAGTGCCTGTAGAGGCTGGAAGCGAGCATTGCTTCCCAGCAACTGTACCTGTAGATGGTTGCGAGTATGCGTTTGCTTGGAACTGCACTGAAGAGAAGTGCTTGACTCTTAGCTTCTGAGCTGTAACTCTAGCCCTGAGACATTAGAACTCTCGTATGTTGTTGAGGAAAACAGAGCCTTTGCTCCAGAAAACTGGTTATTCTTCAAAAAGAGTTGAACACAGAATAACGGCATGACTCAGCATTTCCAATCCTAAGAGCTGAAAGCAAGAACTCAAGCAAAACAAGCACACTCACGGTCAGCTTGGCGTTCACCACATGCCACAAAGGTTGGGAACAGACCCAATGTTCATTAACTGACATACAATGAATAAACATGGTGAATAAAAATGGACTGTTATTTAGCTGCAAGTAGAACTATGTAGCTATTTCCTCCAAATGGAAACATTCTACCTTGGAGGATCCTTAATACTCAGGAAGTGAAACTCACAAGTCTCAGAACTACCTGAAACTTATGAGATTTACAGGATTCTTTACTCAATGTTACATAAACAGTAAGTGCTTCTGGAGAGAGGAGACTGTGTACTGAGAACACGTATGCAGCAGCTTTCAGGAGCCATCAGCCATGCTCAGGTGTGTGTCACAGCAGCTGCCTGTGAGTCACCCAGACTCCTGTAACTAACCCCTTGCCTATACCTCTCTGTATGTAACTCCAGTAACTCACTGACTTGTTAAGCTTTGGTCTGTCACCCATGCTCTGTCTGGGGTCACAAAACAGGTAGGAGTGTAGTATTGAACCCTACTACAATGTGGGCAAACTTTAAAAAAAAAAAAAAAACATAGTATGCTAAGCAAGAGAGGCCAGACACAAAATGCGGACATGCTGTGCAACTTTATTTAAATGAATTATGTGGACTAGGCAAAGCCACGAGACAGAAAACAGATAAAGAGGTTCCAGGCTAAAGGGAGGGAATTAGAAGTGACCACTGAATGGATATGGGCTCTTCTTTGGTTATGTTCAACAGTAAACTCTAAAACATTTGTTTAACAAACAGTGGAATAGATAGCTTCAAAGCAGGAGTGTGTGTGTGTGTGTGTGTGTGTGTGTGTGTGTGAGAGAGAGAGAGAGAGAGAGAGAGAGAGAGAGAGAGAGAGAGAGAGAGGACAGACATAGAGAGACAGAAACAGAACCTGGCTACACACATCCTGGTGTAAAATAGTCCTAGATCTAGATAAGCCGCCTCTGTAGTGCCCAGAATTCTCTGGAACGAATCCCTCCACCACACTGAGGACAACTCAGCCATGAGAAGCGGGCTTAACAAGCGAGGCCCACAGGGACACATGTTACTCCGCCTGGAACCTCCTGTCTTCTTCAAACCCCACACCCTGAACTGAGCAGCACAGAGGTGAATAGAAGCAGACAACACCTCACTCTGTCCGGCAGGGAGGGAGGAGCTCAACTCCTCAGGGTACCCTGTCTCCCTGCCCACAGCAGGGCAGGCATCCTCAGGTCTCAGCAGTAGCTGAGAATCAAGTGCAGATAATCAACCCTGCTCCACTCACCACCTACCGGAAATCAGAGGTGCAAAGTAAAAAGATAGGGTGCTGGGGCAGTCGTTTCCAAAGCTTGGAGCTTCAAACGAATATGGAGGGCATTGTAGTGAAATGTTGTGGCACGGTGTCATTAAGGAAGACGACTGCTATAGGCAAGTTTGGGGGTTCAAGGACTCTCAAGGCCCTAGGCAGACCCTTAGTGCCCTGTTGCCTGGATTAGACTCCTAAGTCCCTGTAGATGCCCACCTTAGGAAAATCACCCAACTGCTCTACTTCCTCGTCCTATCCGCTAAGTGAGGCTGTAAAGGCAGCTACTCCCCTGCGGTTGCTATGAGGAAATGGGTATTAGCACAGCGAAGTGTACACACTGCGGGATCCAATACACAATAGCCAAGAAAAGCAAACAGTGGCTGTTCTGAGAGGTGGCAGGGAAGATGAGGCATGGCTAAAAATACCCCGCAACTCATAGGGGTGTTTTACCTCTTGGTGGAGTTACTAAAAGTCATCAAATCGTACACTCGGGCTGCAGGTGTCTTTAATGTGGAACACAAACCTTTGAAGACACAGCACCGGCACTTCAGCCTACCTGGAACCTGCTAAGCATCCTGTCCATGGGTTGGTTGCAGGTGACTGGCTATGGGATCCAGTTTGCTGTGAGCCCTAGGCTTGCGGTGAGCCCTAGGCGGAGACTCTCGCTCTCAGCCTCTGACCTGGCAGACACCTCAGGACACAGCAAGCCCCAGCTGAACTTTATTCAGAAACTGTTACTTTGTTAACTACTCCCAGCTTGGTGGTGAATGTAGACACCAGACCTGGTGGGGTCGGGGACCAAAAGGTCCGGAAGAGCTGGAGATGGCCCCAGGGGTGGGGGGGTGGGTAGGAGGGCGAGAGCTGATGGCTGACGACAACGGCCAGACAGGGATTCCTCTCAGCTGTCTAGAAAGACCTATATCACAACTCTCTACTCCCTGCCCTGCGGGCTCCTCTCCCTTCAGGAGCAACGCCCTTAAGACAAGCTGATCTTGAAGTCCAAGTTCTTGGCCACCCTGAGACCCGGATTCAGCAGCCAAGCCAGGCGCCAACCCAAGCACAAGATACTTGGAGATATGTCACCAAACCCAGGTGAGCCCCGGGGTCACTGAAGGGTGTGCGCGCATTGGGGTGGCACCATTGGTTGTCTGCTCTGACCAGCGGTTTAATCATTATGGGACCCAAGTTCATTAGGGCCTAAGTTGAGGCAAATCAGAGGCTAGAGGAAATCAATGTGAATCTTAAGAGCTTGGCTTCAAAGACTGGGAGGGACCTCAGGGCTAAGGACGCCCGGTGCTGCAGGCGTCGCTCACTCTGGGATGGGATGAGTGATGAACCCCGCAATGCAAAGCGCACTAACTGAGCACACCGGGTGCAAACAGCTGACAGGGCACCGCCAGGCAGTTTGCCCTGTGGTGCGGGGGGCTTTCGCAAGCACACTCACCTCCGATCCAGCCTGCCGCGAAGTCTTCCAGCTGGAAGCTGCCCATGGCTGACGCGGTACGCGCCTCGGCCTCCCGCAGCCGGCGCTAGGCTCAGTGTTTGTCAGGCATGGCCCCAGGGGACCAAGTGCACAGCAGGGGAGCGACTCGGTCACTCTGCAGGTTCTTCTCTAAACTCTGAGTTCCATCCACCCGCGCTCGGGCTGTCAGCGAATGAGGGCGGGTTGTTGACAACCCGCCCCCAGAGGATCTTAAAGGCACCGCACTTCAACAAGGTGTGATCCGGGAGGCGGGCCCCAGTCCCCAAAGGGAAATCCCTTGGTTCTTCCGGCCACATCCTCTCCCCAACAACACAGCCTCAGAGTCTTCCAGGTGAAAGCTTAGGACTTATTTGCAAAGTTGATCAAAAGAGGGAAGGAGAGAAGCTTTACAAACACCAAAAGTTGTCCGCAATAGAACTCACCTGGGAAGACTCAACTGCGTTAAGGGCAAACAGCCCTGCAATAACTAATTAAAGGTTTGGGGGTCTGCAGAGACAGGATTACTGGGAGTTCACCTGACAAACAGCCTAGTGGGAGACAGAGTAGGAGACTTAAGGTTCTCTTCAAACACACACACACACACTCACATGCACACATACATGCAAAAGCACATGTGTGCCTGCACACTATACACATGTGAATCACACGTACATGCACACATATAAACACTCACATGCACATACATACATATGCATACAAACACACACCCCACATATGGGCATGCATATACATGCACATGTACACACACTCACACGTGTACATGTTGTACATGTACATATACATGCAAGCACACACGAGTGCACACACATACATATGCACACAAACATACAAATTCACGTGTGCACATGCATATATGTACACATATACACACTCACATGTGTGTGCATGCATGCATATACACACATATACGCAGGCAAGCACACATATACACACATGTGTGCATGCATATACACACAGACACATATGCATACACATGCATGCACTGACACACGTGCACAAAAATTGTAACTGAAAAGTATCTATTAACTTGAATTCTCGGTGCTTTGACAGGCTGACTGAAAGCCACGGACAGTTCCCCTGTAAGATGCAGTGCACACAATTTCCCAGGCCACTTATAGACTAGAGACTCCCTCACCCCCTCCAGGCCACACACTGTCTGCATGCCCTGGATTGAGAGTCCCATCTACAAGTGAGATACTGAATAAGGTAGTGGGAGGCACCACACCCAGAAATCAGTGTCAAGCCAGCTCCAAAGAAATACCAGCTCTGAACGATTTCAAGGTTATCCTGAGCTTAGCCAACACCTCCTCCCTGGCCTGGCGCTTACCCTTTCCAGCAAGTCTGTGAACCCCACTCCACAAGCCAGGAAAGCCGGTATGCTTAAAGTATATAATCTGTGTGCGTCTCACACAGAGAGGGTAATCCCTCAGAAAAGTGGCCAAAGCAGAGGTTGGGCCAGATCTCGGTCTGAACAGATTCCAAATTTTTCCCCTAACCATGGCTCCCACAGGGAAAAGGCCAGGGATAAACCCTACCCAGAAGGAAACTCCTGCAGCCCCTCTGATGTGGGCACACAGCCCCCTTCTTGTGGATAGGTCTAGCCTGAATGGCAGCCCCTGTGTTGGGAGCCTTCTCACTAGAAAGGGAGCAAACATTTCCAGCAGGCAGGCTACGGGAGAGCAAGCCAGCACCGCTACAGGCTAGGGCACTCTCTGATGCCTCGGATTTTCTGTCAGTAGAAGCCAGCGGTCTCAACGCATTCCAGATGTCTTACCGGTTATTGTCAGAGGGATGCTAGTCAGATACAGACGGTGAAAGACAATTGAAGGAGCAGAAGATAGCCTTGGCTCTCAGTTTGCAGCATCCCAACCCTCTACAACCACAACATTGGATCACTCAGTAGCTCAGCAGAACCTTCCATATAGATGACACTTTCCCAGAGAACTTCACGCCCTGGAGGCCTCAGCACGCCCTGGCCAGCCTTCGGAACGACAAGGACAAGGCTGGAGACTCACCCCAGGACTTACCAGGAACTAAGGTGATACTGCTGGCTAGCATTTCCCCCTGCTAAGCAGCTGCCAGCACGGAAGCCACAGATAGCCACGTTCTTCTCAGCCAGAATTCTGAGGCAGGCACCTCTCTACTTTGGGGAAGCCTGCAGGCCCCATGTCTTGATTTCTCAGCTTGGCAGAAACACTCCTTACCCACCAACCCCAAAGCACACCCTATTCCCTGTATTTATGTGCTCCAGAATATCTATACATTGCCACTGTTGCCCCATCCCCATCCTGAGATGGCACTTGGTGGGTGTTAGTATTGCCCTGGGCTGACCTGACAATGTGATTCCTGTCAACTGTGGCCCTTCCTCTAGCCACGTCCTCTCAGAGAACCCAGTGGTCTGAAGTCTCTCAGGCATAGTTGGGGATTCAGTAGCAGGAGATCCCCACCAGATTCTGTCTCAACCTACATTGCCCCAGACAAAAGATGGTCCTCTCTGCCTCTGATGGCCTCTGTTAGCAGACCACACACCCAGCAAAGCCCCCAGCTGCTGTCCAGGAACATCCAGGCTGGCCACATGAGGCACCCTTGTTCCATTCAGAACGTCCAGCCCCTCCCCTGCCTCTGTGGGTGACCCTGTGTTCAGCAGGGTCCAGCTAGCTTCCAGCAGGGATGCAGCACAGGGTCCCAGGCACAGTGCTCCAGGGTAGCAGGAGTGACGGACAATGACTGAAGGAAGAGCTTCTGTTGATCTGCTCTTGTCCCAGGATGGCAGTTTTGGGTCAGTGTGTAGGAGCAACTGGCCAGGCTTCTTTCCCAAGACTCTGACCACTGACCCCTGCTATAGGGTCTGCTGAGGAGTGAGGCTCAGGGTCCTCCCGTAGCCCTATCCCCTTCCCCCATGGGATGTGTACAGAGTTCACTTATAGATTCCAGAGCCAGAGCTGCCCGTCTGTGTGCAGGATAAAGCAGGAAGCAGGGGTTGGGAAGGGGAGTCTTGCAACATCCTAGGGAAGGGTGAAAAGCCACAGCCCATGGTTGAGGTCACTTCATATGCACAGTGACCCACTCAGCCACATGGTCATCACTAGCACTATGCTCCAAACTATACTCTGCTATGCCCATGACCTAAGCCTGGAACCTTTGGGGAGGTGTAAGGTCTGCAATGGGGGACCCTTTGGTGAGTTTACTGTTGGAGTCCATTCGATGTGAAGCCAGCCAGTTCCCAAAGCCACTCTTGTAGGACCACCTAGTACTTCCTGGGAGATGGCCAACTCCTCAGTCCTGGGTCAGCACCATTAGGGTGGCCTTGAGTTGGTGGGCATCGTTGGTGGCAGATAAGGCCTCCCTGGCCCAGAGTACGGCTGTTCTGATTGCCAATGAGAAGAGTTGAAGCCCTCACAGTCCTGATTGCATGCATGAAGCTGTCCTCGAAGCACATCACAAGAAGGACTGAGAGAGCCTTATATCATGCGGCAGTGTAGAGCAGGGCCCTCAGAGACCTGAGTCCCTGGGGCATGGGACCCAGCAGAACACTGGATCCAGGAGGACCACCAAACCTGTTGCCCTTTCTGGATTTGCCTCTAGCGGTCCTCTTGGTTGGGACATAGGCAACCAGCTCACAGGGGAACCAGGGTTCTGAGGTAACCTCCCAGAGATTCGTAGAGAAACTGAGAGACTTGCCAGAGACAGAGCAAAATTCCATTCCGTGTCTCCTCAGTTCTTCCACACAGGGAACCAGCAGTGTCATCTGCGTGGTAGGGGGGCAAGTGGGGGGTGGCCCTGGAATCCTTGGATAACGAGGCCCATTTCTGGTTTCTCACTATCTCCAAGGGCAACAAAAGAGAGTCTTTGCTTCTGAGATAGCAGCTAAGGAACTGACGGTTTGCTTGGGATGCGACATGGAAGCCACTGTGACGCCCTGGAGGAGTGCTCTTTCCAGAAGTCAGGAAAGGCTCTCTCCAGCCTGGCATCTCCTCATTGGGCCCGGAATCTACTCAGCCAATGGCTCTGCCTTTCCAACTCTTCCCTTACCCAAGGACTCAGCCCCTTCCTGTGAGCATCATGTACACCTGAGGCAGCTGCTGACCAGCTGTGCTGAGGGCCTACATGTGGCCTTATTCACCCCTCCTTTGTTTCCTGTCCTTATGTAGATATGGGGTTCCTTGGAGCTCTCGAGGGAACCTTCCTGAATTTCCACCCTTGTCTCTCCACTCTCAATCCTCTACTTGACCCCAAGCTTCACTTCTGAGCACAGGACCTCTGCTTTTCTAATGCCTCCACCCAGGAGACTGATACCTCAGGCACATCCAAGAGAACTCTAACTCCTCCCTCTGCTACCCCCAACCCCCTCCCCAGCTGCCTCTTCCATACCCCTCAACTTGGGAAACTGCACCTCCACTAAGCTGCTATGCTACCCCCCACCCCCACCCCGTGCCTCATCCTGCCAGCCTGGTGTTCTCCCTTCTCCAACGTCCACTGCCCTCTGACAGTCAGCCTCTGGCTGTGGCCGTCGCCACCTGAATATGGTGGACATAGGTTCCTTGTTCCCTCTGACCTGGTCCTGGGCCCCATCTCCCAATGGCTGCTACAGCAGGCTTCTGAGGCTTACGTGGCCTCTGCTCTGGCCACCTCTGTGCAGTGCCCTCCGGGGACTCTGTGGCCTTGACTGTACTCGCTAATTCCCTATTAAGGCGTGTGCAGGTCTTCAAGACAGAGTCCAGTGGCCCTTCTGCTCCTTCTACCACCTCGCTTTGTCCAGCTGGAGTCCAGCCAGGCAATGTGGCCTTCACACCCCACATTCCTTCCCTGTGTGGGACTCTATGTACTGGTTCCTTGTACAGATGCCTCCCTCCACCCCACCCCCACCACGCTCTCTGGCTAACCCCGGTGCCTAACTCCTTTGTGATTCTGCTTAGCTGCCACCTTCCCCCCCACCCCCCGCCCCCTGCCAGGTCTTTGCTGAAGTGCACACCAAGACATTCTGCCTTGTCTGTGCTGAACGGTCTGTGTGGCTGCCTGTCCACTCGGGCTTGTAGTCTGTCTGCCTTGTCCTGCAGAGGCCTGATGTTCAGTCAGCACTTAGAGATGCCTTAAACAGGGAGGCAATAGGGCAATGACTAAAGGGCGGGCCACCTGATATCAACAAAAGAGGGAGTCCTAGTCATGGCAGATCTGAGGAGGTAGCCACCTCATGCCTCTCCAAGGGCCTTTCTCAGAAGCCACAGAATCCTGGCTTCTTTCAGGCCCTCCAAAGTGTCAGCTGCTTTCCCGCCTCCAGGCTTTCACACTGACCACGAGACCCCTTTCCCCACCAACAGAAAGACAGTCGACTGATGGCTGTAACAGGCCCCACAACAGGCTTTGGGCCTTTGTTGTTCCTGCGCAGACTATGGGAGGTAACTGGAGGGAGAAAAGGTCACAGTGATTTCGGGGTTGCTTTGTGAGCTTGTCATCGGGAAAGGTTCCTTCCTCATAGGCAGTTCTCTGGGGTCTGCCCAGAGAATGCTCAGAGGATCAGCCTCTCGTCCAACCGGTGCGACTTCGGAGCTGCACAGCAGCGTGTGGCTGTGGGCTGAAGGTGGGTTGGCCATTTGAGGACTAGGCTGCCTGGTCGCCGCGGCAGGGTTGAGGCTGCTGCAGCTGGTGGTTTCGGTCTTTATAAGGTAGGTGTGGTGCCTTCTTAGGCAGTGTCTGAGGAATAAAATTGTAGACCACGGGGACACCAGCTGTGTGTTGACAAGATGTGCCAGGAGGGGGCGCTGCAGCACAGCACTCGGAGCTTCCCGGTGGAAAGGGACCGCGTTCACGTCGCCAGAATGAAGAGGTTTCCTGCCAGGGGGGTGGTAAGGGGCTCGAGTTTGCATTTAAAAGGTCCAGAGAGGAATCTGAGGGCGCCACAGAGGCTGCTGCTGGTGGTGGTGGTGGTGGTGGTGTGTGTGGTGGTGGTGGTGGTGGGGGAGTGTTAGCGCGAGGAGCAGCTGAGACTTCTTCGGGATTGCAGACTGAAAAGAAAACTTGCTTCAGGATCACTTGGCAGCTTGTAACCTGGCTCTGCCAGGCGGCTCCCAGCTTTCGGTGGGTGGTCAGCTCCACCAGGCTACAGCAGGCTTTCAAACAAATTCGCTAATGCCACTCAGTGGTGATGATTGTGAGACTCATCAGCTGCTCTGTTCCAAGCCACAAATGCTCCTTCAGGCCAGGACTCAAGAAAGGAAGTGAGTTCCCTGAAGGCTCACAGTCCCACCCTTCTACATAAATGCTGGAAATCCCCTGCCTCCGCTTCTTTATCATCAATAAAACAGGGTTAGCTTGCCAACTGTGCCATACCCTAAGGGCTCCCAGAGGACTCTTACCAGGAGGAGAAACATCTCCCAAAATGCCAGCGCAGGATCCTGAAGCTCCTGTACCTTCTTCTGTACCATGTTGCGAGGGCCAAGGACTGCCTGACTCTCCTCCGACTTTTCCCTCAGTTGATGGACACAAGTGGGCACAGGCTGGGAGATCTGATCTGTGGAAGAGAGTGTTTAAGAGGCTGACAAGGGCCACCGCTGCTAGAAACCTCACTGGGAAGTCAAGAGAAATATGTAGGGGGTATAAATGGGAGGAGATGGGATGACATGGCTGTCCTCAGTGTTGGGGGAGGCCTAGCTGCAGGTTCACCCATGGCTATCCGAAGAGCAGAGGCAGAAAGAAAAATCTGAGGGCGATGGGCAAGCTGTGGGGAGACGTCGTAGGTGAGTGGGAAGATGGTGCGAGGCAATGGTGCCGTGAGAGCCAGTGGAGGTCAGCAGTCCTTTGCTCCCTGGCCACTCAGGATGCTGATGGGCTGGAGGCTGACTCCAGAGAACCCTGGGTGGCAGGGTCAGGCGCTGAGAGGGTCACGCAGAAGGCGGCAACTACGGCACCCACACAAGAATACAGGCTCCTCTCAAAACAGCATTTGCTCTCAGGAGACCTAGTAGGTCTACAACCTCAGTCAACCCTCATCCCAGAGCACACATATGCATCAGCCAATAACCTCCAACTAGCCTCTGAGGGAAGAGGGCAAGCCTGGGGTCACAGGGCAAGATACCAAGAACTCATAGCTTCCAATCAATACCCAGGTCTGCCCACTTGCTGCAAGTCTTGGATGCGTCTTGTACTTTTTTTTTTTTTTAAAGAAAATATTTATTATTATATCTAAGCACACTGTTGCTGTCCCCAGACACACCAGAAGAGGCATCAGATCCCATTACAGATGGTTGTGAGCCACCATGTGGTTGCTGGGATTTGAACTTAGGACCTCTGGAGGAGCAGTCAGTGCTCTTAACCGCTGAGCCATCTCTCCAGCACGCATCTGGTCCTTCTATACCCACTTACCCACCTATTTAAAAAGACCCAGAACCTGATCCTAGAGCATCTACAGCCCAGACATTTTACCTTTCTTTTTAAAACTTTGAGCCAGAGCCCATCTAAGTTGTGAAGAGCATCGACGACCTGCTCTTCCTGGCTCGGCCTTCTGAATGGCTGAGAGTAAAGGTTTGCATCACCAGTTCTGCAGGACCCAATGTCTTCAGTGTCGAGTCTGAGATCACTCTCGGCTTTGGAACCCACCCCACTACCCACCGTTTGCCACCCCAGGGCCAGTATAAACACCACACAGGCAAATGCCCCCATGTTGAAGAGGAGCAAACTCCAAAATAATTTCTTCTGATCCCGTAACAAGTGGGGTGGGGTGGGGGAGGGGAGGGTAAAGAATAAAACCCTAAAGCAACATGGATCTTTTTTTTACCCCTACAAAAATGCACCTCAGTTTTCCTAAGTGGCAAAATGGGCCCAGTGAGAAGATTGGGGAGAACTAGACTCAGAAGGGGCTCGGGGGCACACAGGGTAGGAACAGGCTCTCGCATGAGAGCCTTGCTGGATCTCTTGGCTGTGCACTCAGGCTCCAGCTCCTCCTGACCAGATGATCCCGCCATCCCTGCAGCCCTAGCCATGGGCCTCTGCTCAGAATGAGAAGTCCGTCTGCCCACCCCACTGAGCCTGCTTCTTAGTCTGTAGAATGAGATTATCTCAAAGTCTGGCAGGGCAGGCTCCTGGCTCATAAGAGATGCCCAGCAGAGGGAAGGCAGGAGGACAGGGGGGAGACCTGGTTCTGAAGCACCCCACTAAGGTGGTCAGGCACCCCAGCCAATGTGTACTGTGTACCTTCAGGTCATTCAGGAGGCCCCTGGTACCCAGCCACAGAAGCAACAACGAGGTCCAAATGGGGACACAGTAGGAATCCCCCTGTAGCCACTTTTATGACAAAAACACACACACACACACAGCCTCATCAGGCAGATTTCCCAACCTAGGAGAATAAGGTGGGGTAGACTGGGTAGGATGGTGACTTTCTGGGCGTGGCACTGGGTGGCTGAATGTAGCACAGGCCTCTCCCTTCGGCTGCTTAATGGGAAAGGCAAGCCTAGGCGTGTGGAAGGAGATACCAGAGTGGAAGACCACGTCATCACCAGGCACTGATGAAGGTGTGGTGGGGAAGAGGAGAGATGGTTCTTTCTATGGGGAAAGGAAGATTCCCCCCTATTGGTGGTCTCATAGTAAAAGACCTCTTTCCACCCCAGGAGGGAGGGACAGTGAATGTCAGAGGGGGCACTCACTAGGCCAGCTGTGGTCCCAGGGCAGGTGGCACGAGCTGTAGGGGCCTCCGTTCCTGTTCCCCTTATCCTTCACTGACCAGGAGGTTTTGGAGTACGAAGTCCCTGCTGCCTTCACTCCTGCCCACCACCAGGTTGGGGTCACTCTCGTGCGCTCCCCAGCACCGAGGAGGGAAGCACGGGACTGGTGTGAAGCCTCTCTTCGGGGCTTCTGTAGTATGGTACATATCCCGAGGCACCAAGAACGGGGTGCCTAGCGAGAGCGGGATCCTGATTGTCATCACAGGCGAGACCTTCCAAGCAGCAGCAGCAGGGTGGTGAGGGTGAAAACCCAGAGATGAGGTCTGGCCCTGCCAAGGGGGACTGGGTGAGGAAAAAGAGGATGTAAGCTACGTTCAGGCCCAGATGCCAAAGTGGAACCTGGCCTACAACTCTACAGGGGGCAATCTGGGGTGGGGGTGGGGGTGGGGCAGGACCTAGGCCAGTGCTGCCAAGTGGGGAACCCTTGGTAACGTTGTTTCCTCAACCAGAGGCTGCTATGGGAAAGCCTGATCCTGACCTTTGAACTCAGTCCTTACCTCTGTAGTCCCTAGACCCCATGGCCAGCATGGGTTGGTGGTGGGGGTTGCTCATGAGATTAGAGAGGATACAGGTCTGGGTCAGAACCCAGGCTTGGCACCTGACAGCTGGGTGAACTTTGATTTTTCTAGGAGATGTGTCTCACTAGCCCTGATCAAATGAAATGGCTCACACCCAGTGTCTGGGTATCTGACACATTTCAATAAGTAACCAGATGTTTCTATGGGCTCGGCTCCAAGTTCAGGCCTTGCCTAGCTGCTGAGCCATCAGGGACCTGGCCAAGGTCTTATTGGGGTTTGGCCAGGGATAGGTGCCTGGAACATTCCAGAGTCTCCATGTTGCCTGCCCTCCTGTGGCCTCTTCAAACTCACAAGGCATCCATCTCTGGCTGTCACTTTGTGGCAGCCATCTTGTGTCTCACTTCCTGGAAAGAGGTCTCTAGAGGCCAGACACCAGCAGCAGCCTTGAGGCACGGTGGCACTGGGCAAGTGCTCTTCCTGGGAACGGTAGTACGGGAAGAAGCCACTGGGTGGCGCTGAGTCCTCGAAGAACAGACCCCCTCGGCCGCTCCAGCCAGCTTCCGGGCCTGGGCCGACTGCAGCCTGCTGAGCCAGCTCCTCAAAGGCTGTGGGCTGCTCATACGTGCAGAAGGAGAGGCTGGGAGAGCCAAGTGGCTCCCTGTCCTGTAGACTGGTGTCCCGCAGTTGCTGGTACAGGCATTCCAGGTCGTCCCCCAACAGGAGGCTTGGAGAGATCAAGGCACTGGGCTCGGCCTTTTGGATCTTCTGCATTGTCTAAGAAGAGAGGACTCCATTGGCTGGTGCTGCCTGATGCCTCCCTAGTCCTGTCTATATTTGGGAGATTTCTAGAGCTTACACCTGACCAGGGGTCCCTACTGGGAGAAGTCCAGCAGTGCTCTCAGAAAAAAACTGGGCTCTCTAACCTCATCTCACTCCTCACCCTGCTGGCTCTGTTCAGCAGAATGTGGGCCCCGCCCCCAGACCCTCAGTCACACTGCCTGAGCATCTGTGAGCCTCACCCCAGAAGTCTTTCTAGTCTCCCTGACTATGGACTGTTATCAACTTTCAGAAATGCTTCTTTCTCTGCCTACTCTGCACCTGAGGTGGTCGTGTCCCTGAAACTTTTGCAAGAAAAACAAAACCAAACAACCAAACAAACAAAAGATCCCAAGAAATTGTTCCTTATTCTAACCTCCTGGTCTCCAACTCCCCTAACTAACACTGCTGGGTGCACACAGGCCTTTGCATCAGGTAGACATGTTATTAGTGCGGAGACAAAACACCCATACACGAGAGGGGGAAAGAGGAAGAAGAAGGAGGGCAAGAGAGAGAGAGTAAGAGAACGAGGATGCCCACAGGCTTGGCTAGCGTCAGAGTTCTTGCACACTCAGGGCTGGTGGGGGAACAACCATGTCTGATGAAGAGACAGAGAAGAGAAATGGGGGGTCCTTCTTGGCCAGGGTGAGGGGGGACAGAGGCCTGGAGTCTCCATTTCCATCACTGCCCATTTGGACCATTTCCGGCCCTCGAGCTGCTCCAGCTTAGACACTCTGGGCTTCATGGCAACGTTTATTATGGTCTGGCCTCTGGCTTTCCTGACTCTTCTAGAGTTCTTAGCTCTTGAATCAGTGATAGCCCCTAAGTTCCTGAATGTCACCTAACTAACTCCTGGGGACGTGCTGGCCATGGACTGATAGAGCCAGGAAGTGAGTGAGGGAGCAAAGCACACATCTGACACTGGAGAATGTTCCCTGCTTCTAATCCTCAGAAGATCCAAAGGGATGGGCTCGCCTCTCCTGCTACACGGTGGTGGAGAAGCAGGCCGAGGGACTGTACCAGGAGCTGAGCCCTATCTGTCCCTCTCGAGCCGGTGCTCTTCACCGTACGGGTGTGCAAACGGTTCCCTGTGAGGTACATCCCTAAGCCCTGGCACTGACTACACCTTTCCTGACTTGTTTGATCTTGGCAGATGCAATCATGTCTAGATAAGTTTTACTACGTCAGGGCATGCCTTAGATCGATGACTGGGAAACTTGGGACACCGACACTCAGGGAGCATGATCTCCTGTGGGCAGAGCCTGGAGTGGCAATACCAACGCGGCCAAGGAAGGCCAGGTCGCCAGCCATCGCCAGGAGCCAGAAGCCAGAAGAAGAGCGTAGAACAACTTCTCCCCTGGAGCCCCAAGAAGGAACTAATTTTGTCCCAATCAGAATTAGGCTAACCAGGCTTCAGGTTTCCAACATTGTGTGGGAATGAGCAGCCATCATTTAAACCCACCAGGATCGAGAGTTGCCTATAACCCTAGGATCCTAACCGGTATCAGAGAGCTGGGTGGCTTACTGTTGAGTTAGAGGGCCCTGCTGGTACTTCCTCCGGAAGCCCTCTATAGCGACTCCCACTATGCCTTACCCTTCCTGCCATCGAGGGGGTGCTGATCAGGACTGACTGTTCTGGGTTGGGAGAGGGGGATCTACTCTTTGGTCTTGCCTCCCGGGGCCCGGTCTCCTCTTTACCTGCTAGGCCTGGATTGAAAGGGAGCAGGTGTGATTTGCTCCAACTCCCCAGGGGGCTCCCCAGGTTAGGGCGCTCACACTCACTTTGCTGCTTAGAGTCCGAGCAGGAGCTGGCTGGAGCCCCAAGTGCTGACCCTAAGCCTAATCCTCAGACTAGAGCTGGAAGGTCAAAGCCTCCCCCACCCCACCCCCACCCTTCCGTGAGCCTCCTCTTCACCAGGCAACCCCTCCTGCCCACTGAGAGAAGATTCCACCATGAAGTCACAAGGCCTGGTGCCAGGCAAGAAAGCCAGGTGGCTCTGTCGCCATGGAGACTTCTGCCCTACATCCAGCACCTGTGTTCCTCACCTGCCTTTTAATTCAGCTTAATCCAGATGGCCCCAAGAGAGCAGGGAAACAAAGACTGGGAACATCTGCAGCCAGACCAGCTCTTTTCTCTGGGGCCAGTGACTCACCAGAGACCTAAGCCCAGAGACCACAGAGTGACCCACCCTGGGGTGAAGAAGACAAAGGTTTCTGTAGTCCTGTCCACTGACAGCAGGGCACTCAGGGAGCTGGCCAGCACCGTGTGGATCTCTACTCCCCTGACGCTCCAGCTTCTCTGTCTCCTTAGACCATGGCTGAGGCACCCCACCATGGTCCTTCCTAAGTTAAGGGAGCAGGTCTCAGGCTTGATGATACACTGTCTGTTCCCTGTTACAGAGCCACCATCCCGGTTCCTGTAGCAAACCTGGGGTTGCTGCTCAGGGGGAAGGGACCAGCATTGTTGATCGCTTCCTAGAAGTCTGCAGCCATGAGGGGGGCCACACTGTGTGCTTGCTCCATGCTCCTCTGTGCAAGCTTTTAAGTCCGGAGGGCACCGCTGTTGTGTCGTTTCAGGAAGGGACTGAGCACAGACAAGATATAGAAGGTTCTGGAGTGTTCCCTTGAAGCATGAGACAGGAGCCTAACTCCAAAGTCTGTAGGACCTTGGGCTTCCCCTGGGTGTGACCATTGGGGCTCTCTGGGTCACAGGCATGACTCTCCTAGATGGCACCCTACACTCACTCTGATGGCCTCTACTGCTTGCTCATTAGGTGACTTTTTTTAAAGATTTATTTATTTATTTATTATATATGAGTACACTATAGCTATCTTCAGACACACCAGAAGAGGGCACCAGATCCCATTACAGATGGTTGTGAGCCACCATATGGATGCTGGAAATTGAACTCAGGACCTCTGGAGGGGCAGTCAGTGCTCTTAACCACTGAGCCATCTCTCCAGCCCCTTGGGTGACTTTTTTTTTTTTTTAAATAGACTTGACTCTTTAATCTAGCTGGAATTCCCTTTTTCCCCCCATAAATGAATATAGTCCTTAATTTTATAACTGGAATGGCCAACTGACTCAATATCATTTGTAAATATTGCTCCCCAAATTTGATTTGAAATACCAACATAACCCAAACAATTAACTTTTAAAGCTCAAATCAAGGGGTTGGGGATTTAGCTCAGTGGTAGAGTGCTTGCCTAGGAAGCGCAAGGCCCTGGGTTCGGTCCCCAGCTCCGGAAAAAAAGAACCAAAAAAAAAACAAAAAAAACAAACAAAACAAAACAAAAAAAAACCCTCAAATCAGTTTCTAGATTTTTTTTTTTAAATATGCCTCTCTTTGACTCTCTTGGTATAAATAACATATTATGTGGACTTCTTTCAGACTCGTTTACCTTTAGTTCATGTTATATAGTCAACATAACTTTTAAGGCTAATATCATTAGTAAATCAATACGTCTAATGGAGCAGCCAAGCCCCTTCCCCAGTGCCCCCTTCCCCAGTGCCCTCGGACCCAAGAAGTTACTGTTTGGTTTCCTACCTGGAGTGAGTAAATGTTTGTTCCTGTCTCCCCAAGAATAATATCATGCATATACCCCCTCCCTCCCTCCTCCCCTCCCTCCCTCCCTCCCTCCCTCCTTTCTCACCATCCCCAGGAACCCAGCCACTGTCATCACCACACACGGCTTAACCTTGTCTAGAACATGTATGTAACTGAACCAAACTGATTAGTCTCTTGGCCTCTCTTCCTCATACATTACTCCTGACTGCAGTCCTGATACTGTGAGAGCCACTGGACCCCACTTCTCCGACTGGTGGCGCTGCCCCTGGATTGGACATATCAACGTCCCACTGTGAATTGTGTCTCGTTTCTTTGTTCCGATGGAATCTTTGTTTTTAGTAGTTCGAGTGAGTAGCCCGGGCGTGGTCTTCACAGAGCACATCCTCTTGGGGTCCACAGCGCCTCTTAACATACCAGGTCCTGCCCTTTACCAACTCTGGGCCTTATTTCTTTCAGCATTTCCCCAACTCTATTTCTCCTGTTATCTTGGAAATCTAACAACGAACACATTAAGTCCTAAAACTATTTTCCCATTTGTCCCCAAGGCTCATTTTAAAAACCTTTCTCCCTATTCCTCAGACTGCATCATAGTTACTGACGTCCGTGCACCCTTTTCTCGCTGTTGATTCTCCCACTGGATCACACAGGGGACATTTTAAATTCAGGCTTTATATATTTCAATCCTAACACTTCTGCTTACTCTTTTTTTAAAAGCAGCTCTAAAGTTCTTTGTGGACACTTCCGCAACCCTCGCTGGATCCGACGGAGCATGCGCACACCACAGCCTCTTTGAAGTCTTCGGTAATCCAGTAGCCGTGACTCACCTTGGGATTTGAACGTATTCTTTTCCCTTTCAGAACTGGCCCCGCTTTCCTGGCTCTTTGCATGCTAGGTAGATTTGGGTTATTTTAGAGATGGGAAACGTCACCGTGTGCAGACGTTGGGTTCTACCCATAATCCTCTATCTGAGGGACATTTGTATTTTGTTCTAGCCAGGTCTTTGGTTTGCTTAGGCTTAATCTCAGGTTCAGCATTGCCTTGTGTGGACAGTGGTTCCGGTCTCGGGCACTGTCCTGGTTTGGGGTTGTACATGGTTTAGAGTTCAGTTTGATCTTCAAAGTTTTATACCCGTTTGGGTCTGTGATTTGTGGATAGCTCAGGGGTCAGGCTGAGCCTACTGCTTGTCCTCACAGAACTAGGGGACCATTTTCTTGTCTATCTATATTCCTGGATATTCTCACACCACCTTTCCAGAATGCCCCTCCCCCCATCAGATTTCTTAGGCTAGAAAGAGGGGCTTTCTAGTGGTGCATCCTTTTGCCTCTGCTACTTCTGAGAGAAGGGGGAGAAGGATGAAAAACAGAAGATGGGTAGGGGAGGGGGAAGGGGGAGGAAGAAAAGAGGGGGAGGAGGAGAGGAGCGGTGTGAGGGAGGATCGGTGTGAGGAAAGATGGAGGAGCTTTGCCCAACACATGGCTGCTCACAGATTTTTCTTTTTCTTTTTTTTCTGCTCTGCATTCACTCACCTTTTAGAGTTCTCACATAGCAGCTTGTGTGTTCTATTTAGAATTTCCAGTCACAGGAAGACTGGGTTGCCACGAGCTTATATTATCATTTCAGCCTCACTTTCGCCCGTTTGCTCTTGTTGTTGCATTGTAAACACTCCTTACATATGCAGGATATGAGTCCCTTGTCAAACATTTGCATCGTGAGTATTTTCTTCTTGGGAATGCCTTTCTAGTGTTATTATTGAAGCCTTTCTGGGAAACAAAAGTTTACTTTTTTTTTTTTAAATGAAGTTCAGTTTGTTTTTCTTAAACTGCAGTAGTTCGTCCCTGCAAACAGCCCAAGGGATAGGAAAAGGCTTATGCAGGGTTGCACAATGGTAGACCCATAAGCCCACTACAGGCACCCACACCAAGGATTCACTTAACATGTGTCTTCATATGAGCAACCTGAATCCCAAGGTCAGAGATTCTTATCTGGAGACACAGCACTCCAGGTCAGTCAGTCGAACGAGCCTGTGACCCAAGTGCCTGCATCCCCGGCTTCTGTTCGCCAGGAATTCTGTTCTCTGCCCAGAGAGCGTATAGTGGGGTGGGAGGGACCTTGGTCCTGAGCACAGTAAAGGTAGGATGTTTGAAAACTCCTGATTTCCAGAAGCACGTGGTCCCGCAGCACTAGGTATAGGCAGGGTTGGAGGAGACAGAGACTCTGAAGGCTAGGTCTGCAGGAGGCAGCAGGGCAGGCAGTGGCCAGGCTAGCTGCAGTCACAGCACCTCTGAGGAACAAATGCACAAGCACTGGTCCCCAGCGCGCTGCTCAGAGGAGACCCAGGCCCAGCAGCTCACCGGAACACTGCTGCAGTGCACTTCCGGTCCCTCAGGGCAAAGTCAACGGCCTGCTTCCATGTTGGGAGAAAAATATTTCCCAAACCCTTTGCATTCTCCTTGCGCCAGTTCCGGTGCCAGTCACGTTTGCCCAGAAGCGGCTCGTGGGGTTTGGTAGAACTTGTTTGGACAGTACCAAGGCTTCCCGTGGTCCATCAGGAGCAGAGCCTTACCCTCTCCTCGCTTCTTAGCATCTCCCTGGCAAGATTTTCTTGTTCAGAGAGAAGCTTTAGTTGCATTTCCGTTCGTCACCATCTCAAAACCCTGTGCCAGGGACCCTGTAGTTTAAGGGTGTCAGAATCAGCCAGATTTGTAAATAAGAGTGTACACAGACCACAGTTCCCTCAGAACTGTGGTACTTACCGCCTTGTCCACAAGGGGGAGACTAGTTTCCATTTATTCTAGAAGATCCCTATTGGGTCGTCATTAATGATTACTCAAGATGATATTTCTGTTTCTTTGTGTGTGATTGTTTCAGAGAAACTAAATCTCCTCATGCAAGGGTGGCGCCATTTTCCTTCCAGCTGACAACTTTCAGATGGCCGTTTGTTTGAAAACATATATCCGAATCAATTTACACACATCCTCCCCTGAAGTTAGTCACGGGGTAGGGGGATGGGGTGGGGTCTTCTAACAAATACCACATCTCGACCACAAGAACAGAGTCTTGTGGTCTTCCATCCCCCAAAATCAGGCAAATTATTTAAATTCACAGGAAAGGGGGGAGAAACCCGTCTTTTTGTCAACATCAAACAGCAAGCATTTTCTCTTTGAACATGTAAATCCCTTAAACGTATTCAAGAATTTTAACAAGCATTCCAGAAAGCTATCCCGTTACTCTTTGAAGCCCTGGAAGGATTTTCTTAAAGTAGTCACAGGCTCCTAGGGGTTGGGAAGCTGGAGGTGGAGTCCAGAAAGGAAAGGCTGTAACCCAGAGCACAGGTAGGCCAATGGAGGGGGGAATCTTCCAGAAAGAAGACACAATGGGTCCGTTTCCTATCTGCTCTGCATGACCGGACAGTATGGAGATCTGTCTGCTCATCTACCACATGGTTCTCCAGGAGGAGTAGCCTCTGGACTCTGGGAACCCATATCTCCCTCAGGGGTTAAGAAACTGAAGAGACCAACACAGTTCAGCGGTGTCTCCTTTGGAAATGGCTGAATGTGTTTTCAGGAACAGGTTATTGATGGCAGCGTTGTCAATAGCAAGGGGGAAAGTAAAATTAATGAAAGATCCCTAAGTGCTCAACGATGGAAGATGAGTCAGAGAAAGGCAGCTGGACTCACACGGCATCACACAACCTGAAAAGGACAACACAGACCTGTGTTTACGATCATGGAAAACGCCAGAACATTCCACTCACTAAGGGAGAGCTGGCCAAGGGAGTTCTCCAAGAGTCTCACGCAAGGCAAAGGAACCAGAGAGAGTTCTGGGCCACAAGTCAAATGAGAGAAGTCACTCTGGATCCACTGTAGCCACTGGGACCACATGGGGCTCGCAGCGGGAGAGGGGCGCGGCAGTGAAACAGAACCAGAAGTGGACTCGCGTAGACACGCACAACTGAGCTGTGTCAGGAGTGTGAGGCCAAGTGTACAGGGCTGGGGGACAGTCTTGACAAAGTTAACAAAGGATGGTGGAACTTTGGTTGTGTATGAGGGGAAAAACCTCAGCTTACATGAAAATCAATATGAAATTCAATGTAAGAAGTAATACCTCAAACCATGGGAAAGAAATCACTCCTAAGGACAGCAGGGTAAGGGTCTGAGGGCATAAAAGCATCATGTGTAAAGGGGAGAGCTTAACTCCATGGGAGTAAAACTGCTCTGAAAAATGTCTCGCTGAAAGGAGGGAAAGCTGCATCAAAAGAGGGGAAATAGCAGGAAAACAAAACAAAACAACCAAAACCTCCCAGAGCATACATGTGACAAGTCACTACAGGATTGTAGAACTGACTCTGACCAGCAAACGAACAGCAAAG
Source organism: Rattus rattus (assembly GCF_011064425.1). Classification (NCBI taxonomy): domain Eukaryota; kingdom Metazoa; phylum Chordata; class Mammalia; order Rodentia; family Muridae; genus Rattus; species Rattus rattus. Next base: position 81,651,566 of record NC_046167.1, read on the forward strand.
CCCTCTATGGCTCGATCACAGACTGGACGAATGACCAGAGGAGACAGACTGCCTACAGGTCACCTGTAAACACCCGAGGAAGGGTTCGGCACAAGCAGCCTTTAGGGGAATGCAAATTAAAACCACAATGAGACGACACACACAACCATACACACACCATATACATGCACACTGCATCAGAAGACAAGACACCACACACACACACACACACACACACATGCTTCATCAGGACACAAACAGACACACACACAGACACACACACACACACACACACACACACACACACACACACACACACACACACACACCCCTGGGTCAGAAAGGCTATTTAACAAACGACAGTAGCAAATGCTAGATCCGTGAAACAGGGTCACTCTGCACTCTGACAATAAAGATTAGGACAGTATATTGATATCACCACAAGGAAACAACACACACACACACACACACACACACACACACACACATCTCCTTGAGGAATGAAAACATTCACACCAAAATCTACATAGTCCGCCATGAAAAGGAACGAATTATTCGCAAATACGCATCCTTAGCGAGTAGCCAGACATTATGCTGAAGAAAACGAGCTAATGCAAAATGTTTTCCTCTGTGATTCCATTTTTACCACACTCTGGAAATACAGAACCTCAGAAAAGTTGAACGAACACTTCGGCTCCTAAACCTGCAAACTGTTGGGTGGTACGGACAGAAGGGAGGTGGAGACAGCTATAGGAAGGACATCCGCGGAAACAAGTCTGTTTCCTTGCGGCAACGTCAGTAGAAATATCCCTATTGACTGTATCAAAGCCTGGGTGATGGGGCTGACAAGATGGCTCAGAGGGTAAGGGTGCTTACTGCCAACTGTGATTTGGGATGACTCCTAGAACTCATGGTGGGAGGAAAGAGATAGCTCTTCTACCTTGTTTGCCCAGAAGTCACTGTGTAGCTAAGGATGACCTTGAACTTCTGATCCTCCCAAGTCCTGGTTTTACAGACTGTGCTTCACCGTGCCTGCTTTGAGGCAGTTTAGAGGTAGGGCTGAACCCATGGATTCACAATTGCTAGGCAAACAGCCAGCGATGGAGCCCACTCTGCATTGTTAGAACCACGTGTGAATCTCATGATCTCCAGATTCAACCTTTAGTTTAAAAGGACTGAGCATGAAACTGCCCTGAAAACCAGAAGCTGTGGATGTATGTCCTGGTGGACCAGTATCCTAGGGCTTCACCAGAGTCCTCTAGACGGGGTGGTCAGGTCCTAGGTGTACTGTGCACTCCAGGAGGCTCCTGGATGATAAGCCAGGAGAGCCCAAACACCACTTCAGTTCCCCCTGAGTCCTGAGGATACTTACTCCCTTCCCCAGCTTGCTGGCCATAGAGAGGCAAGAGGGTGGAAGGGCAGCACCTTCCTGGGCTCTCTGGGAGGCAGCCTGCGGCACTCACACCGTCCTCCACAGGTGAGATCTTGCAGCCGGTTAACATCCATCAGCAAGCAGCAAATGAGCAGGTACTGGTAATTAAAACTCACACGTTCTTTCTCTCCAGAGTCGCCCTTTGCTGGGTTTAGAGTCCTCAACAAGTACAGCTTCCTCCAATTAAACCACCACAGGTAGCTTTTGTACAAATCTCAGCTGTCCGCCTAGTAGCCAGAAGGTAAACACAGCACGATTTAGCGCTCCGTAAGGCCCGAGAAATGCTATTTGGATCTGTCAGCTGCTCCTAATGAGGACACAGCTATCGGAGATGTAAACAAGCCATCAGTCTGAGGGGACTGTCTGGGGGCGCTGAGTGAGGTGGCTGGAAAAGCTCACAAGGCAAACGGGCTGCAAAGGCAGGCGCCAGAGGAGACAGAGGCATGGACCACAGAGCCAAAGCAAGAGCTCAGAGGAAACCTGGGAATCCTGGCGGGGGTTGGCTCTCTGGGGAGGCTCTCAATGGCCCAGTGCTGAGCAGAAGACCCAACCCAGTGACCTTCCCTTCTCTTCCTGGAACGTAAGGTGCCATATTCTACCTCAGGGCCTAGGCACTTGCTCTGTCCCCTGCCTGAGTGCCCTTCCTCCAGGTCTGCACTTAGTGAAACCCTCCAATCCTGCCTCTTCCTCAGAAGCATCACTCCCTCCAAACTGGCCTCTGGGCCCACCTCCTGCTCACGTGCTCCCTGGCTATCTCCTCAGAGCACTTCCTCAGGAGGCATGCTGCTTGTCTGGCAGCTTTCAGAGCCCCTCAGAGTGGAAGAGCTTGTCCATCCACGTGTCTTAGTCACTCCTTGTCTCCCAGCTTCACCGAAGGCCTGCAGAGAGCAGGGCGGGGCCACCTCCACCCTAGCTAGAGGCTTCATTCTGTCTTGAGAGCTCTGTGTTTCCCCCAAAGTCCCTCTCCAGGAGCTTTAAAGGCAGAAGCGAGTCCTTCAGCCTTGTGAAGAATAAACCGGAAAGGGCAGGGCAGCAGGCTAGAGGCTGCTGAGACAGACCCTAGGCTTGGTTATTCTGGTACCCAACCTGCCCTGCCAACCTCTACCAGGTCAGGCCACAGTCACTCCCCCCTTTACTGGACAGTCTGATGGCCAACAGCTTCACCTTTTCTGAGGACAGAGCGGCTGGTCAGCCTCTCCTTCAACTGCAGGCGTCTTGAGAACCAGCTCCTCTAAGGGAGTGTCAGAGCCTGGTCACAATCAGCGTCATCAGATCCTTCCCTGGACCTACGGCTCTCCTAGTCTCTGAGGCAATGACCTTCCTGATCTGACCCCTAATGTGTACATCCCAGCTACATAACATAACCTTTGCCCTGTCCTGGGCTCCTGCAGGATGGGGTTAGGGACTTGCTTCCCCTATAAAGACAGATCCCTTTGTCAGCATTTTGTCTAGGCTCCGCCCCTCAGTTACCTGGCAACAGCCAGGTGTGCCTGACTCCTCCTACTCCTCTTGCTCTCTGCCTTCTTGCTCACTCTCTGTCCTCTTGCTCCCGCTCCCTCTATTCCTCTTCCGCATTCCCCTCCCCCGTCTCTCCACGTCTCATGGCCCGCCTCTTCTCCTCTTCGTTCTCTCTCCCTTCCTCTCCCTCTCTCTCCCTCTCCCTCTCCTCTTCTCTTGCTCCTGCTCCTTTGCCCTCTTCCCCCTCTCTCCCCTTCCCCTCTCCCTCTTCTCTTCCCCCCCTTCTCTGTCTCTACCCTCTCAATTCTTCTCCCCATTCCCCAAATAAACTCTATTGTTATGTAGCTGGTCCCTCAGGAAGAAGGGTTGCCTCAGCATGGGCCCACAGAGGCACCCCCCTCACCTCCACCAAACACACCCCTGCCTTCTCTTTCTTTTAATAAAACACAGCAGCCTTAGCTAAGGCTGAGGAACCTTGCAGCTTAAGACCACTCCAGTCCCCACAGGTCAAGCTCTGACTACAGGAGGTGGGTGGTTGGCACTAAGTTTCGCTCACCCTTTCATGGGCTTCAAGGGAATTAGACAGAGCAAGGCGGGCTCTGGAAGTAGAGATGTGGCTTTGAAGAAGCTGCATCGGCATCCTAAGTCTGCCTCTTCCTCTAACTCCAGTGGCAGCTAATGGGATTAAACAGCCACATAAAAACACTGAGTGCCAGGGCTGGAACAGTGGCTGGACAGTTAAGAGCACTTGTTGCTCTTCCAGAGGACCTGGGTTCAGTCCCCAGCACCCACATGGCAGCTCTCAACTGCTGTAACTCTCAGTCCCATGGTACTTCACCCTCTTCTGGACTCGGTGAGCACCAGACACAAATGTGGTGCACAGACAAACACGCAGATAAAACACCCGTGCATACAAAGTACATTTTAAAAATATACTCAGGGCCTGGCACAGGGATGTGTGGCTTGGAAAGATGGTGTTGGTGATGGACGGAGGTGAGCATGAACCATCCATGGATAGAAATGGTCTCGCTTCACACCGAGACGGCAGGGAGGCACAGGTGATTTGTGGGAGAGCTGTTAGAAAATGAGGGATGTATTGAGTAGATAAAAGCCCCACATAAATGACTAGCGCGGCAAGATAACCCAGAGTGCAGTAGTGGCCTGTATGCCATGGTGGTAACCAGCAGCTCTCTAATTGGACTTAAGACCCACTCAATAAGCACTAAGCATGTGGGGGCTGGAGAGATGGCTCAGTGGTTAAGAGCACCGACTGCTCTTCCAGAGGTCCTGAGTTCAATTCCCAGCAACCACATAGGTGGCTCACAACCATCCGTAATAAGAGCCGATGCCCTCTTCTGGTGTGTCTGCAGATAGTGAAAGTGTACTTATATAAAATATAAATCTTTTTTTTAAAAAAAGAGCTAAGTTTGCTTGGTATCGGAATCCTAGTCAACTATACAGAGTTAGTGAAGTCATGTATCTCTAAGGAGAACCTACAACCACCACATTACTAAACCACCACGTTCCCTAACTGTATCCTAAATATTTGTCTTTATACCACAGATAAATGTGGTCCTCGCCTCTCTTCAAGGAAGCTTCTCTTTGCAAGGCAGACAGAGACTATTACAGAAAAACAGAGCCAATCAAAATGCAGCTGTACAAGCCCATCCCAGTGGACACATCTACAACCCCTGCAGCTAGAACTCAGGTATCATTTAAGGGGCAGGGGATCCGGGCGTTTGCTGTGAGACTACGTCTTCTAGTAATGTAAGAAGCTATACCCAAAACGTCTCACCCACATGGTTACCTGAACATGAACTGAACAAGGACCACGATAATGGGAGTGTCGAAGCAGGCAGGGATGAGACAGGGGGAGGGCACAGGGCATCAATCCTACATAGAGAAGTACATGCAACTAAGAGTCCAGAGAGAGAAAGAAATAGACCTCCCCAAAGAAGGGCAGACCAATTGGTTATCCAATACCACATGGTAAGTGCCGAAAACATAACCTACAAGTAACAGTATGCAGGCTGAGCATGTGGTATGTATGTATCTGGAATGTGTGTGTATACACATACATATACACAGAAACATATACATCCTATACATATGTAACAACAATTAAAGGGGGCCATGAACTTGAAAGGGAGCAAGGAGAAGGGTATAGGAGAGGGTTTGGAGAGAGGAGAAGGAAGGGGAAATGATGTAATTGTGGTATAATCACAAAAAGAAGTGATTTTAAAGAGAGCTCTAGCCTCGCAAACAGTGCTGTACCTGTCCCAGGGAAACATTTTAATGCCAGAAAAACCTAGAGTCCAGCAACACTAAGACATTCTTGGAACGTAGGTGTCCATCCCTGGTTACCTTTAGCCTCTTCCAAGTGAGGACAAGATGGTCATCTGGGGGACTAACCGGAGTCTCCCTGGAGGGCACGCGTGGGTCCATTACAGAGGATTTCTAAGAAAGGCTGTAGCAATGTGGAGCTGACCTGTGCCGTGATTATAGCTGTTTACAGAGCCGTCTGCTCGCAAGCAGGCTCTGGGAAGATTAGGAAGGGGAGATTAAAAACAGTTGATTTGGTTGAGTGATGGGATTCGGGTGATTAAAGCGGCATTCTGTTACGGTTGTTACCATGCGGTTTGTGCAAGTTTTTGAGCGGAAAAGAAATGAAGCAGTCCACATACCCCAGGGGTCCCTGAAGCTGCTCCCCAACCCTCTGATTTATCATTAAAATGGGAAATGGGTCTAGCTCCAGCATGGCTAGCAAAGCAGGGTTTTTAATAAAAAAAAATGTAGGGGCCGAAACGTTGAATCAGTTACTGCACAAAAGTTTCCGGAGAGGCAGGTGGTAGAAGATACATTTGTATCAAGCTGGCCGATGGTAACATGGAGGCCAGCTCGTCTGCTAAAGAGCCGACTTCCTAGCTGGCTTGGGGGCACGGTGTAGAAGGTAGGCAAGCACAATTCATGAGCCTCTTCTTATAGCAGGGTGATCAAATGACACGTGAGAGCAAAGGCCACCATTTCCTCAGGCCATGCTCATACCTGACACAATATAGCTCCTGACATTTCTTACAGTGGACACACTGGGGAGGGCAGCATCTGATTCCTGTGGAAGACCAGGGTCAGGCGAGGTTGAGTGGGATCAGCCAATGAGGAGCTGAGCTTTGTCCTGTTACCAACGGAATAGAAACCAGTCACTGTGAGGGCAAATACACCCTCATGTCCTTAGGTAGAGGCATGGGGTAGGGGTGCATCCCTTCCTCAGGCTGGACACAGTTGGCTACACAGCCTTGTTAGAACAACATAGCAAGCAGAATGGTTCTGAAAGGGTTAATGGTCATATCTAGAAGTGACTCCCTGCGTGCAGCCGTGTGGAGTTGCTGGACTCTGCATGCAAGAGACCAGTGATGTGGGAATTTCCAGTTTCATGGGAGACTCGGTTGTGTCATGTGATATCTTTCGGGAAACTGTTTTATGAGAGAATGTTTTGCTGAAGCAGACATGTGACAGGATGTTTTGGTGAGAACAGACAGGTTGCATTTTTCTGGAAGCTGCCTGGTGAAAGGGCATGTGATGTTCTGCTGGAGTGAACACTTGGGAGGACCCGTGATGTTTGGAAAGAGGGTAAGTATAACCAGACAGCTGTGGAAGTCGCTCTTGCATTGGATTACCTTGCAAACGCTTTGCTGGTCTTCATTGGGCTTCGCTGAGGCTGGCTGACGATGCTGTGTAGTATTGATTCACCTTGCTTTCTTCTCGGATCTTCATTTGTTGTGACTTTGTAGAGGGAAATGCACCAGAGAACTTCTGGTGGTACGCCGGCCGCTTCTTACCACTTCCACTGACTCAAGCCTATCGGCGGAGGCTCACAGTTTCTTCTGGATGGAACCACTGCTGGCGATTCATGTTTGGTGTTTGTTGAGTGGACTGGACTGCCACTGCTGATTCATGTTTGGTGTTTGCCGGTGGCCTTGACTGCTGACAACGAAGATCGGAATTGCCCCTAAGAACTATTTCTAGATAGGGTTACAACCTCTGTTTCCTATGTTGGGAGGTTGAAGCATTAAAGAACCATAATTAAAATAGATCTTGAAAAACCCAAGCCTACAGACCGGGGAAGATGGAGAGACCCAGCAGAGACCAGCCTGGATAGATCATACAGCCAAGAGAAACAAGAATAGCACTGGAGGATATTCCAGATCCTTCGACTGTCAGGAAACTGATGGTGACCTCAGAAATTTTCTACTCGATCTCTTCTTCATGCAATCCCCAAAATGCCATATGATCATTCTGATGAAATTCGACCACGGTGAGCCTGGAGAGAGGAGGCACAAACACCGAGGCTCAACCCAGTCAGTTATAAACCTGCACAGGTCCCTCTGCTGGCCATTCAGACGGTCTAACCACCCAGGGGGGGCGCCTACCACCACCACTAGTGAGAGAGTCTTGAGACAGGTTCCCTACTTAATTATTCCAGGTATACAGAGCAATAGGCATCCCGACAAAGTGCCTTCTTCACCTAGGCTGAGAAACCGCACAAGATTTAAAACTGAGACAAGGGGGCTTCTCCCTCTATGGCTGCCCAATTAGTACACATATTTATTATATAGCGGAGTGACGTTTAAATTGTTTTCTGCCCTGGGCACATAGATTCATGTCCCATGGGGTCCAAAGTCCTGCAGGATGAACTGTTTAGGGGTGCTGTGAAGCAGTCTGGGAGGAGGGAGGTCCCACTTCCCTGGGCTCCGTGCCCACCTTGCTGATCATCTCTGACTTTCAACAACACGTAATCACTCAAGCACATCTTACAATAATCAAAGAGGAATTCAGAGCACGGAGACCTCATCCTTCTTGGGCAGCATCCAGGTTAATCTTCATCTTCCCCCTGATCCTTGGCATCGTCCGTGCCGGTGAGCATGGCTGTCAACAGCATACCTGGTGCACATGGGGTTTTCTTCACAGCCCTCTTCTTTCCCACAGTAAGGAGCCTTTTCGTCCCTCGGGAACTCCATCTGTCAGCCCTGCCTTCCCTCACTCACTCCCGAAGCTAAGATCTATCTGATGATGCTCTCACACCCACCTGATGTCTTTCAATCAACAGTTGAGCCTTTTCACAAATTGTTAGCTCGTGGGCTCTTACAGGGCGCAAAATGGAAGAGGACACCCTCTGCCTTCCTCTGCCATCTGTCCTTAAAAGCACTCTCCTTTCTTCAGCACCATTTATACCCTGCCATGCTCTGGAACACTGAGAAATGGGTAAGCCAACATCAGAGCTAGAAGGACCTGAGCCCCAGCTGCTCCCCTCAGAGGACATGCAATATGGCTTCTTTACCCCTCTGCACTGGGCTCCTCTCCCATCTTTAAGTGAGCGTTCTCGTGCCTGGCTTGTGTTCCATTCCGTCTTCCCTTCCATCCCATGCTGCAACCCTGGAGCAAAGGAGTATGGGGGAACCATGGAAGGTGGACCCTTTATGACTATGCTGGGACTTGTCTGTGTACAGGAGAGGTAGATGAGTGTCAGGTGCTAGGTGCCAGGGTATCACGCCCTTGTGAGGGCCCTACCACTTTTCAGTACCTGTGACAATCAATCCTGGGGTTTCTGGGGTTACTTCTTCCCACAAGGACTCATTTCAGTCCTTTGTAAATATGTCGAGTCACACAGGCTGGCTAGGTCATGGGAGAATGCCAAAGCCGAGTGGGTATTAAGGCAGCCAACCATGTTGCCAACTCATAGCGTCTCCAGATGTGTCCCCTTTCTCCAGGAGCTCTGTCTACAGAGAGCCCAGCCTAGTGTGGTGTGAGAATAAATAGGACACAGCTGAACTTGGCCTCTGTGGCTCAAGGGACCTGAGTTTCCCTATGAAGGTGTCACTCGCCAGCTATGGAATCCTGGGCACTTTCCTTCATGACCACCCGACCCACGGCAAGGAGCTGACCCGCTATCAAGGGCAGGGGCTAAAGGGACCTCGGGCAAAGTGAAACGGGCGTCCTGACTCTCAACAGATGGTTTGCAGGGTCCAGATCAGCTCATCCACGAGCCACTTCAGGAGTGCTTCCTTGCCTGACCCCGTCTCTGGTCGGATGGGGCCTTTACCCTTTGAGGTCCATTCCAAACGGTGGATAGAATATGGCGTCTGCCACCACCAGAGTTGGCAACCTTGGGCCTTCAGGAGAGTGCTAGGGTGATCCACAGAAACACTGACCAGAGTTTATTTCCAGCCCTCCTGGGGGAGAAAGGTTAAGGACTCAAGCCTGCCTGTGGCCAGGGCCAGCCATTGACACTGCTGTGCTCCCCACCTCTCTGGGTCCTCCTCTGTAATTTTAATCTTTTCAAACCTTATTTTAAATGATGGTACTTAAATGCTTTAACCTCCCTTGTAGCCCACCACCCAACAGAGGTAGTGGGAAAGAGAGGATACAGGGGAAGTGGACCTGTTTGGAAAGGTTCTTTGGAGCAACTCCTATCTGTGCTGTCTGGAAATTGACAGCTCGGTTCACAGGTCAGCAGGCAGCGGCAGCTCGACCCACTCGCAAACACCTCACGGATACACCAGCAGTCCAGTTGGGTAGAGTCGAGTTAACAACAGCGGTGACCCAACCTAGCAGAGACAGCCAGGCCTCAGCCTCAGCTCCAGTCAGCAGGAGGGACATCAGGAACACCAGAAGTTCTGGCTGTGCCTCTCCCAGGGAAGTGAAGATCAGGGAAGATTTGAGACCCACAAGCATCGCACAGCCAGCTGTACCAACAAGCCGGCTCAGCCACTCCGTGGAGTCCTATTTATACCCTCCAAACGCCACGTGTCCGCCACGTGCCCTGCCTCAGCACGTGCATCCAATCAGCCTGAGTCCAAGGAGTCTGGGCGAATGCAGCTCAACTATGAACTGTAAGGCGGACCAGTGCATGCGTGTTGTTAGCAAGGAATCCTTCATCACGTGTCCTTTCTCGAGCTTGCTTTAGCAGAACCTCCTCTCTCCTGTGTCTGCCTCATCGAAACGTCCCTTCACGAGTCTGCCTTAGCCTTTCACGCCTGTGACCACTTCACATGTTTGCCCCAGCAAAACACCATCTGACACAACGGACTCGCCAAAGAGCCCATAAGTTTCCACTTCAGTCCCTTCCTCTCACATTCCCAGCAGCATCTGGAGCAAATTTAAGCACATCCCTGCCTTGGGGTTCTTTGGGTTTGTCACTGACCCTCAATTTGATGCATGAAGAAGGATGGGTATCCCAAACGCTTTTGCTGTTACTTTGAAGACGCATCCCCAGGTGAGAGCAACACCCCCCCCCCCAGCATCCTCTCCTGTCCCACTGCCTCTGTCCTTCACTGTTGTGAAACTCCAGGGGTTCCTGTGTAGTAGGCACACACTGGGGCTTTTTCCCCAGGGCCATTTCTCCAGCCTGCTGCCTGTTCATTATCCTAGCCTGCTCCTAGATGCAACACACACACACACACACACACACACACACACACACACACACACACGGTGGTGGACTCATGTATGTATCTTTCAAGTCAATTTGACATGCGCCGAGAAAAACAGGCCTAAGAAAATCCCGAAGGGAAAAATAAATCCTAGATGTATCACTGTGAAGCCCAGGGAACTCAGATTGATTTTGTTTACGTTTCTGTGTCCAAAGCCAATGTTTCTCATGTTAATGTTTTATTTTGGCATGACTGTAGATTTTTATGTCAGTGCATGCCTTATCTGGTGTCCCCAGTGAAGGCAACCTGTGAAACCGTGCCAGTCCATCACAGCCAGGACCACCGTCTCACATCCTGAGCATGCTCACATTACCCCACAGTTGGACCGGTACTGCTCTCCTATGTATGGGGGGGGTAGTGAGATTGGGGGAAGGGAAGAGAGGGAGGTAGAAGGAGAAGGGAGGGGATGAAAGAGAACCATTCAATGCAGTTTTATGTGTCCATCAATCTCATCAGGATGCAGAACAATTCCAAAATGATGAGGGTCACCAAGGTGTCCTATAACAAATGGCATCCACTTCTCTCCTACCCCCATCAACGGTGCAGCCTAGAGCCAGTGTGGGTTGACACTCAGGCCGCTCAAAGCACTAGGAATTTGTTCATGCCACTGAGGAATGGAGAATTTGTTCCCGATGCCCTGAAGAGGAGTGGAAACATTGTAACAGCCAAAGGACCAGGATGTCTGTGGAGATACATTTCTTCTGTATAAGTCAACCGCACTGCTTCCGTAAAATCTCAACAATGTGGCTGCTTAAACAAAACCTAAACAATGATGGTACCTATTGAAGTGCTATCCTGGATGGGGAAAAAAATCTCACGTCCCTAGATGAAGCCCTACAAGCAACTGATGGCTGCTAAGAGGGGGAGAATCAGTCTTGCCCAGAAATGAGCCACTTAAGAGGTTATCCCATCCCAGTAGTCAGCCCCAAGAACGTGCAGGTGCAAGCAAGACTAAAAGAACTCAGCAGGTTTCATTTACATACATTATGCATACAATAAACAGTAATAATTCAAGAAAAAGAGAATGAGGATGTGGGAGGAGTTAAGGGGAGGCGTGGGATGGGTACGAATGTGATCAAAATGCATTTAATTATATAAAATTCTCAAAGATTAGTAAAGGTACGTTAAAAATAATTTGTTCCTTCTATTACTCTGAAATATTGCAAAACTCTTCTTTTTAATTAGTTATTTACTTTACATCTCTACAACAGCTTCCCTCCCTCCCCTCCTCCCAGTCCTTCCCCTTATCTCCCTGACCCCCATCCACTCCTCCTCCCTTTCCCCTCAGAGAAGGGCAGGCCTCACACGGACATCAACCTACCTTGGCATATCAAGTTGCAGTAGGACTAGGCACAGCCTCTTCTATTGATGCTAGACAAGGCAGCCCATTTAGGGCAAACGGTCCAAAAGGCAGGCAACACAGTCAGAGACAACCCCTGCTCGCGCTGTTAGGAGTCCCACAGGAAGACCAAGCTGTACAACTGTTACCTATGTGAGAGGCTCTAGGTCAGTCCCACAGACGTTCTCTGGTTGGCAGTCCAGTCTCTGTGAGCCTCTCTGGTCCCAGGTTGGTTGACCCTGTAGGTTTTCTTATGGTATCCTTAACCCCTCTGGCTCCTGCAATCCTTCCTCAACCGTTTCCACAGGAGTCCCCAAGCTCCACCTAACGTTTGTCTGTGGGTCTCTGCATCAGTTTCTGTCAGCTGCTGGATGAAGCCTCTGCTGAAAGGATGCTGTCTGCAAGCGCAGTGTCATTAACAGGGCCTCAAGCCGAACCAGTGAAGTGATTAGCCATTCCTCCGATGTCTGCTCCCTTTTGACGCCTGTACATCTTGTAGCCAGGACAAGTTGTAGGTTGAAAGTTTTGTGGCTGGACTGGTGTCCCCATCTCTCCATTGTTAGTCTTGCCTTGTTACAGGAGCTGGCTGGTTCAGGCTCCATACCCTCCCCCCACCCCATTGCTAAGGACTTTTAGCTAGGGTCACCCTCATAAACTCCTGGGAGTTTCCGTTGCTCCAGGTTTCTAGCTTGTCCCAAAGATGCTCCCTGTGGCACCACTACCACCACCCTGGACTGACTTTAGTTGTCTCTCCCATTCTTTCTGCCTTCATCCTCCCTGCCTGACCCCTCCTGTTCAGGTCCCCACCCTCCCCTACCACCCGTGATTCTATTTTCTCTTCTCAGTGAGATTCAAGCATCCCCCGACCCCAACCTGAGTCCTCCAGACTGTAACTTAGCTTCCTTGGGTTGAAGCATGATCACTTTACAGCTAATACCCACTTCAAGTGAGGACACACCATGGACTCACGTATCTGGGTTTACCTCACCCAGGATGATCTTTCCTAGTTCCATCCACTTGCTTGCAAATTTCATGATGTCTTTGCTTTTAATAGCTGAGTGACACTCCGTTGTATAAATGTACATTTTCTTTATACGTGAGTTGGTCGAGGATCATATAGGGTGTCTCCAGTTTCTGGCTGTTATATAATAAAGCTGCTATGAGCATAGATGAACAAGTATCCTTGCTGGGATGGTGGAGCATCCTCTGGGTATATGCCCAGGAGTGGTATAGCTGGTCTTGAGGGAGCTCTATTCCCAGTTTCCTGAGAAACCGCCAAATTGGTTTCCAAAGTGGTTGAACAAGTTTGCATTCCCACCAGCAGTGGTAGAGTGTTCCCCCTTGCCCCCCATCCTCGACACCATGAGCTGTAGCTTAACTTTGCTACCTTAGCCATTCTGATGGGTGTAAGATATGTGGGTTGATGTCTATATGCAGGTGAGGGCAGGCACATGATAAGGCAAGGCCTGTGATTGGGCAGTGAAAAAGGAAGGCAGGGACAGAGTTTTTGTAAGGCAGGAGAGAGGAGAAAGAAAGAAGAACCAAGATGGAGGCAGAGAAGGACGACCCAGATCTGTGTGGCCTTAAAGGGCCACAGGTAGTTATGAATATTTCATAAGGGATGGATTTTTATAGGACAGTTTGTCTTATCTAGGTGGGCAGTTTGCATCAATACCAATTGGTTCAGAGTTTATTGTGTGGACATGTTGAGGGGTGAGAATTTACTGATATAAACCTGACTGATAAATTATAAGCTTATTGAGCTTTGATTTTTACTGGGTTACTGGGAATGTGAACAGAATGTAGCAAGAAAGCTGCGAGATAGGCGGTCTCTATGTGGGACTGGCCTGGCAGCTACCCACCTTGGGAACTAGGTGGATGGCCGCTGATGGTGCTAGCCATGGTGACAAGATCGCCGCAGGGCCCGGAGAGTAGCAGCAGCATGGGATGGAAATTGGGAATTTAGCAAATCGAGTTGAGCTTTGTTGATTGAGATCAAAGTGCCCCGCAGACGCCATGTGTCCTGCCGGTGCCCACGATAGTGTGGGTTGGTGCACCTATTTTTAATTATTTACCGTAACAAAGATGGGCAAAACTTTACTTAAGCAGATTCCTTGCTGACAGAACCATCCATCGCATGCTCGCAGATATTAGTGCTGTGTCAATGGTGCAGTACTGAACTACTCTGAGGACCTCACCTCCACTAGAGACGGGCACTACTGGACCCCCTGGGACTTTGCCTGGCCCCAAGGAGAGAGGCAGAGATGAGCCCCAAAGACAGGGATCCTCGTGGCTTACTTTAACCTGTGTGGCTAGGAGGAGTTGGGCCACCTCTCATGTTCACAATGGCTTTGGCGGGAAGGGTAAGGTTTTCTAGCTTGAACACAGTGCCTGGCTGTTAGTTGTCATCAACACCGGAGGCAGTAAAGGTTCCAGAACATTTCGTGAGTTGAAACTGGTTTGGGAGCCAAGGGGCATCAGTCTGCCTCCAACCCTCTCCAGAGCTGAGCTCACTCTCCTCGTGGGGCATGTCAGGCTAGGATTCATTACAGAAAGTTGACTTCCTGTGTGTGTGTGTGTGTGTGTGTGTGTGTGTGTGTGTGTGTGTGTGTGTGCATGAGCACGAGTGCATGTGTATGCGTGTGGTACATGTGTATGTGTGCATGTATGTGTGCACTGTGTACATGCGTGTGTGTGCATGTGCATTTGCGTGTGCATGCATGCATGTATGTGTGTGCCTGTGTGTGTACATGTTTGTGCACCTGTGTGTGTGTGTGTGTGTGTGTGTGTGTGTTACCATGGATTGAAACAAGGACACTGATCTACATTCTCAGGCCTTTTTCACCTTTTTTTTTTTTTTTGGAGGCTTTTTTATTGTTGTTTTTGTTTGTCTGTCTGTCTGTTTCTGTTGCTGTTGTTGTTACAGAGTCTTGCTAAACCACTCAGAGTGGTACTGAACTCTCACTGTAGCACAGGCAAGCCTTGCACTGAGCCTCCTCCTGCTTAGCCTCCTTAGAAGCTGGGATTACAGGCTTACAAATCTAGGCCAAGCCAAAAACTGACTTCTTGAATATTCTCTGTGTGGTTACGTGCTCGGGAGATGGCAGGAGGGGAGGGGCGATGCATCCTATTTTCTCTTTTATTGTGCTAGCTTCCTGGGTCTGCTGTAAATGGACGCGGCACAGGGCCCTACAGAAATGTCTTCTCTTGCCCGTTGTACTGGAGCCTGAAAATGAGGTGTGAGTGGGTTGGACTTCCTGTCCTTGCTCTCCCAGCTTCTAGAGGCTCTCTGGAGCCTCCATCTCCACAGTCGCAATATCACACATCCTGTGTGCGTGCGTGTGCGTGTGCGTCTGTGTGCGTCTGTATCAGATTCTGCCATGCTTCTCTTATAAAGACTCTAGGTATTGGGTGCACTCTGATTCAGTATGGCCCCATCCTAACTAATTACATCTGTGAACGAATTATGCCTGATTCTTTAAGTAAGGCAGCACCCACAGGTAAAGGGATTGGTATTTCAACGTACGGGAACAAAATTCAACTCAGCAGTCTGTGAGCTCTGAGCATGGTCTGACCCCAGTACAACTCAGGCCAGTCACACACATAGCAGGAGGAGGTGTGGAGTGGAGTTCTCACATTCGTCAGCGATCATGCCTAGCTCGGCTCTTTGCCTTTGCAGGGGTCCTACGAGGTATCCAGGAGCCAGGTCAGGTAACGCCATGGGTCGCTTTCTCCCACAGTGATACAGTCTAGGGCTCTTGGTCAGCTTCATCTTCTCTGCCAGTTAAAAAATTCGATGGCAGAAATTATCTGGGGTACAACAGAGCAGTAGTGAAAAACACAAGGCTCGACCGTTGAAAAAAGGCAGTTCTTGGGGGTGAGGAAAACACATGCAGCAGACACACAGAGGAAAAAGATCCTCTGAAAAACAAAAGGGGGACCCAGAAAATGGAAAACCCCGGTCTCTTCTTGAGGGCTGGGGGTTTTAAGTCCCCAAAGAATTTTCCTCCTCTTAATTTAGGTTTGTCAGCTTGAAGAAAGATAGGATGGTTGATGGGCTAGCAACTATTATGTAACATGTTCTGGTCCAGCCTTGAACTTCTTGAGCCTATGTATCAGCAGGTGGCCTACAAGTGGGAGACAAAGGAGGAGAAGGAGGAGGAAGAGGAGGAGGAGAAGGAGGAGGAGAACAAGAAGGGGGAAGAGGAGAAGGAGGAGAAGGAGAAGGGGAAGGGGAAGGGGAAGAGGAAGAAGAAGAAGAAGAAGAAGAAGAAGAAGAAGAAGAAGAAGAAGAAGAAGAAGAAGAAGAAGAAGAAGAAGAAGGGAGGAGGAGGAGGAGGAGGAGGAGGAGGAGGAGGAGGAGGAGGAAGAAGAGGAGGAGGAGGAGGAGGAGGAGGAGGAGGAGAGGAGAAGGAGGAACAAGAAGGAGGAAGAGGAGAAGGAAGAGAAGGAGAAGGGGGGGAAGAGGAAGAAGAAGAAGAAGAAGGAGAAGGAGAAGAAGAAGAAGAAGAAGAAGAAGAAGAAGAAGAAGAAGAAGAAGAAGAAGAAGAAGAAGAAGAAGAAGAAGAAGGGGGAGGAGGAGGAGAGGAAGAGGAGGAGGAGGAGGAGAAGGAGGAGGAGAACAAGAAGGGGGAAGAGGAGAGGAAGAGAAGGAGAAGGAGAAGAGGAAGGGGAAGGAGAAGAAGGAGGAGGAAGAGGAGGAGAAGGAGGAGGAGGAGGAGGAGGAGGAGGAGGAGGAGGAGGAAGAGGGAGGAGAAAGGTGGTGGGGAAAACCATACAAGGCCTTTTGTTTTTTTTTATCTCAGGTCAGAGAGTGAGGAAGAAAGAAGCTGGCCATCTTGGAAATTCTCCACTTTTATTACCTGGTCGTGGCTCCTCTCCCTATCTGATTGCCTACATGGGGTTTATCTAATTCCTAGTCTCTCAGTAGTGGCACAGAGAGCCCACCAGAGAAGACCAGTCAGACACTGTCTATAGCAAACTTTAGTCCAGCTAGCTGGGGCTACACTCCAGTATTTGGGGCCCAAGTATAACACCAGCAGTTAGAATATGGAATTTCTAAAGGCAGAAGTCACAGCTCACCCAGCAGTTGCAGGGTGGGTGGGTGAGGGTTGTAGAAGCAAGCAGTTTAACAGAAGCTAAGATAAGCAGTTAGCTGGACGGGGAGGTCCTGCCCAAGCAGGACAAACTAACAGAATGTATTAGTCAGGGCTCTCTAGAGTAACAGAATTTATAGGATGAATCCGTCTCTATATCTAGAAAGGGGAGTTACTAGAATGACTCACAGGCTGCAGTCCAGCTAATCCAACAACTGGTAGCTGTGAATAGAAAGTCCAAGAATCTAGTAGGTTCTCAGTCCACAAGGCTGTATGTTCTAGCTGGCCTTCAGTAGACACTGGAATCCCAAAGAAGTGTATGTTTAATGCCACTGAAGGGACGGGTGGACTAACAAGGCGAGAGCAAGCAGGCAAAGGGCAAACGCCTCTTTCTTCCAAATCTGTATAGAGCAGTGGATCCCAACCTTCCTAATGATGCAAACCTTCAATACAGTTCCTCACGCTGTGGTGACCCCCAGCCATAAAATTATTTTGGTTGGTACTTCATACCTGTAATCTTGCTGTTGTTGTGAACTGTAAGTATCTGTGTTTTCTGATGGTCTTATGTGACCCCTATGAAAGGGTCATTACACCCCAACAGGGTCATCACCCACAAGTTGAGAACCATTGGTATATAGGCTTCCAGCAGAAGGGGGTAGCTCAGATTAAAGGTGTGTTTTCCCACCTCAAGATCTATCTTTTCCCAGCTCAAAAGATCTGGATTAAAGGGCTGTGTCTTTCTAAATCAAAGATCCAGATTAGAAGTGCATCTGCCTACTTCAAGTGAAATGAAAAAAAAAAGAATCCCTCCCTGGCAAGCCCTCCATTTTTTAGTTTCAGATGCAGACGAGGTGACCACCAGAATAGCCTTAACACAAAAGCTAAGCTAGCCGGGGTACCTTGGCCCTGAGTTCCTAGAATAGAGTTTGGTAATTTCCCACAGGGCTTCCCATCAAAGAGATCAAATTCTAGTGAAATGTGAAATGGTCTCATGTAAAATGCAAGCTGGAGGTACCCCTGCACTGTCTTGCCCTGTCAGAGTAGGAAGCAGCTTTCACTTTGCATGAAGGAGGTCTTGGTGGGAGGGTGGGGGGAAATGACAAAAGTTTTGTCACTAGCAAGAGTTCTACAACGTAAACCACACCACCAGGTAGCAGAGGCAGCAGCCTGTTGCTATCACAAACCTTGGAGACAGACTCTCAGACCCTCCCTCTGGGTAACGACTGCTGGGACTAAAAGAGTAAATTATACAAGACCTAACTTGTTCCCAGTAGAACCTGAGAAATATAACGTGAGACTGTCAGACCAGGTAGCAAAACTGTATCACGGCAAGGACTTGTGAGCCTCCTGTTAGCCTCAGAGAGCCATGTCCTAGGCGGGCAGAGCCTTCCTGCTTTGCAGTGCTGGAGTGGATTCTTCATAACGGGTCCAAGCCGGCTGTTCCAAGAGAGAACCACCTGGGTGATCCAAGTTGGATGTTTTCTTTCAGGAGGCATTAACACAGTCCCAGTGGATTTGTAATTTAAGAAATTTGTTTTCAATAATGAATGCCTTGTGCATGACAATGTACTGTTGCCCAAACATTTATCCGTTTCCTGGGGCCCTGAAGAGTTTCAAGAGGTGAGTCACAGCCCCCAGCACCACCTGCCCTTGCACAGCAGGCCATCCAGCAGGGTGCAAGCATTGTGGGTAAGACCAGTGAAGAGATGATAGCTTAGGTCCTGCTGGGAGTGAGGCTGGGGTTGGAGAAGGCCATCAGAGTCCATAGGAGTCCCCTCCAAAGCATATTAGCCACCTTGGCAGGCTTCTAGGAAGAGCCATAGCACCAGGAAAAGCTAGGGGCTGCTTGCCACCCTCTGGGGCCTGAACATTATCTTGACCCATTGTGCTCCTGCCTCATCTTGTGAGTGATACAGAGAAGTGCATCAGGGCTGGAAGCCCAGCCTGCACGTGGGGCCAGTGTGAGTGTGCACTCAGTAGTAGCCATCAGCTGCCCCTTCTGCAGTTTCTTCCCATCTATCCATCACTAGTTCAACCCTCACATCTCCCTCAGCCCTGGAAAACAGCTTCCTGGCCTTCTGTGTTTCCTGACCCTCCAGGTTTCCTCTCTCTCCTCCCTGGCCTGCAACACATTAACCTGCACTGTAGCAGACGGTTTTCTCTGTCCCAGACTCAGGTATCTACCCCTCAGGATCTATCATCTCTCCGTGTCATTTCCCCAAAAACTCCAGGCCCGGGGCCAGAGCACTGAGCAGAATATACGGTCCACGCCCTCTCTGCCCAGGTTCTCTCGCACCCTATGCAGGCCATGCTGCCTTCTGAGTGGGAACCCCCGGCAGGTGACTGGAAAGGCCTCTCTGCTCACCAGCGTCGTGTCCCCTGGCGATGGCCCAGTAATTGTGTTTCTTTGCACCATTTGGGAAACATGACACACGGCAGGACAGTGCTACTCCTAGGGCTAGAAGAAGGAATGATGTCGCACGTGGAAAATGCTTAGAGCAAAGCCCAGTAGGGGAAGTACTCAAAGCGTCTAACGTTACCACCTTGGTCTGCCTGAGTTTAGTGTCAGAGCATCTAGTTAGGATATGGCTAAAGATGGACCCTGAGCTCAACTGCACCAAACTGCCCCGCACTCTGGCTGGTCTCAGTGGTGTGGCTACCTTCAAATGCCAGAGACAGTAGGCAAAGGTTGCCTGTTCTGAGCTGGCCCCAGCGGAGCAGCACCGATGAGCCGCCAAGAGTGTTGGAGATGGCAGACGGTCAGATGGAGAGATCTCTGCCCTTCCGGCCTCTAAGGCCCCAAAGAAGCTGATCTTTTCCAAGGCTAGGCCTGGAGCTGAGGAGTTTATGGAGAGGAAGATGCTGCTTCTTCCTGTCTCCCTGAGGCTCTCAGGGGAGGCTCGGCGCATTCCTCTGGTCCAGGTTCCCCTACGCAGACGCCCTGCCCTTCCTGATTACTGTGCCCAGCTGGCGGCCTCTGTGGAGTCCAACTCTCCTCTGCTAATGCATCTCTCTGTATTTGGAACGCATCTAACCAGCTCCAGGTGGATGGCTGGGACCCAACGCCTGCGGGATGGGGAGCCAGGGGAAATGGCTCCAACCTCACAAGCCCACAACCCAGAAACCATTATGGATAAGCCTTGCCTCGGAGCACTTCTGCGACCCGGCCTTTGAGCTGCTTCTTCAAAAACTGGGTCCTGGGGAGCTGTGGCTGAGGGGATGAGCAGCAGGTGTTCAGCCCGCCACACTGCAGGGTTCCCCGTAGCCAGCAGCCTCCCCCGGAGGCACATGGGGGCGGGTGGGCCCACAGCCGCACCCCAGCTCCCTGCCCCATTCTATACGGGACCTCACTGTAGATTCAACGTCAGAGTCCGAAGATGATCATGGAGGAAGAGACCCACAAGTCTCCTTAGTATAGAGCATCAAAAGGTATCTTACCCCAAGGATGACCATTTTAGTCAGTAAGAAATATGCAGAGTCAGAAGCAGGGCTGAGAGGGTAAGGCCTACTAGCATGAACCAAGCCCTTTTCGGCTCTACTGGACCCCTTAGGATTTTCATGTTCAGTAGGTTCGTGGCCTCCCTCGGGGCTCTGCACTTCTGTATTAGCTATCAATTAAGCAGCTATGAGAAGCCAGGCCTAAGTGAAGGTATCCTGAGAGGGATCTGCCGGGCCCCTGGTATTTCCAGAAACTCAGTCCAGTGACTCAAATAGACACACGGTTCCTATTTTTGAAAAAAGCTTTTTTTTTTTTTGGTTCTTTTTTTGAGCTGGGGACCAACCCAGGGCCTTGCGCTTCCTAGGTAGCGCTCTACCACTGAGCTAAATCCCAGCCCGAAAAAGCTTTTTTAAGATGTGAAAATGTCAGAGTACTGACAGCGTCAAATGCCTAGCATCGGAAGTAATTGCGCTACAGAGGGGGCAAGACGGCATAGTCTAGGTTTCCACACTTCACATTGCACCTTGCTTCCCGCCGACCACGCACTGGCACGTGCTGGTCAGTAGATCTGGGCGGAGCCTCGGTTTCCAGCCAGCTCTCGGTGTCAAGTATCTATAAAGCCATGCTTTGGATAGTAAATTATGCTAGTGCAGAGCCACCTGTCCATTAGCCCTAAAATACAACTCAATCGATCCAGTTAGCTACCTCACTGCAGGATTTGATGGAAGCAGAACATAAATCCCTGAGATGAGGCTCTTGAGGGTGGACTGTATATCTCTACTTGTCTGTCTAGACACAGAGGCTGCAATGGATGGATAGACAGACAGATAATAGCTTGGTAGATAATAGATGGATGATGTGACGGTTTGCCTATGCTTGGCCCAGGGAGTGGCACTATTAGAAGGTGTGGCCTTGTGGAGGAAGCGTGTCACTGTGGGGTAGGCTTGGAGACCCTCCTCCTAGCTGCCTGAAGATGCTCAGTCTGTCCCTGGCTTCCTTCAGGTGAAGATGTAGAACTCTCAGCTCCTCCTGCACCAGGTCTGCCTGGATGCTGCCCTGCTCCTGCCTTGATGATAGTGGACTGAACCTCTGAACCTGTGAGCCATTTAATTTAACCCAGTTAAATGCTGTCCTTTATAAGAGTTGCATTGATCATGGTGTCTGTTCACAGCAATAAGACCCTGACTAAGACAGACGGATAAAGAATGACTTGTGGGTCTATAGGTGGCATTCTGCTCTCCGGATGAGACATAAGGGATGGATAAAACACTTAACTCTTCCTCAGTGTTGTTGGAGTTAATGTTCTGATAAGCCCGTATGAAAGACACTGTCCAGATATTTTATTTATAAGCCAGATGCCTGGATTGCTCAGATCTAGGGCTTTTCTAGCTTATTCCCCATCTAAAACCCCTTGTCATTTGCTACTCCTCCTAGTGATGCCGTTTTAATGCACTGCGGCTCCCTCCTCCCTGTCTATCCCCTAGTCCCACCTCATTCCCTCTGTTGCCCAGTGACAGGCTCTAGCATTTTCTTGACCAGATGAACTGGGGAGAACCTTAACTTTTTTGTGTTCACAGCATCACATGAGTACCTGAGCATCTGCTCCTCGGGGGCAATCAGACATCGGGAACCAGTTTTAGCTATAGGATACAAGCAGCATCAGGACGACCCACCACACCTCCGTGGGATGTGCAGTGTTCCCTGGGGAGGAAGATGTCCAGGTGCTATGGACAGGTACAGTTTGAGCACAAGTCTTAGATGTCTTTTGGCCCCCTGATCTTTCAGTGGGGTCTGATCTGGTCGCACAAGGGAAGAGTGCCCTCAAGTCAATGTATCAAAAAGGTGAGCCCAAGGTGTGGGACTGCAGTAGGTCAGTCCCCTGGAGCCTGGTCTCTTCCTTGGGCTTTCTTTTTTGGACCTCAAAAGCAGCAGCCCTCGCTCTCTTGCTATGTGCTACAAATCAGGGACAGGGTGGGAGGGGGGCACCTGAAAATCCTGTTCTTTCCTTGATGAACTCTGTTCCCAAAATAACACCGACACACTCTGTCAGCAGCTGGAATCTTGTCTTGCAGAGAGCACCTCCTGGCAGTTGACTTAAACGGTTATTTGTAGGCTGTAATTTTCAGGAAAACAGTAGGGTGTGCCTGGCGGGAGATGTTTTCTACAATCAGAAAGAAAACAATGAGAAAACTTTGGAACAAAGAACGCTCAGACTCTCACAGAGAGTTCAGGATCAAGGCTTAGCCAAGACAGGCAAACTTTTCAAGTGACTTCCGTGGAGTTAGGGAATCGTGCTTCAGGAAGCAGAGAAAGCCAGCTGGGTAAGAGAGGTTGCCTGTTAGAGGGGACAAGGGGGCCAGAGAAGACCCAGGGTTGTCCAGGGGAGGAAGTGCAGAGGTTCCAGAAGTGACAGCAGTGAACGGGGAAGAAGGATTTGGGCAGGTGAAAGCCACCAGGGTGAGAAGGTGGCCAAGAAACAATGCAGTCTTGGATGCTGCCCATCCCAAGAAGCTGAAAGGCACAGTCCAGGCAACGAGAAAAACACACAAAGGCACATGTAATTCTGCCATGAGGCAAAGACTGGGGTCTGTAGCAATTTTAGGGCAGCCTCCCTTCCATTTTCATATTTAAGTTCCCCATGCCCCTGGGCCTACAGGGAGAGAGAAGGATAAAGCAGATGAACATGGGCCTTGGGGAGAAAAGAAATTATGAGAACCTCACCTCTCAAGGTCTCTTTCTAGTGACTCTTCACCACCCACCCACACACACACACACACACAAACATGACACACGTAACCCGAAAACCCTTTTGGTTAGTTTATACTGACACATGTGGCCCAAAGCCATCTGCGAGGCAGGCAGATCCCCTGAAGGTTTGATTTCACTTCCCAGAACCAAGAGACACTGGCAGAGATAACGTCAGCTTTAAGCAAAGTCATGCCTCTGCAGATTGAACTCCTTTCAATATGAAGAGCAGCAGGTGAATAGAGGGACTGTGGGAAGGCCTTTGCTCTTTATTTCAAACTAACCCAGGTGCCTGAGGTGGCTTTGAAGAGATGTAACTACATGTCATGTCTAACATTTCTGGGTTGGCCATACACGGTTGTCTGAGAATAGCATTTGATGATGCAGAACTCAGCCTCCGACAATGGGGCTCACATTTGAATCCACTGATGGCTTCCCACTATGCCGGTGACATAGCGGTACCACAAGAGTCTAGGACCTCGGCAGCTCTGGAATACTGGCTCTAGAATACTTTGAGTAGTTCCCAGGTTCTCTAAAGGGCATTGTGTTTATACGGTGCCTTAGGATTTACTAAGGCTATTGACCCTTGAACCTTTGACCTTTGGAACACGCAGACTGTGGGTACCTTCTCCCCCTCAAACACATCCAGTTGAGAATTTGCATAAAGCATTCCATTGGTCAGAGACTCCCCACTAATAGCCTACTTTTCACAGAAGCCTTGGTGACCACAATTGGCTTATTCCTACTTTGTATCCCATAGACATTAAACAGTAACAAGTGCGCAGAACCCATGAGGGACCGCCTTTTTGGGCAATGAGTTAATCTGTTTCTCTCTTGGGGACGGTCAGCACATATGGTAGCATTTTAAGCAGGGACCAGCAGCATGTGAGCCAGTGCCCACAGTCACAGGGGTTACAGGGTGTGCTCAGCGGTAAACTACACAGCTACCGTTTGTGCCAGCATTTTCACACCTTTCTCAACAACAAACTGCCTCTCAGGTGTGCACCCATGTTGGGAAGCTATTAAGTTCATCTGTGCAGGGGAATTTCCCCCTAGTTATTTGATTGGCTGATACGGACGACAAGAAGCCAATCACTGGGCGAAGAAATGGAGGCGGGATCTTCCGGGCAGAACAGGAAGAGAAGGGGAGAAGAGTGGGATCAGAGGAAAAGAGGATGGGTTTTTGTTTTTTTCCAATCTGTCACAAACGTCAAAAAAGTAAAACCCTCACATATGCAGATGTGTGGATATACGGCCAAGCCTGTGTTGTTCAGAGTCAGTTGTGTCTGTCGTTCCTGGGATATCTGAGGAGCCTCTGTTCTGCATGGCGCCGTTACTGGGAACTTAGGTCCTTCTGGCGCCACTGTCTTTGAACTCTTCATCCTTTTAGAACGCACCTGTAAGTTGTATGTCAGCACTTAACACTTGCAGTGTCTCACGTGTCTGATAGATGGACATTTATTGGCCTCACAGGTCTAAGGCGTTTTAAGAGTGAGGAGTGTCTGGAGAGGTAGCCACGAGATAAAGTCTAGGGGGAGTTAGCTCACATCTGAACCCAAAACATATCAAGAAATTCCTCCGGATTAAGAAAATAAATAAACAAATCCACATGGGGGTGTTTTATAGGAATAAATTTTTATTGTTGTTTCGGTTTATTCTTTGAGGCCGTGTTTTTGACAGCTCCTCACACAGACCACCCTTGGGCTAGAGGAACTCACCATCAAGTAAACTGCTACCTCAGGTGTGCTAGGCTGTCTGCTTTCCCATTGAGCTTTCCAGCCCCTAGAACAAAGATGGCTTCCCAGGAGGAATCAAAAATTGTCTTCCCATTCATTTAGCTAGCTTTTCCCTTCCACACTTGAGACAAATGCTTACTTCACAATCTCCCTGGGAAGCAGAGTGGTTGGGAGAAGTGGCCTGAGGTCACACCACACGGGTCCTGTCGGGTGGCAGTGCACAGATTTGATCCCTGACAATCTGGTTCTAAGACCCACGCTTGTATGCTTGACCACTGTTCAAATTTTTAAAACAAGCAAACCCAGAAGGAGCCAGAGGACAGCAGCATCTTCAAAACCCTGAGCCCGCCATGCGGTTCACAGCAAATGGGAAATGGTAGGCTCGGCCTTCTCTACTCTTTGATGACCGGTTTTGGCTTGGCTTTTCAGAGACTGTAACTGGAGGTCACAGTCCTTATCTCCTGCATAGCTATGGCACACACGGCCTGCCAGGTATATTCACCCTGGGCCCAAGGGCTACACGTATCTCAGGACACCAATACCTGTTCCTAATACAAACATGAGGCCTTTAATGTGATCCTTTGTGTCTGTGTGTGTACCTTTGCATGTCCACGAATGTAGAGACCAGAGATCACTGTCACATTTTTTGAGATCTCTCTGCTCTCTCGATGACCTTGGAGCTTGCTGATTTCCTCTAGCACAGCTGACCCCCAAGCCCTAGAGACGCCATGTCACCACCTCCCCAGCCCTTGTTTTACAGGACATATTCATGTGCTCAGCATTTTTTTAACATAGACATTAGGAATCAAACTTGGTCCCTCATGTTTTCCCAGTAAGTATTCCACTCCCCAGTCCGTGTTCTCAAGTACGAACTTTTCGATGACAAAGTCCTGTCACAATGTCAAATACCCCAACCCTCCCCTTGCAGCAGAAGAGAGTAACCACTGCTGCGCACAGTGAGGCAGCAGCCAAGGTAGAACTCAGATGAAGGACACCTCTGGCGGGATGTGGAAGCTTAGCCTGTGTGGCTCTGCTATGGAAAACATGGAGATCTATTCCCAATGGTTTCAGTGTCATCACATGGCAAGCCTTAAATTGGCCTTGCTCACGAGGTTTAAGCCACAGGAATGAGCAAACTCTTCAGAGTATGTGCTTCAAAGTACGTGCTTTGGGGTGAGACCCAAGAATCTAGATTTGTGCTGTGTTCTCCCCTCACCCCCCTCTCTCTGTGTCTTTATGTGCATCTTGTGCAGTGCCCGCAGAAGCCAGAAGGGGGCGTTAGCTCTCCTAAAGCTGGAGTTACAGGTGGTTCATGAGCTGCCAAATGTGGGTACTGGGAACTGAACCTGGACCCTTTGAGCCATCTTCGAAGCCCCCAAGATTCTGATTGGGTATCATCAAGATCTCTCCTGAGTTTTCCGGTCACAAAGGTGCAAATCTAACCCTGAGCAGGGACCCTCCAAAATGTCTCATACAAATTAGGAAATCTAGTCAGAGAGAGTTGGGCTTGCACTGAGGTGGGCTTGGAAGAACTTAGAGCCCACGACCAGGGAGCTCAGTCAGCTCCATCCTCAGCAGTGATTAGTGATCCACACATGACAACACCGTGACAG
The DNA here is from genome assembly GCF_011064425.1 of Rattus rattus. Lineage (NCBI taxonomy): Eukaryota > Metazoa > Chordata > Mammalia > Rodentia > Muridae > Rattus > Rattus rattus. The sequence goes on from NC_046167.1 coordinate 81,677,890, forward strand.
TCCTGGGGGAGCCTGGGTGTCCCTTGGGGGCTGGGTGTCTTCGGAGGCCTCTAGGATCTTTGTATGGTCACTGTCGTGAGGCTGGTCAGTTAAGATCTCAGTCTGGGGACAGGTTTCCACATGTGCCCTTCTCTTCCTCAAATAGTTTTCCACCTTTGATAACAGTGCGAACAGCTTGGCCAAAACCATGCAACCCCAGGAAAACCATGCCAATGAAATGGCATTCTGCCACTTCCGAGAAGAACAAAACCATATTCTAAAGATTTATTTATTATATATAAGTACACTGTAGCTGTCTTCAGACATACCAGAAGAGGGAATCGGATCTCTTTACAGATGGTTGTGAGCCACCATGTGGTTGCTGGGAATTGAACTCATGACCTCTGGAAGAACAGTCAGTGCTCTTAACCGCTGAGCCATCTCTCCAGCCCCCACAAAGCCTTATTCTAAAGCAGAGGTAAGGACCTGAGGTGTGAATCCATTGGGCCACGCCGTGCGGATGGCTGCCTAGTTTCCCAGGGATGGCCCACCCACTGGGATTCAGGAGAGCTGACTCCACTGTTTCTCCACCTAAAGTCATGAGGGGTGGCCCTCAAGGCTCTCCCCAAAGTACCCCAGGTCCTGGCTGGCTCAGGAAGTATTCCTTCCATGGCTTCCACCCAAGCCCCATTGTCCCAAATCACCCAGCAGCAACAACACAGAGTCTGACCCAGCTGTGATGAGGCCACCTTGGGACAGCTTGGTCCTCACAGCCTGTCTGACAGGCAGGCCCCACCCACCATTCAAATCCAGAATGAACTCCTGTCTCTCAGTGACTGTAAGATCAGCCATCTGGACCTCCGTGGGAGTATTCAGCAGACTTCTGTGAGGGCTAATCTTAACGAGAACAGACAGCCCGGAAGACTCAGGGTGCAGGGCAGAGCAAAGAAACTGGGACAGTCTGGGAAACATGGCCAGGGAATCTTTCTAACACACGGGCACAAACACACACACCCACAAAACCACCACACCCACAGTCCCTGTGTTAGCTTTTGAATAACCCTCCTGGGTGAGTGAGGTGCAGAAGAGGCAGACTAAAGAAAAATGGCTCTTGAAACTGAATGGTGAGCAACCGGGTGTGGCCACACTGCTTCTGGAACCATGCTGATGTGTAGACGTATCTATAATAAGAGGCAGAGGCCTTGACTGGCCATCCCCAACCCTCCTCACCCAACACATAAACACATACTTACTATCATCTATTTCAGACAGGGAAACCCGCGCCACGCCAGGCATGTCCGGCAGTAAACACGGACATCATGGACCTCGGTTTCATGGTTCATGAATTCACGTGTGAGCTGAGGGGAAGCAGACCAAATTAACACGAGGATAAACTGTAAAGGCCATTTCAGAAGGAGACAAGCCGGGAAACAGAGGGGCAGGAAGGAGCAAGGGGTGGGAGGCTACGTGAGAGTCGTGAGAGCCCTCCATGGAGAGGTGATGTGTGATGGTAGGAACCATGTGGAATGGGGCAAGTGTTCCAGGTGAACTGCAGATGCAGATGCACTGAGCTGGGGTGTGCTAAGAAGCTAGGGGCAGGGGTGAGGGCAATGAAGCCAGGAGCAGGATCAGAGGGGTACTGGCAGAGCCCAGCAGGAAGGACTTTCCAGGCCTCTCTGGGAGCTTTGATGTTACTCTAACAGGAGGAGCAGAAATGTTATAAGACACTGATTTGCAGAGGAGCCATTCAGAAAGAATTGGGCTGGGGACCATGGGATTTTTCAAGGCAGGAGCTAAAGACAACTTGGATCAAGATGGTGGTAGACAGACAGAGGGGATGGTCAGGCTCCGCATGTACTCCAGGACAGAGGGTTTGCTTGTGGAGTTGGTGAAGGGATATGGGAAGAGAAGACCCAAGAGAGGACCCTGATCGGAGAGCTGACCACGCTGTTGGAAGAGGAGGATGCTGAGGGCCCGAAGGTGAGCTAGGAAAGGCAGACAAAATGGAATCGATGTCAGAGAGTCGGCAGGAGGCAGTGCCACAGACCTTTGGGGACTGTGGAGCTGCTGATGGGGTGGTGTCAAGTTCCAGGGGACAGGGCCACCTCCCTCCTCTGTAGCCCATGGGTCACAAGTTCAATTTCTAACCACAGGGGTGTACCCAACAGGGCATGAACAAAAGCGCTACCCATCACCACCACACACAACTGTTTCAACTGTAGGGGCCCCTGCTGCGTCCAGCTTCCTCCCTCCATACACACCCTACACGTTTTGTATCTCCCTGGTCTCAATAGTCAGACGGCGGCAGTTCTCAGACTCTTTTGCACGTTTTAATTTGCCCTCCATCCACTCCAGTCACGAGAAGCTCCTGCTGGTACACACCTGTCCATAGCCTCCCTCAGCTCTCGTTTTAAAACTTCTCCTGGCACGCCCATCACACGGGCTCGGCTAGGGAGATGAGCATGTCCACAGGTTGGGGGCTTGAGACAGGAATGTGGCCCTTTCTTCTCTGGTCCTGCTGGGAGCTTCTCCTCTTCCTGAATGTCCAGACAAATCTAGGCTCCTAGGATCCCACAGTGTCCCTGGCTTGCCCTGGGTTGTCCCTGTGCTTGTCACTTTCTTACGAACAGGGCACTGAAGGCTTGTTATTACGTCCCAGGCTAGTGCTGAGAACATCTCGTCCCCTCAGTCCTTTGAGGCAGGGCATGTTGCTCACCCAGGCTACAGATGGTAAAACTGAGGATTGAGGACTTACCCAAACTCAAAGGCGACTCACAGTTGCATAAGGATCTGAGTGGGGCCCGGGGTTTGTTTCATTCTATCAGAATCCACCCATATTCCAGGACAGAGGTCTAGGACCTCTTGAAGCCCCAGTGCAGGGCAAAGCATGGCAACATCAGGCACAAGTCCTCAGAGCCCTGCAGCTCAGAGCTCCCCTCTTCTCTCTGGCTGCCCAGGCTTCATCGAGTCACCGCCCTGCAGACGCTGCCTACAGAGTGGCCATGTTTACTCAGGTGCCAGGTGTGACGGGCATGGGCCCGGCCTGAGGCTGGGCAGCCTCTCACACACAGGCTTGGCAAAGAAAAAGCAGCAGACAGAAGAGTTCAAAGCGACCCCTAAGAACAAAGGTGGAGAAGATACAGCTCAAACACACCTGCGCTCAGCCAGGTCTGCCTGTCCTCAAAAGCAGTTTCCATTGGTGGCTGCTGTCACCGGCAGAGAGCCTTTGCTGCAGAGGCCGGCTACCCGTCAGGAGTTGCTAACATTCCATGACCTGTGATGGCCTGGTGTCCTGTGAGAGCCCGGCTCTACCTCCCAGGCATCTCTCTGTAGGCAAACTGCCTCGGAGTGAATGAGCTCAGAGTCCCTATGAAAGCTTGGCAGACTCTTCCTACACAGTTTTATGCTGGTCTCTTGGTTCTGAATGATTCTCGTACAGTTTAGAAAGGACCGGGACCTGGGGCACGCATGCATCACGCATCGTCGATGCCACTGCCTTCCTTACTGTCACCTTCACCAAGCCCAGGACAGCATATCCTCCAGGTACTAAACCCTTTGCCCCGATCACTGTATCATATCAGGACTCCTTGTGGTTGAGGCTCCACATTACCAGTCGGCAGAGTGGCCCCCTTGCTATCCATGGGGGTGATGGTGACGGGGACCATATAAAAGCAGCAGCCCATTCTCCACAAAGCTGGACAGGTCACAGAAGAGTTCCCTGTGATGTCATCTGCATGCCATTAAGAGTGCCTGGCGGGCTGGAGAGATGGCTCAGTGGTTAAGAGCCCCGACTGCTCTTCCAGAGGTCCTGAGTTCAATTCCCAGCAACCACTTAGTGGCTCACAACCATCTGTAAAGAGATCCAATGCCCTCTTCTGGTGTATCTGAAGACAGCTACAGTGTACTTATATATAATAAATGAATAAATCTTAAAAAAAAAAAAAAAGAGTGCCTGGCAGCCCACAGGTCCACTCTAGCCACACTGGCCGTACCTGATTATATCAGAAGCTCCCCTCTCCTCCCCTCTGCTGCTGACTGTGAACTGTCAGCCCAGAAAGACACTTCAGCCTGCCTGATATCAGGGAATCCCCAAGATGCTTGGAAGCCACCAGAAAAGTCAGTGGGACGCACAGCTTGGCCATCAGTCAACAGCCAGTGCTGGGTCTGAATCCTGACTCTTGCGCTCTTGGTAGTTACCCAGCTCCTGCCTCTCCATTCCCCAATCCAGAGAATTGGCATAAGACTGCCCTTGGCAAGGTAGGAGAGGAAATAACTACTAATGGATTGCTGCTGGCTACTAGTTAGTTAGAGAGCAATGATTCACATAACAGTCTTACCAAACTTCCTGAAGCAAACACAAAATCAAACAAACAAACAGAATTTGATCAAACCTGAGCCTTTATTACAACATCAAAATCAGGAACAAAACCCATCTGGCAGCCAGAGATTCTCAACCTCTGAATTTAGCCAAAGAAAGACTCTTCCAGGTTCCCAGTCTCTCTGACCCACAGTGAGGATGTTGCAAGCATCCTGGACCCCAACCATCCTGGACCCTATTCACAGAGGGTGTCTGTTGCTGTTTGAGGAAACGATTTAGAAAACTCCAAACCGGGGCAGGGTGGGGGTGAGATTAGAGTTGCCCTGTCCTCTACCCAGTGAACCTGAAATCTATCATTCTGGTCCGGGTGGGCCTGGGTTTGGGAGGCAGCCTCTACACCACCAACACGCATCTTCAGAGACTACCACACAGCAAAGCTGCCTGCATCTGCAGCCAGAGGCTGCTCCTCCTCACCATCACAGCCTAGCCCTAACCAGCATGCACGACATCACTGAGGGCCTGGGCTGCTTCATAACCTCAAGCCAAGTCCCAGATGGGACGTGGTAGCTAAAACACCAACCGAAGGGAGCAAACTGACGCCAACATTGCTGCATGTCACAATGGAAACCTTTGCAAGAGTCCGAGGCCGCTGTGGATACCAAGCACAGCACGAGGCACTACAGAAGGCTGACTCACGGTGAGGGGCTTCCACAGACACTGCCCTAGACCTTGTGGGGCTGGCACAGGGCAAAGGGACGGTTGTGGGGCACTCAGAAGGGAGGGCAGATGGGAACAGGACCATGCAGTCCTCATGTCATGGTGAGATGTCACTGCCTAAAGAAGGGCATCAGGGTGGTGGAGGAGGGTAGCAGGGAGAGGGGTTAGCGAAGGCTTTCTAGAGGAAAGACATGGGTACCTGGGTACCGAGAAATGAAGCAGGTTAAGGTAGGGGGACAAACGGCGGACAGTGGAATGCCACAGGAAGGTGACAGGCACTGCTTCACAGAGTCCAGCCAGGTCAATCACTATGGGGTGGGCCCAGGAAATGATGCCCTGACACCTGAGCAAACATGTGGCTCTCTGTCCTCAGGCCCAGACACCAGCACCCAGGGTAAGGAAACGCCCATGGTCCCAGGGAGACCTGGCAGGGTGGCCTGTGGACACATCACAGAGACCTTCTCTGCTGGGTAAGGGACACAACTGAGTATCCCTAAGGAGTGACCGAGGGCTTCGGGGATGCCGTGAGCAGAAGCCAACACAGAGCTCTTCTCCATGGCAGCCTCCCCTTTACCCAGATCAAAGTGCTCAGGCTTGCACATCTGCCTCTCCCGCCTCTGCCTGTGGGCTCTGTCTGATACAAAGTACTACCACCTTCCTCGTGGCTCTCTGTGAACGGCACGTTCACAGGCATTTCTGTAATAATTAACTCTCTTGAGGTCTTTCATGTCTCGGAGTTGATGAGAGTGACAGGGGCTGTCAGGAATGATGAATAAGCCAAGCAGGTTTGGTCAAGAAGTGGCAAGAATAGAGACAGCAGGAATGGCCCCGGTGGTGCCGGATGGCATTTCTCCAAGTGTGCACCATCTTGGCTGGCTGGTGTGCTGCTGCGAGGGGCGTCCAGGTCCTGTTACTTTAGAAGACTCTTGCTGACAGGGTGCCGGACAGCCTTCCCAGCTTTGGACCTTCCCAGCCCCTCCCCTGTGCAGACAGCACTGAGCCCCAGCCCCTAACCTCTGTATGGCCTATACTGTCGCACTGCAAGAATAAGGCAGTATTCCCAGCTACTCTGGAAGGACTTGACAAAAATTCAAGGCCAGCCTGAGAAACTTAGTAGGACTAGAGAGAGAGAAAGAGAGAGGTGGGAGAAGGGAGAAGAGAAGAGGAGGAGGAGGAAGAGGAGGAAGAGGAAGAGGAGGAAGAAGAGGAGGAAGAGGAGGAGGAAGAAGAAGAGGAGGAGGAAGGAGAGGAGGAGGAGGAAGAGGAGGAGGAGAGAGGGTGGCTGGGTGTGTGTGTAGCTCAGTGGTAGGCATTTGCCTAGCATATACAAGACCCTAGGCTCAATCCTGAGTGCCACAAAAAAAGAAAAGACAGTGTTAAGACACATTGCAGCCCGTGGAGATAGCAGAGCAAACTCTCAGCCACCTACTGTTGAATGATAGGTGTGGCTCTTGTAGTTTGGTGTTAGAAATACCTGACTAAGGGCCTTGGCAGGGTCCTGCTCCCTCTGAAGGCTCTATAGAAGGCCTCTTTCTTGTCCCTTCCTGGCCACCATCGGTGTGCAGCAGCCTGTGGCTTTTCTCAGCACTTGAACACATCACTCTCCTGTCTGTCACCTTCCTGGTGTCTGCAGGTCTTCACTGATAGCCCGCCCTAGTCCAGTGTCACGTCACGTCAATGGGGTTATACCACTCACATCCCATTCCAAATATGAGCACATCCACAGGTCCCCAGGATCAGGGCTTGGACACTTGTTTTGGAGGAGCAGGGGTGACAGTAAGCCCACCGTGGAGTAGAGGGAACAGAAAAGTAGAAACAGCAGGCGGGCTCTGCACATTAAGTATCTGAAGCCAGGCTACGTCTCTGCAGCCTCTGAAGGGATTTACCACAGGCTCTCAGGGCTCATCTTTGGAGTCTGAATGGAAAAATCCTAGCACCAGCCGTGGAGGATGGTCGTAGGATGGAGATTATAAAATCTACACAGGGCCCAAGCTTCGGATCTGTTTTAAAATCCCTGCTGGAGATGGGTGTTATGAATACAATCCCTGTCCCACCTCCTTAGGTCACAAAACCAAACCGAGGTACAAGTCTACAAAGGTCACCCCGGGAAACCTGTGAGTCTGTCAGGATCACAAACAGAGCTGTGGGTGAGGGGTTACAGGCTGCCACACCATGAAGTCTGCACCCAGCATGGGGGATAATTCCCACCATGGCCACACAGAGGGAGCCCCCTACCCTTGTCCCTCCAGAGTCATATATGCTCTGGCCTAGAGGTTTTCAACCTTCCTAATGCTGCAACCCTTTCGTAGAGCTCCCCGTGTCATCATGAACCCAACCATAAAGGTATTTTTGCTGCTACTTCATAGCTGTAATTTATAACAAAACTATTATGAATCTTAATGCATGTATATGTGTGTGTGTGTGTGTGTGTGTGTGTGTGTGTGTGTGTGTGTGTTTTCCGATGGTTTTAGGTGACTCCTGTGATAAGGTGATTTGAATCCCAAAGGGGTCACAACCACAGGTTGAGAACCACTGCTCTAGCTCCTCTCCAAAACCCCAAGGCCATGTGCAATTAGGGCAGAATTGCATACAACTGGCTGGGAGATGGCTTGATTGCAGGCAAGAGGCCCATGACCTTTCCCTTCCCTCTATGGGGGTGGGGGTGGGAGTGGGGGTAGGGGGAGCAAGAGGGGAGCAATCAGCAAGCTTATCTCAATGATCTTTTGAGAGCACAACTGAACTTCTGAAGGTGGTGGCCATTTGTCTCTGAGGAGAGTCCTCAACAGTGTGAAGGACAGGTAGTTGAAGACAAGACTTCTGTCTCCATTTTGATGGGTCCCATCTTGAGTACATCCCCTAGCATCTAATCTGGCCAGACATGAGACGCAGCAGGCTGTACACTGGGTAAAGATTTCCTGAGGAGCATCAAATATGGGCTGTCTGTCCACCCGTGTATCAGCTGAGACGCCATCACGAGACGTCAAACAAGCTGCCGAGAGTTTGGGGGTGCTGTGTTCTTCTCTAAGTAGGTCAATGGTTCCTCACTCATGCCCTGAAGGCATGAGTTAATATGGGGAATGAAGTAAAAATGCAGAGAAAAGCTTTATGATAAGCAATCCCCTGTCTATATGTGTGGAGTGGGTGAGTTTGTCCCTCAGTGCACTGCTCCTCTATTCTGGTGCCAAGGCGTGTGAGAACGAGACGGAGGCCATCCTCCAGAACTGTAAATACATGTGCCTCAGCCTGTGAGGACACAGGGGGCCAGGCTTAGACTTCGTAGCCTTGCCGTGTAGTGACGAGGGACAGTGCAATGGGCTGAGTGACCAGGTTAGCCACCCGGGAGCAATCACTCGAAGGTCTTGATTGGGGACAGATGACCAAGTGCTAAGGTCAGGTGAGCATGCCTCTGTCCATCTCTGCTGGAGCTCAGAATGCAGTAGGAGTAGAGAGAAGTGTGGGTTCCCAGGTGACCACAGCGCAGGTGCAGCAAGAAGCCTCCGATCACAAACCTCCAGGCAGGACAGGGCCCAGCAGAAACCACCTCCCTTTCCAAGGCAGGAATGTGAGTTCCCTGGGGCCTGGTTCCTCTAATTTATGGGGCCCGTGATGCCTCAGCCTGCACCAAACCCACCTTTAAAGGTGGGAACAGAGACAGGTCTAGCCTCCAGGCCATGAAGCATGTGCACGAACACAGGCAGTGGGTGCAGGTGTGTCCCCCAGAACCTGAGAGATTGGGGGTGGGGGTGGGGGAGCTGGCATGGGTCCATAGGCACTGGGCCTGAGGGAGTGTCAGAACTCCCTCTCAGACTGTCTATGCAGTCTGCTTTCACAGCCAGTGTGAGGGGTGAGTGTCTATACCAGCAAGGAAAACATTTCCATCCTGGGACCTTCTCTGGCACAAGGTGGAGTCTTAGAGGGCCACACAGGAGAGTGTTTTGGGTGTGGGGGTGGTTGGTATATTAACTGGCTATTACAAGGTGCTGTTGTGTGAGGTCCAGCCCCTAGCACAGTGCTTAATGCTCAAATGGATCCTTTCTACGATGAGGTTCATACTTTGGTCAATAGTATTTCCCAAGTGCCTGCAGGACATCTGGCAAACTGGTGAAGGGCCTAAGGTCACAAATTGAGGGCCAAAGGGACACGTATTGGAATAGGTCCATGGTCCCAGGAGTTCTGGTTCTGTTCTGAGTACTCATGGCTTTGCAGCTCCCTCAGAGACTCTTAACTACCCGTGAAACAAAATGAGGTCTTTGTGGGTCCCTCCCACTAGGCGGCTGGGAGTGTTGTCTAGAACCACTGCTCATGAGGTTGGCCGCCATGAACATGAGGTTGGCCACCACACTTGCACTTAAGGTTTCCAGTGTTGGTTACAGACACTGTGTTTTTAAAGTTGTACTTTGTATCAAATTAAAGCACAGATCTTAGGCGCCGTTGTGAACCATGCAGCCTGTACACCCATCTCCAGAGCCAGACAGCAAGACGACATTGCTCCCAGTAACCCTGGAAGCCCCCTGGTGACCTTTCCAGTCAAGCCCTGTGTCCTGGTTGGCAGCTCTGTTGCTGTGACTTGAGGAGGAAACCTCACCTAGCAGGAAACAGTCCATCAGGAAGCAAGTTAGGACAGGAACCTGGAGGCAGAAACTGAGGCAGAGACTGGGGGAGAGTTGCCTATTGGCTCATTCCTCATGGGTTCGCCCAGCTGTCTTTTTTAAGCAGCCTAGGACCATCTGCCTAGAGATAGCACCATTCACGTGGGCTGGGCTCTCCTGTCAATTAGCGATGAAGAAAATGTCCACAGGCCAGTGGGGTGGAGGTAATTCCCTAATGAGGCTCCCTCTTCCCTGGGGTGTCAAATTGATGGCAAAACTTCATCCTCACCTGGCTCCCTTGTTCCAGAGGCGGCCTCTTCGGAGTCCCAACATCACAGATGAGCTGCATCTCTGAGGCCCCATCCTTCCATTGTTCAGAACGTCCACTCACACTGTTGCAACATGTGCAGCTTGTTCTTTCTCCTTGGTACGTAGATCTTACTAAGTACTTACTCTATATTCCTGCTGATAACCGTTTGCTTTATCTCTAGTCTGGGGCTGTTATAAATCAGTTCACCGTAAACAACCAACCCCTGTGGATATTTCTTCACAGGCACCCACTTCCACATCTTTTTGGGGTGGAATCACTGAGCCACGTTATAGACAGAATATATTTGTACGGAAAAAGAAAACATTTTCAATAAAAATTAAAGTTATATTGTTAAACAAGGAATGCCTTCATTAACTACTTTTCTATCGCTATGATAAAATTCTAAGACAAAAGCAACTTATAGAAGGATTTACTCAAGCTTATGATTCCAGAAGGAGAAGAGCCCATGGTGACAGAAAGGTACAGCAGCTGACGTAATCATCACGGTAGGAAGCTGGGAACTCACCCCCTCAACTACAAGCATGACCCAGAGAGACCAAACTGGAAATGGTGGGTGATCGGAAACTCTCTAAGCCCACCCCAAGTGACATAAGTCCTCCAGTAAGGCCATACCTCCTAAATTTCCCCACACGGCACTACCAACCAGCAAATGAGTGTTCGAACTCCACAGACCACGGGAGACATTCCCGTGTAGACCGCCACACTGCCAAACTGTTCTTCCGAAAATAACATTACCACCGTACACTCTCACTAGCAGTGCACACGAGCTCGAGACTTTGCACGTCCGCAGCACTGGGCCTTCCAGTCCCTGGTTTCAAGCAATCTGTTTCCCTGCGGCACTGAATGTAGGTTGCTGTCCACTGAGGGTGTAAAACGCGCTTCCTGTGCTTGTGGTCACATGTTGGCTTTTGTGAGGCCTGGACTTCCTTTCGTAAACCTGGCTTATTTATCTTCCGGTTTTAACCTATCAGTAGAAGTACACCAACACTTTGCCTCTGACTGGACCAGTCTGCCTCTTGACAGAAGAAACCACCTATGTCATACTTTCTCCAGGAGTTGGTACAAAAGGACCATAAGGAACAAGCCAGGCCTCGGGCTCCAGCTCACGGTGCATGCACCTCAAGAGATTTTTCTATCTGCGTGTGACTAGTGCGGCATTCGCTTTCTTAATGGAGTCTTGGAGTGGGTGCTTTCTGTGTCTTGCCCAAGAAAGTTCTACTCACCCCAGGGCAGTGAGACTAGGGCAGGGTTCTCTTGGCTTGTTTTCTGGAAGCTGTTTTGTTTCTAGGTTTTATAGTCAGACCCATGATGCACTCACGCTGTTTTGTTTTTAAGCTGTGGTGGTTGTCTAGCACCATAAACACTGAGGAAACACTCTGGTTCTTTGCAGGATTAGACCTGACTTTGGCCTCGGGCTAAAGATGTCATTTCAGTCCTAAGAAAGGCTCTTTGTACCATCATGGCTTCCGCCCATCCCCAGAGATAAAACCAACTGACCGCAGGCCGCAAATGGCTGGCTTCACACCCACCAGTCAAACGAAATGCTTCCTCCCCTTCCCTGGATCCACCGAGAAGCACCAAAGTTTCATTCGCAGTCCAACTCTGATGAGCACAGTGTGTCCAACAGTGGCCCAGGAAGCCATGATCTTAGTCCAGCTGGCTGTGTCCCAGGGGCCTCTGACAGCTGGGAAGATAATAGGGCCATGTCGCCAGAGACAGACAGCTCCAAGGACATCAAGGCCTAATACAGCGGGGTTAGAACGTCCACCACCAAGCTAGCAGGTGCAGAGACACAATGGTGTGGACAGAGTCAATGTAAGGACATGAGTGGGCTTCTCATGATCTCAAAAGGAAAGGCCTTCTGCAAAAGCTGTGGTCCTAAGAACAAATACTGTCAACCCAGCCTGGCAGCTAGGGACCCATGAGCCATCATGTTCCTTCTACCCACACAACACTTGGAGATGGTGGTACGCTTAGATTTTCCAAAACCTACTTAATAAGGGTTCTTAACCACCTCAACCTCCCTTCTAGCCCACCTACTAGAAGTAGGGGGAAAGGTTAATAGGAAATGAGGGACGTGTGTTAGCATTCTGTCTAAGCTCCACCCCCACAGTTACCAGGCAGCAGCCAGCTGTGCCTGCACTGTAAAAGGGGCTGCTTGCCCCCTCCTCTCTTGCTCCCTCTTGCTCTCTTACCCTCTTCCCCTCTGTCCCTTCTCTCCCTATTCCCCTCCCCACTTCTCTCCATGTGCTCATGGCCGGCCTCTATTCCTCTACTCCTCCACTCTTCTTCTTCTTCTCTACTCCTCTCTTTTTCTCTGCCCCTACTACCCTCTTAACTCCCCTCCCCATGTCCTGAATAAACTCTATTCTATACTATACCGTCCATCGTGTGGCTGGTCCCTCAGGGGGAAGGGATGTCTTAGCATGGGCCTGCTGAGGTATTCCCTTTCCTCATACTTCCCCCACACCTCCACAGAACATATCCCCCCTCTCTTTATCTTTTTATAAATACATCATTGTGAACCTGTTCTTTGGGGGCAATTCCAAGCTTCGTTGTTAGGATATCAGCAGTCCAGTCCAAAACACCAAATCAGTAGCAGGGGCTCGACTCAGGACAAACCACGAAGCTCCACTAAATGACCATGAGTCTTCGGAAGTGGCAGAAGAAGAGCTGAAATACCACAGGAAGTCCTCTGGTCTGTTTCTCTCTACGAATCCACAACAAGCAAAGATCAGTGAAGACCAGTGGAGCATGGCAAGGTAAACCACTGAATTAGTGTGCGCTCACCCCCGTGGGTTATATCGTTACTCTTTCCAAGCATCATGTGTCCTCTCAAGCATCTGCTCCAGCAAAACCGATAACCTCTCACAAGAGAGCTTCCAGAAAAGCATCGCGTGACACGACTGAGTCCCCAAAGAAACCATAAAGTCCCACTTCCGATGGCCCTCCTGGCCCCAGGGCTGGTCCACGTTGCACGGGAGGTCTCACCTATACCTCAGTACCCTGAGAGCCCTGCTGGCTCTGCGGGCACACTGACACACCCCCTTGTCACCCGCCTACACTGTAAGGACAAAAACACCCGAATCCTGGAGCTGCTACTTGGGACTCACAGATGAGCAGTGCTTGGGTCTTGCTCAGATCCGACTCCTCAAGAGGGAACAGGGTGTCACAGCCAGTGAGCTGAGTGGGCAGTCTGACTCCAGAGGCAAGAGACATCCCAAGGCCACTGGTCCAGAGGGGCCTGACTACACCCTCAGTCTCCTAAACACAGGACTCAGACAGAGTTCAACGTTCAATGGTGACCACATTGTACGGAGCGGGAGAGCTAGCTGAGTCAAGCCAGGCCACACTGCAGAGGAGCAGGCCTTATGTCACCTCTTTTCTCAAAAAAAGCATTACCTGAGGTGACCTGTGACATTCTGGGTTCATCTGTGACTTAAGACTTTTTTTTTAAAAGCCAAGTTTCTTTCCCTGAGTCTCTTTCAAGAGAGTCATCCAAGCGTCGTTTATAACTCAAATGATTCTGGTGTCAATTGTGTGTCTTTAATGAGCCCAGAAATTTTCATAATTATCCTTTTTTTTTTCAAAGACATAATTATAGGTTGGAGTACATGCTACAGACAAGACATTTAAATAGAGCTTTTTACACACTTAAGCATTCTGCCTCTCCCTTCGAAAAAACATTTTGAAGAGGGTTCCCAATTATCCTTCCCCTGCCTTTCTTCCTCTGAGTAAACACTGGGAGGTAAGATGATCATTGTCCCTTGGCAGTGAGTGTCCTATGCTGGCCAGAGTACCCAGCCCAAAACTGTCTCCCCTGTGTCTCTACTGAGAACAGAGACTGGTGGGAGGAGGTGGCAGGGGTGGCCAAGAGTACTGTCCTGTATGGGAAGCCCAGGTTAACCAGAAGCAGTCTTGGTGTCTCTGATGGGGACAAGGGAATGAACATATTGAGCTCTGATTGGTGCTGTCATCAGAATCTGTACCCAGTGATAACCCAGGACCTCATTAGTTCCATGGTTTGAGTTTGAACTGGCAGGTTTAAGGGTGAGAGACTGAAGACATGGGTCTGACTGAGACAAGGGGTTTGGGTTGTAAAGTACATAACCTGTTCTGACACATCCTGCTTCTCCAAGCTCTCTCTTGCTGACTGACTAAAACTGTCCCCCCAACCCCATTTCTAGAGCTGCTGGGAATGTGTTTACTTCTAAGCCCAATAACCAGTGTTCTGGGGAGAAGTTTGAGGAAAGAGCAAAGTCACACGGGCCAGCTTCAGAGGAGAGGCTCCAGGGACCTCTGTCCTCCAGCTGGAGTCCAACAGGAAACACAGATGCCTCCGGCACAAGTAGTTGGAAGAAGGTGCCGGCCCAGCTGCCCAAGGTGTGGGGCCAGCCAGAGAGAGGTCCTGTGGGTGGAGGGTGTCCACTCATGTCCAGCAGAGGCTCCGGGGAAAGGGCAAGGCAGTTCAGGCAAGAATTTGACATACCAGCTGCAGGAAGTCTGTGCCCATTACAGACCAGCACCCCGCAAAACCTTCTGGGAAAGCTCAGGAAAGGAAAGGGATCCTCTGGCTTGGGAGTTTTACCAAAGACCTTTTCACAGTAGCATACTGATTGACAACACATTTTTTGTTGGCTAAAAGCCTTACCCTCGTGTACATCTTGTGTTCCTGGGAGAGAGAGGGTCTGACAATAAGCAAAGAAAAGATATGAGACGATACCAGATTAAGTAGGAGAGAGCGTGATTCTGTGGGGGAAGGCTTCCGTGTGGAGGAACTTTTGAGCTGACCCACCCATGACATCAGCATCTTCCCCAACAAGACCCTAAGAGAGAGGGACAGGCTGGCTCACCCACCCAAGGCTAGCGCAAAGAAGAGCTCTGCAGGGCAGGAAGATGCCAACCATGACGATGGCAGTGAAAACAGGCAGGTCTGCGGCTGTCAGCTCATAGCCCCGGACCCCATCTTGTGAGAACTTGGAAATTCACAACAGCGAGGGCCCAGGAGACGCCTGGCGAGCTCGGTTCTGAATCATTCTATTGTCTGAGCGGAAGTCCAGCCCGGCAAAGTAATGGAAGGACACTCCTCGTCTCAATATTGTTCATAGATGAATCCAGCAACCATTTCACATCTCTAACCACACAGGCGTCCGAGCTGGTGGGCGGGCCTTATCCTCACCGAACGTACGAGAAAGGCCACTCCGCTAGTTTCTGTCTCTGCAGCCTCCCCCGCCCTGCCTGTGTGGGTGGACACATCTGTGGACGCAGCACTTCAATAAAAAGCCTTCACACGGCACACGAGGCCGCCCAGGAGACGCGGCGCGTTTCATCCAACTGCCAAGAATCTTCTTTAAAGTCTCCCCTGCCTTGTTGAGGGGCCAGCCACTCGCTCGGGTCACTGTTGTTATGGCTGTCTCGCTTCCTGAGACACACTGTCCGGGAACAGACACCCCTGGCAAGCTGCAAAGGTGAGATGGTGGCCCGAGGTTCACCGGCCCTACTCTCTAAACAGCCTTCCAAGCGACTCTCCGTGAGGAGGTGTTTTTCTAGAACGTTCTGTCCAAATGACCCTGGAAACTATCAGGACAATGGGACCAAGAGGCTTTGGGAAGCTAGGGAGGCCCCATCACTCCACATGCCCTTCCCTCCCCTTGCCATGAGGGACAGGGACAGCAGAGGTTTCCTTCAGGAAGTCCCTCGGTAGCTCTTTCTTCCTTTGCTCTCAGGAAGACAACTGTGCTTAGCTTCAGGATCCAGGCCCTTTACTTGAAAGCAGCTACTGTGAAGACAGTGCTAATGGGGCTTTTAGATTATGTCCTGGCTCAAAGGTGAGAGAATGATTGATTGGTGATGTCTGACTGGAAACAGCATAGACCTTGAAGGTGTGCTGCCATTTTAGCCCCTTCTAGTCAAGGCTGGTAAGTTTGGGGACATCAGGAAGAGGCCTTGCTCCACTCTGTAAGTGGTTTCAAACCCAGAATCCTCTGGGGCAGTTCTCCATAGTAAACGAGACAGGTTTAGATCCCTGATAATAAACCAAGGTTAAGTGGTAAGCATTTTAATTAAATACAAAGTTTAAAATAAAATAAAATAAAAAAAACCAAACCACAAACACTTCCAAGTCATTAACAGTCCCCTCAAAAATCACAGAAGCATGCCAATTTACTTTTGAAATTCAAGACGATTTAGTTTGGGTGTTTTGTTTTTGAGACAGGGCATCACTCTGTAGCCCAGGCTACCCTTGAACTTGTGGCAATCCTACCTTAGCCTCCCCCGTGCTGGGGTTACGGGAGTGAGCACCATTGCTGGCATTATCTGAGCACTTAATTTAATTTACCTTTAACTGGTATATAGGTCCACTTTAGAGGAGGTCAGAGGACCAGGAATTTAAGGACAGCCTTGGCTGTAAAGTTGTTAAGGTGAAGGTAGCCTGGGCTAGAGGAGACCCTTTCTCCCGAAGGACAATTTAAAGGCATTTGGTGAGTTGTTACTCTGGGGGCCTTACATTCTAATGCAAACCTCCACTCTTGGGGCTTCAGTTGCAGGAAAAGACAGCACAGGCAGATCCAGCTGACCGGAAAACAAACGTGCATCTCTTCGCTGACTGACAGACTCGATTAGAGCCTCGTCCCTTTAATTGCTAGATTATCAGCAAAGATGGTGGATGATTGCATAGCATGTAAATGCGGAGTGAGATTCTGCTCTGAAACATCATCCAGAGATTCAGACCTGAGGAGAGGGCTCAGAGTACCCTGGGCACGCACAGCTGGGCTTCCTGCCTGCCCAGACGGTGCCCTATCTCCTCACGCTTCCAAATAAGTGCTAACCCTTCGAAAGGACAAAGTGGGAAGGGATTCTTGAACACTAAAAAGCAGTCCATCAGTAGCCTGTCTGAATTGTTGTTAGCTATTTTTCTTCTATTTGGATGATATGGGTATTCTAAATTCGTTCATAGAAAACCAAGCCAGGCACGGTAGTTCATGCTCAAAATCCCAGTACTCAAGAAGCTGAGGCAGGAGGATGCTGTGAGTTTAAGGCTGTGAGATAAGCCTGGAGTAAGTGAGTTCCAGGTCAGCCTAGACTATAAAAGAAAGACGGAAAGAAGGAAGAAAGGGAGGAGCGTGGGAGGGAGGGAGGGAAGTAGGTTATAAGTCCATTCTTATCAGAACATCTTGTGGTCCGTGACACAGGGCCTCCTTGCTAGCTGCACTGAGATGGACCCTTTGCCATATAAAGAGCTATCTTGGGCTATCACCTACATTTTCCCCAAAGACCTTTTAGTTTAAGTATTGGTTTGAGCTGCTCTTGGGAGGCCCTGTACAAGGACTTACAGCCCCTCTGGGCTGCTTCAGGAGGAAGGGAAGTGAGCACAGGCCTATCCCTGGGCTCTGCAGCGGTCCAGCTGCCTTGCCTGTGTTCTTGTCCTCGGCTTAGGGTACACTCACCCCACTCCACCCAAACCATGTCTAACCCGCAGGGGTGTGAGTCCAGAGCCACCCACTGCTCAGCTGCGAGCATTGACGCCTGAAGCCAACACTTAGCTCCCTCTGAGTGCACGGCTGTTGGATAGCAGACACTCCCATCAAAAGACCAAGGCCTCATAGAACAGGGCGCTTAACTCACTCCCCTTACAACCCCACTTTACCCAAGAAAATCTGAGGATGTCCTAGTTATGTAGGCATGTAAAGTAATCAACAAAATAAAAGCGTTTGCTGGTAATAAATCACAAAGAAAAACGTAAACAGTTGCTTAATATATATTATATGTGTGTATTTATATTTATATATTTATTATATATAAAACAAGTGGCAAGATTTATATGATTGAGATATATATATATATATATATATAGAGAGAGAGAGAGAGAGAGAGAGAGAGAGAGAGAGATGGATGTGCTTCCTCCCTTAAGGAATTAAGTCTCGACAAATATTTAATACTGCTGGAGAAAGAATTTTTACATTTCTCTGAGTCAGTCAGAATATTCGCTTTAGAATCATCAATGCCAAGAATGCTCCTCCACATAAATAGCTACCACAAAACGACAGGAAGCGTATGGGGATGATTTGGGGTTTTTTTCAGGAATTCCATCCTAATCCTAAAGCCAAACTTTATTTAATGACTTTTAATGAAAGTCAGAAACTCGAGCAGCAACTTTTAAGGTGAAAGATCCGACAATGCGACCCAGAGGCAGACTTACACGAGACGTAAATTGTTGTGGCCCTCACAGGGTGAGCTCCACTTAGGGCTGAGCAGGGAGTACCAAGCCCCTGTCCTCTGGCAGCTTGAATGGGACAAGTTGTCTATGTTGCTGAACCAAGGGTCAGATAAGGGGTGGACTCAAGTCCCAAATTATTCATTAGATAAGGCTGTGTCTTAAACTAATAACATCAGGAATTTGGGGTAATCCCTGCCCTATGGGAGGAGAGATCAAGAAATGTCTCACGACGTGGGGCACATCACGCATTGATGATTATAAAATGAACATTCTGAGCAGCTCAGAGAAATAAAAAATGCTTCATGCTGGGCGTGGTGATGCACACTTTAATCTCAGCACCCCAGTGCAGAGGCAGGAGGATCTCTATGAGTCGGAGGCCATCCTGGTCTACACAGAGTTCCAGGCCAGTCATGGCGAGATAGTGAGACCCTATGTCAAAAACCTCAACCCGGACCCCACGCCCACCCTAATGGTTCGTTTCTTACTTAATTGTTATCCTCTTATTTCCCATACTTAACACGCTGAGGAATGAAGACGGGAAAACGACTCTCTTCCCTACAACTAAATTTATAAAAACCTGGATGTACATTAAAGCCTCCTCCATTCATAACACACAATAGTATTGTCCCTGTTTCAGTCAGCATCTCCTGGCTGGCATGGCGTGCCAGCATGCAAGGTGCAGAGGGCAGCTATGACACACGCAGGAGGCTGTGATGAAGGCTGACACAGCACATCTGAGCTGACAGGGACACCCAGCACTCTCTGCATCGGGAGGGTCACTTGCTGTGTGTTTAAAACCTTTTGCCCTCACCCATTCCCTGCCCATCCCCATGCTCAGTTATAGCACCCTATACGAGGTTGTGGCCCACAGTTTAAGAAGCTGGCATCTGAAATAATGTCTGGGTTTGGTGTCTACATATAGGATGGATCCCCAGGTAGGGCAGTCTCTGGATGGCCTTTCCCTCAGTCTCTGCTCCACTCTTAGTCCCTGTATATTTCCTCCCATGAGGAAGGACTTCTAAGAAGGACTGAAGCATCCACATTTTGGTCTTCCTTCTTGAGCTTCACACGGTCTATGAATTGTATCATGGGTATTCCAAGCTTTCGGGCTAATACTGGTCCTGTGAAGGCTCATTTCCCCAGTGTAGGGGAATGCCAGGTTGTCGAGGCAGGAGTGGGTGGGTGGGAGGGGGAGCACCCTCATAGAAACGGGGAGGAGGAGGGATGGCAGAGGGGGGGGAAACCAGGAAAGGGGATAACATTTGAAATGTAAATACAAAAAAAATATATATCCAATTAAAAAGAAGAAGCTGGGAGTTAGGTCGGCCTGTCTCTCTTGGCTTGCCTGAGAAGTCCTATAGTAGGAATCTCACACCTTAGGATACCCTCCAGGCCTGGGAAAACCAAGACAGCAGTAGGGCCTCTGTCTAAACAACCAAGAAGGCAGAAACACGTAACCCTACCCACACACAGTGTGTCGTCTCTCGGGACGGAACAACTCCCCCACCCCTGTTCCCCTGCAGAAGCCCAAACCTCGTGCTGGTGTCATACACGACTCTCGGGCAAGCAAACCTGGCAGACTCCAGCCCTGGGTGAGGAGCCCTCTGTCTCACTCCTCAGCAGAGCCCCGGCCTCTGAGCAGCGGGGATATCTGAGAGTGAAATTTACGAGCCCTGCTTCCCCTGGATTCGGCCTTTCGACCCCAGGAACGTTTAATTGCCGTTTCCAGCCTCCCTTTAATAACCGGCTCTACTCTTGGCCAGTCTTGGCTGAATTGAGAAACATCGGCTGTGCGACGAGAAATGGAAAGCTCGTTACTTGATACTCGGTGCAGCCTGCGCCAAATCCTTCACTCATTCATTTTATCGCCGCAGCGTCTTCCCATACCGAAACCTGTGTCACAGCAGAAGCTGCAAACTTCGAGGGCTGGGGGGTAAGCCTGTATTTCGGTAAGAATGCCTGCCCCTAACTCCTGAGTGAGTCACACAATGACTTGTAATTCTTAGCCCCTTCCAAAGGATTCCAGCCTCTCTTTTCGGGGCTCCCAGCCCCAACCCCTCCCTCTAAAGCAAACACACAAAGTGAGGTGCAGACATCTGGTTCCTGTTTTTGGAGTCAAAATTGATCTGCTGGGTGATTCTTGGCAAGTCACTTAACCTCTCTGAGCTTAAGCTTCCCTAATCCTGGCTCACCAGACACCTCTCAGGAGGAGGGGCTGGTGGCCAGCTAATGAGCAGGTGTTTGGGGGAGGGATGGCCGAATCCCAGGGGGAGAGGGGACCAAAAACAGAGGGAAGCTGGAGGGGTCTTAAGGCATAAGCCAGCAGTAGCTAAGCCTGCAGACTGAAGTGGAGACGGCCATGTGTCCAGCCCGCCTCACTTTCCGCTGACACGGTCCTGAGCGTTTGGGGCCTTGGCAGTGCACTGGCCTCCAGGTGGCCTTCCTCTTGTTGGCTTCACCCTATGAGGTGTTTCTCAGACCCGTGAGAGCCTCATCCCTCTGCGGATCTCGAGAGCGTTCCAACCCAGAAGACCCCTGTCCTTATACATGGCCTTTCCTGCATTAGCCCCAGAGTTTTCCACCATCCCCTCGTCTTGACAGAAACTTGCTGGTGCGAACACACAACTCTTGAGATGCCTCTCCATCCCAGACGAGCCCTGACAGGCGTCCAAGCAGCGAATGAGTGGGTCTTTCCCAGTTCCCAGCATTTTTGACTCCTCTCCTCTCAGTTACCATGCTCCAGGCAGACCTGGACTCCCAAGAACAGAATCTTTGCTGTTTGACAGAAGCCAGGCCAGAGGGGATTGGGATGGGTTGAGCGGGCTGGAAAAATGAATAAAACCTTTAATGGCCTTGCTGACTGCTCTTGTTCCACTGAAGGACACAATCCCACACAGAGCCGGCAGCCTTCAGAGAACATCTCTCCTTTCTTATCAGCAGAGAGATGAAGAGTCTTCATGATGGAGGACACGGAGCTCACTTGCATGGTTGGCTCAGACCCTTTGGCAGTTTAGACTGGTCTGATATGTATGTATGCTGCCACCCGGGGCTGATACCACTGAAAACAAACCTTAGCTGACCAGCCCTCTCCTTCTCTCTCACAGCCATGAGCAGCGGGGTAGGGTGGATGGATGGGTGGGGACAAGAGCTAAGAGGGAGCTGAAGACTTGGATGGGGCCCACCTTTGAGACAGAGATGATGACCCAAGGGGTTGTGAAGCCCCCAGCTTCTTGCTGCTAAAGGACAGCGGGAGAGCACCACCACCTTGTCTTGCTGATTTCAGAAAGGGCAGGGGGTCAGACGCATCGGTGCTGCCAGGTTAGGTTTCTAGAGGAGCTTGGCACACTTACCAGCCATGTGGCACAGACCCAGAGAGAATTCAGCCAGGTGGGGGTGGCAATGGCTGGCAGAGAGAGCATCTATCCTACTGCCCCCCATGCTGCCCACCTCACTGGCACAGTGACAGCCGGGATGGCTCCTCCAAGGACTCAGTAGGCCACAGGACCAGACTAATCCCCATTGCTTCCAGTGTATGGGTTGAGCGTCAGCTTCTCACACCTGGAGTCAAGCAGAGGACTGGAACTACAGTCCCTGGAGAGTGATCCTTTGGTCCCTCCTTTGGCTCCTGAGTGGTCCTTTCAGACATGTATAATTGTGGCCCAGCGGCAGCAGAGCAGCAGATCCGTCCACGACAGATTTCTCCACTGTGTCTGGGCCTCTTCACATGCTCACACTGTCCCAGGCATAGCCAAGAGGCCTGGGTTCCAAAGTCATGTCTCCTACAGGAAGGTCTTGGTTATGCAGAGCCAGACCCCAGTAAGGCCAACCTTTCAATGAGGCACAGAGGCTGTGAAAAGCCACAGAGAAACACAGAAGTGACACAGTGTCACTGAAAATGGACAGCCAAGAAGGACCTCACACCCAGTGGATCCCATTTTAGAGAGGAGGGATATCGGAAGCATGCTACGTGTGTGTGGATGAGCCCTGAGCACACTGTGCTAAGAGAAAGCCTATGTGATTCCCCTCTCCTGAAGCTCCGAGAGTAGCCAAATTCCTAAGTAGAAAGTAAAATGGTGGGGACAGGACTCGAAGTACGGAGATGAAGAGTTGGTGTTGGATGGAGGTAGAGTTTAACTTTCCCAAGCTTTGAGGAGTAATAGAAGTGGATGATGGAGGTGGATGGTGGAGGTGGATGGTGGAGGTGTATGATGGAGATGGATGGTGGAGGTAGATGGTGGAGACTGATGGTGGAGATGGAGGTGGATGGTGGAGGTGGAGGTGGATGGTGGAGAGATGATGGAGATGGATGGTGGAGGTGCATGGTGGAGGTGGATGGTGGAGATGGATGATAGAGATGGATGGTGGAGACTGATGGTGGAGATGGAGGTGGATGGTGGAGATAGATGGTGGAGGTGGACATGAAGACCGATGGTGGAGGTGGATAAGGAACTGGAGGTAGAGGGTTGTACACAATATTTAACACCACTGAGGTATACACTTAAAATAGTTAATGTGATAACTTTGTGGGGTTTATTGCAATTAAAAATGGGAAGGAGTTCTGAAGTATTGGTCAGGGAATCCATACACAATAAACCCCCACTCGGGGTAAAGACAGATATCCAGCCATGTGCATGTCCTAAGAACCGAAAGGAGAAGAATCAAGAACAAAAGCAAAGCAGACGCCATCCCATACAAGACCAAATGGGGCTCCACGGGGCACTGTGCTCCCAGAATGCAAGATCTAAGGGGAGACGCTGCCTAGAGCGGCAACCCAGTGCCACTGAGGAATTGGGACGTGGGCCCATGTGCTGTTGACCAAGAGAGGAGAGCAACACTGAAACAAAGCTCTGAAGCATCACTTCCCCTGTTGGGACCACAGTGGCAGGTGCTCAGAACACAGGAACACGGCTGTCATGTGACCCAGACATCATTGTTGAGTGCATGCCCAAAGGAAATGAAAACCCGACCTTAAGGAGACGTTTAAGGGGATGAGGACGCAACACAGTGGCAGAGCATTGGCCTAGTACATGAGAAGGGACCTGGGTTTGACCAAGAATGTGGAATCAACCAAGACTTCTATTGGATAAAGGGATAGATAAGATGGAGAATGTGTGAACAACAGAATGTTAGTCATGGGAAGAATAGAATCTATCATTGGAGCGGCACGGGTAAAACTGGAGGGTGTTACACTAACTGAAATAAATAGGTCTCGAAAATCAGGATACTGTGGGGCCAGCAAGGTGGCTCAGCAGGGAAAAACACTTATTCTACGGACCCGAGATTGGTAACTGGCACCTACGTGGCAGGGAGAACCTACTCCCATGAGTTGTCTTCTAATGTCTACAGCTATGGCATGTGGTGCAATCTCTCTCTCTCTCTCTCTTTCTCTCTCTCTCTCTCTCTCTCTCTCTCTCTCTCTCTCTCTCTCTCTCTCATGCACGCACACGCGCACGCACACACACACAAATACTTTTTTTTTAACATAGAAGGAAGTGAAGGACACTCACAAAGGCCTCCAGGTCTTCCACAAGTGAGCAGCATAAACCTCTGTGTGCTGGCCGGTCTGTGTGTCAACCTGACACAAGCTGGAGTTAGCACAAAGAAAAAAGCCTCAGTTGAGGAAAGGCCTCCATGAGACCCAGCTGCAAAGCATTTTCTCTATTAGTGATCAAGAGGGGAGGACCCAGCCCACTGTGGGTGGTGCTGTCCCTGGGCTGGTGGTCCTGGGTTCTATAAGAAAGCAAGCTGAGCAAGCCAGGGGAAGCAAGCCAGTAAGTAACATCTCTCCATGGCCTCTGCCTCAGCTCCTGCCTCCTGACCTGCTTGAGTTCCAGTCCTGACTTCCTTTGGTGATGAACAGCAATGTGGAAGTGTAAGCTGAATAATCCCTTTCCTCCCCAACTTGCTTCTTGGCCATGATGTTTGTGCAGGAATAGAAACCCTGAGTAAGACACTCTGTAAGACAACATCCCACGCCATGGCACTGGAGCCAGAGTTCACAGTCATTTGTCACCTGGCCGCTGACAATGCAAGAAAGGTGTTGGGGTCCTGTTGTTGTTGTTGATGATGTTGTTGTTATTGTTTTTCTGTTTCTTAACCTACAGGACATTCAGTGTCCAGCCAGGCTGTGAATAAGAAAGGGTTCCCCCCTATCTGGGAAACTCTCAGGGATGTTTCCAGAATCTAAGGTGATGGAAGAGCCTTTGCTAGAAACCCACATTCCTATAACAGAGGCATCGAAGGCACGGGTAGAGGGTCCTCTGGCTATGAGTCCTGAGAGACAACAAGCCTCACCCTCTCCTGAGCTAGTTTCTGGGAAGATACTGAAAATCCAACCTTGCCTTGACGCCGCCGACCACCCAGCCCGTCAGCACATACTTGGCACGTATGTGTTCTTCCAGAGCTTCTTCCAAACCAGAGTTGCTGCCCTCACAACCTGCCAAGCCCTTGCTTCTAGAAATTTCTTCCTTACCCCCTTTTGTGGCTACGAAACTGAAATGTTCCAAGTGGTGAAGGATCTCAAAGCTGCTCAGTCATCAAGCATACCAGCTGGCCAAAGGCGAGGCTGGGTGTGGAAGTACTTCCCAGCTCCTCAGACCTGGGGAGAAGGGGATAGTAAATGCCAATTCCAGTCCTGACCACACGCAAAAAGCCTTTACAAAGCTTAAATCGCCAGTTACTAGATTTTGTCTTGTTCACAGACCTTTGGCCCCGCCTCTTTGCACTCCATTCCTTGGCCAGAGCTGACCCCCTACACAGAGCTTTCTCCGTTCTTACTCAGTCGATAGTCATGTGTGTTATCAAGAGGCCTGTCTAGGCCCATGGAGACCTGACATTGGTGCTGGGACTTCAAACTGTGTTGGCAATATAGGGATTCCTTGGGCCAACCTTCGAGGACTTTCTCAAAACGATATCAGCTCTTGGGAGCAGGCATAACCATCCAGTGACCAGACTCTCTAGGCCTTCCTCCAGTCAGCCATTGAAGCTTACACTCAACTCACGACCTGAAATTGCATTGATCGCCTGGGAAGGAGTGTGAGGTGAGAATTGGAGGGACAAAGGCACCTTTGTGGGTGTGGAGACAGGGTGTTGGGGATGACACATTTGTATGAGGAAGAATTCTAGGTGTTGCTAGGGATAGGAAATTTAACCAGGTTACTGGCTTTCTGATTTCCCCTGCTGGGGCAAAGGTGGATGTGTAGGACTATGTGCACCAGGATATGCAGGCCCCAGGCAGGGGAGGGAGTGGGCCCACTCTTATCTCTCCCAAGATGAGATTTCTGGAGTTGGACATGACTCTACCGTGCTCCCACGGCGACTGACTCCTTCCAGTTCCACAGTTCCCTGGGCCCACAAGCCGTAAAGCGTGTAACTAGTTATCACAACTAACCATATTAGCAACGTTGACATGTTGCACCTCACTGTGAGATTATGGGTAGAATTACATGTTTCATAGGAAAGATTGTGTCAGGGCAAACTTTGTTTAAATGCCCTCCATCGTCCCATGCTTCAGACTGAGTAACTTGTTTATCTTAGAAACAGACAGTCACCAGACCATTTCGAAGACCACAAAATATTTTTTAATTGTGGTAAATTTTAATTGGGATCCACATTTTTGTCTCTCCATAGTTGATAGGTGAAAACTGAAGGTTACTGGAGTATTTGTTCATACACAGATATGTACACAAACATAGTCATCATACATGTACATACTATAGAAACACACATGTGATTCCTCTGTCATATCCTGGACCAAGGTGAAAAGAACCAAGAAAAGGCCTTGACAATGAGTAAGGCCAGAAATGATGGATGAAGAGAATCAGACCTCTGTAGCTGAGAGCTGAAATGATGGATGAACAGAATCAGACCTCTGTAGCTGAGAACTGATTATCATGTGCCTGAAGCAGCTCCCTAGGGCCAGACAGAACCTGCTGCCAGTGAGGAACGCACATCAGTGATGGATCACCCAGAGCTAACAGGAGCTCATCCTGCCACGATCCAGAGTCAAGAAGCCTTTTGTAGGCTATCGGGCAACATACTCAAGGTGGGCATCAGCCTTCCACTAGAGGCTGTTCTGGCCTCAAGTAACCAGTCTTAAAAAAGTCACTAAAGGATTGAAATGACCCTAAGTAAGATATGTGGGTTCCAGAATAAAGCTCAAGGGTTGAGGGGTACAGGCCCCACCCCACCCCACCCAGTGTCTGGCATCCTATAACTGTCTGTACACCATCAAGGCCGAAAAGTCAGTCAACACCAACAGACCCAGACAGGAGGCAGAACTAGCAGACAAAGAAACAAAGGCTCATCTGACATTTTTACCTGTGTTCTGGGAGATGCAGGGAGGTGCAGGCTGTTAAGAGGAGACGTGCAAGATGTCCACATGACCTACACTGAACTTCTACATATAAAAATACAAAGTCTTGGGCTGGAGAGATGGCTCAGTGGTTAAGAGCGCTGACTGCTCTTCCAGAGGTCCTGAGTTCAATTCCCAGCAACCACATGGTGGCTCACAACCATCTATAATGGGATCTGATGCCCTCTTCTGGTGTGCATGAAGACAGGGACCGTGTACTCATACAAATAAAATAAATTAATTAATTAAAAAAAATACAAAGTCTTTAATGAAGACACGTGCCAGAGAAGGTGAGCAGAATAGAGACAGTTCAGGGCAGGGAATGTAACTCACTGACAAACAAACTCACCGACACCTGTGAGGCTTGGGTTCTCTCTCCAGTCCTGGGAAGACAGTGTCAAAGAAAAGATTAGTGAACTTGAAGACACAACAATGGAAAGTATCAAAAGAAAAACAGGAGAAAGGACTGTGGGAAAAGGGCAGGAAGCAGAAGGCTGTGGGACGGCTTTAGTGGCTGAGGGGATGCAGCTGTAGTCCCACAAAGACGACAAAGCAAAACAAACAAGCAACCTCCCCAAACCTGAAGTGAGTATTTAAAAGTATCTGAATTCTACAACGAACTCATTTATAAATTCATAGTAATCCTGATTAAGTTCACACACACACACACACACACACACACACACACACACACACACACACACACACAAATTCCCATAGTGAGAATGGTCAATTTTAATATGTATAGAAATGTAAAAGGCCTACTCTATACATAAATAACAAAAAAATACTTCGCAAAAGCACAATATTGGAAGATTCACGCCACCTAATTTCAAGACATAATTGTACACCAATCAGGCAGTGTGGTGTTTACCTAAGGTAGATATACCCAAAAGTGAAGCATAAAAACCCTCACGCAGACCTACATATGAACCTCTGACAGACTTTTGATAAAGAAGAAGGCTCTCCCCATGTCACGTGAGAGCAATCAAACAGCTACAGGTAAATAGCAGTGAGAAACATCATGCTTACCTCACACCATGCAAGATTTGAAACAGATGGCAGCCCCAACAAAAGAACTAACACTGTGAGATCCATGGAAGGCAATCTCAGTAAAGTCTGACTGACTCTGGGCTTGGGGAGGATTCCTGAAACACGGCACACAGACCGTGAACCATTTTTATGAAGAACTGAGACATCACCAACAGTTAACATGTTTGCTCACCGAAAGATTTCTTCATGGAAGCGAAGGAGGCAATCCATCAATTCAGGAGAAAAAAATGTAAGACATCAGACTTCTACTTAGAAATCCTTCCTGCCTTAGAATCCTTGGGATTCGGTAATGAGAAGAGAACCTAGCTTCAAATGAGAACAGGTTGGAACCAACATGTCACTAAAGAAACACCAGACGCACGGCAAGATACGAACCGTGCTAGTCATCAGGGAGACAGAAGCTGAAATTGCAACCGGCTGTCACTCCACCAGAAGGACCAAAAGTCAAGTGTCCACACGGAGCTTTAATGACCGTGTTAAGTGAGGACTGACCCTCCCATGACACTCAGGTTGGGGGACGGTAAGGTGCAGACGCTTTAAGCCATGGCTGAGCCATTTCCCTGGAAGTTCCATTTTTCCACTTAGACCAGCTACCTGTTTCATCCAAAGAGAAATGAAAACTCATTTCCACACAGAGACTGTTCCAAGGATGTTCATTACAGTTTTATCTGGAATAATCCCAAACTGGAACTGAGCCAAGCGCCCATCAACAGTCAAATGGGCGAGCGTTGCGGAAGAGTCACGTAATGGAATATGACTCAAAAGGAACAACGCTGGGTACGTGCAGCAGCTCGGCGAACGTCGATATAATTACGCCGCCGAGAGAGAAGCCAGATCAAAAAGATATGTCCTCAGTCCTTCCAGTTATTAAAGATTCTAGAAAACTCAAATGCATCTTTAGAGACGGGAACCAGATGATCATCTGCCTGGGGGATAGTGAGCTGGGAGGAAATTTATTGACGAGAGCCTGAGAGAATTTTGAAAAATAAAGAGTGTAATTATCTTTTTCGAAAGGTCTTTTTTTCGTGCATTTGTCTGTATGTGTGTAACTCTAATTTTTTCAAAACCTATTTTTAATGATGGTTCGTAAATGCATTAACCTCCCTTATAGCCCATCACCCACCAGAGGTAGTGGAAAAGAAAGATATGGTTGGGGTCGGGTGGGAATGGACCTGTTTAGAAAGGTTCTTTGGAGCAACTCCCATCTGTGTTGTCTGGAAATCGACAGTTCAGTTCACACGTTAGCGGGCAGCAGCGGCTCAATCCATTCACAAACATGGCTACACCAGCAGTTCAGCTGGGTACAGTCGGGATAACAAACATGAATCAGCTGTGGTGGTAGCATGGCCTAGCAGAGCCAGCCAGGCCTCAGCCTCAGCCTAAGTCAGCAGGAGGAACCCACAGGGACATCGGGAGAAGTTCTCAGCTTTGCCTCTCTCAGGGGAGCGAAGATGAGCAAAGACCCACAAGCCAAGCTCTGTCTCGGTCACTTTGTAAAGTCCTATTTATACCCTCCAAATGTCACGTGTCCTCCACGGGTCTTGCCTCACAGCACGTGACTCTGTCTCAGCTGACATCCCTCTGCCAATCAGCCAGAGTCTCAGAAGCAGCAAGAAGCTGAGGCAGACCGCCGGGAGTTTTCTGGTGCGTTTCTCTCTACGGAGTCCCGACAAATGGAACTCAACTACGAAATGTAAGGCGGGTCGATACATGTGTGTCGTTAGCAAAGAATCCTTCATCACATGTCCTTTCACATGCTTGCTCTAGCAGAACATCCTCTCTCCTGTGTCTGCTTCAGGAAAAACACTCCTTTGTGTGCTTGCCCCAGCAAAACACCATCCAACACAACTGACTCCCCAGAGAACCCTTAGGTTTCTACTTTATATGTGTGCCTGCATATATGTTTATGTGTATTACTTTAATGCAGATATGCACCAAGGCCAGCAGAGGCCACGGGATCCCCTGGGACTGGTATTACCGGTAGCTGTGAGTTGCCCGAGACAGATGTTGACTACATCTGGATCCTCTGATGAGCAGTGAGGCGCTCTTAACTAATGAGCGCCAGTGTTTGTTATCTTGGTTGTAGTTGTGGTTTTCACTGGGCTACACATCCACCGAAATTCATCAAACCAAATATACTTTAAATACGAGTATTTAGCGCATATCCATCCCAATAAAGTTGTAAGCAACGATAGCTTTCTCAAAGCCCTAAGAAGTAAGGAAGCAGATCGGGTGTCCACCCCCAGCACACCTGCTGGGATCCGACTGGCCAACCCCACTTTCCCATTCACACCGCGCCAACCCAACCGTGGCTGGTCTCAGCGGTTAGCAGCTGGATCTGTGACCCTAACACTTCAGAACTTGACACCAGAGACAAGACCACAGGCTGCTGCAGCAGTGGCCAACGGTCCCACACTCTCTTCCTGTCATTTAGCCTACTCGGGGACAGAAAATAATGTGATAGATAAATAAAAGAAAGGAAGGAGAGACAAGGACAAGGGGGCCAGTCTCAGGCATTGCTGACAGCTGTACGGAACGATGCCGGGTTTGTGAGGAGTTCAGCACGGTGGTCCGCATCTTGCTCTTTCCAGCGCCCCCGCCCCCAATGCATCCACAGCCCTGAGAAACCCTCTTCCTTTATAGTCTCCAACTCCTCCCTGGCACCTCTCCAGAGGGGCTATGATTGGGTTACAGGCAAGTTTCCGAGCTTGCAACTTCCTTTCGCTCATAAATCAGCTCCCGCACACTCAGTTTCTCCTTCTTGTTCTGTAGTATTAATAGCCCCAGGTCCTGGGAGCATTCGAGAACTGTTCCAATTTTGGTTTGAAAATCAATTTAGAAGCTAGTGATTGGCTTTGTTCAGACTTCCGATTCCCCCGGGGAAGGCTACTTCCTACAAACTGACCAAACCGGGGTCAAGGGGTTTCTCTGAAACTCCGAATACCTCGGTTGCAATGTTTTTCTTCCACTCTCTGCCCCCCAAAATTTAAAAGTTAACTTGGGAGAGAAGAAAAATAGATAAGTTGTTGTTTTGTTTTTTTTTTTTAAGAGTTCGTGCCAAGGTAGGTCAGATTCCGTTACAAAAACAAAAGGATAAATAAGAAATTCGGTGGCATTCGTTCAGAAGTTTGTTTTAGAAACATCTTTCTCCTAAATTAGTCCTGCTTCCTCTATAGCTGCTGGCCTCCTGCAGGGAAAGTGAGGCAGTGTCAGGTCTCAGCAGATGCTAACAAGGCAGGCGGCTTCCCCAGCAGGTGGGAGCAGAGAGTGCTGGCTAATAGGTCCACAGGCCTGCCCCCAGCATCAGCCAGCCCTGATATGCTTTAAAGATAAAAAAACAAAGGGACCCTTGGGTGGAGGCCAAAACGGATCCTCACCTACACAAAACACTCACAAGTCAGGAAAGACACAGCCAAGGGCAGCATAGCCGGATTTCTAGGGAGCCTCCATCGTGGAGAATATGGCTACCATAGAGTCCATTGGTACTCCATTAATAACCAACCTCCCAGGTCCAGGCCAAAGCTAGCCTAGTATCCCAGGCTCGTCTGGATTACACCCTTACATTGTAAGCCTGACGTTCCTTTTCCCATCTTTAGCCCTTTCTGTCCTCACTACATCTGATGTTAGGATGAAGGCTTCGTCTTTCTCTATACAGGTGGTTGGGGCCAGTCCACGTGGGCACTCAGGGCATCCACGTGTCTCCTGACTGAGCCTCAAACCAGTC
Source organism: Rattus rattus (assembly GCF_011064425.1). NCBI lineage: Eukaryota > Metazoa > Chordata > Mammalia > Rodentia > Muridae > Rattus > Rattus rattus. The sequence continues at coordinate 81,709,169 of NC_046167.1, forward strand.
CATAGTACCTCAGCTACAGGATCCCTCCCCGCCTCAGGTAAACAGGGACTCAGATCTACCAGGGCTGGGTGAGCATTTCCCTGCTGCTCTCCCGCTCTGAGATACTTAGCATTTCAAGAGGTCAATAAAGACCTGCATCTGGAGAGGGAGGTTATTAATCTATTCATTAGTGAGAAACAATGTGTCTTTTGAACCTGATATGTCTAATTGTGGAAGGGAACAAAGCCGGACAGTTACAGAGGCAGGCAAAGGAAACTCTCTGCTTCTATGACATTGGGGTTCTGGGTGGCTGAGGCACCCGGCCTCCCCTCCTAGCTCCCTGAGTGGAAACAGGAGCTACACTGGGATAAAAGATAGCAACAGGAAACTCTCATCAACTGAGTCCTCAGCACATCACCGCACGCTATAGAGATGTGCACATGCTCAGTTGGACTTAACTCTCACCAGCATTGAGTGACTTTAGAATTGAGTGCTTTAAGCTCCATTCTAAAAGCAGGGGTGGGGTGGAGGGGGGGAACTGTGAAATGATGGATGGTTTGCTTGGAGGGAGCCGGCCAGTGAGCTGCAAAGACAAAACTCTATTCTACAGGAGACAAAAACCTATGCCCTTATCCTCCGCTAGGTCCAGCCTGGCTTTCCTGTTGACAGCAGCTAGAGCCAAGACTCGAGCAGCCTCAAGCTGACAGCTCTGTGCGAGAACTAAAGGGAGCTTGAACAGTAGGTCCTCTCCACCCTATGCCGGTGAATCTGGGCGCTGCCAGGTAACCGACTAACAGGGACTTGGGGTGTGGGCTGGGCTGGCTTTGATGGTAGTCCCCTTAAACAAGTGAGAAAGGCAATACTCAAAGTTAAATGGATCCAAAGTTAGGGAACAACAGCGTAGGGAAGCTGAGACTTGAATCCAGACTGGAGGACGGCCCAGAGTCCGACGTGGCTGAAGAGTTCACCAGCAAAACCTTTTACGACAGTTTACTATACCTTGTAGCTTGGTGACCACAAGTTGCCAGGACATCCAGCACTCTGCTCCATGAAGGAGGGTTTACAAAGTGCCCACAGTCCCTTTGAGATAAGAGGCTCCCAGTCTCTAGGCTTGGGTTTACTACTATGGAGTCCAGAGTTCAGTCACCACTCAGAGCAGTTGGCAGCGTGTGCCCCTCAGGCACAATAGGGAGACAAAGGCCGGCATGTCCTTCTTCCTGGATCTTGGAGCTCTACTGGCCAGGGTCACAGACGCTCATAGACACTTGGAGAAGAGCAGAGACTTTCTTCGTGATACTGTTAATAAGAGCTCTGGCTGGCTAGAGTCCTACTAAGTGCTGGGGCAGGCTTGGCCATTCTATAGGCAAGTCAGTGTTTCAGTGAATTGGGGGCCCCTGGAAATGGCCCCCAACTAGTGGCTAGTGATCACCGTGGTAATAAATATCCCCAGTCCCTTCACACTTAGACAATAACTCCGAGTTAGGGTCTCTAACTTCCTCCTGAAGTCCCCAATGGAATTCATAACCGTTACCGATACAGGACCTCAAATAGGCACCTTATAGGCTGTTATCCCTGAACCATGAACAGGCCTCTCACGGCCTCCGGATTGACGACGAGAAACAAGTCACAGTGTGGCACGTGGCAGTGCATGACAAGGACTCGGCAGCGCACCAAGCTCACACTGAGTTCACTCAAGGGTGTCTGCTGTTACTGACCCTTTCTCCCCTTTAGAATGACCAAGCACTTGTTTTCTCTCTGTCCCAGACCTATGGCGTCACGTGCTATGAGCACGTCCTCCCTGCCTTCCCCAGGGCTGCCCCTCCATGTGGATCTGTTGCAGGGACTCGCTGTGTTTGACTTCTGAGGTGCTTGTTCATTCCTGCAGGAAAGCAAGGGGCCCCACTAACTGCCCTGTGTGCCCAGCTCAGGGGCAGAGCCCCTAACAAACTCTCTGCCTCTTCAACCTTCTTCAGCAATTGCTTGCTGCTTGAGGCAGGCTTTCACTGGGCACAGCAACCGTGATTTACGTCCTGGGTTCTGAGCTCCCCTTCCACACATTCATGTCTGTCCCTCCCTATACAGGGATTCCCACTACCTCTGGGATGGCGCCCTGTTTCGTTCCTTTATACCAGGCCCAGAATGCTTAGTAAACGGATGTCGGTTGACTGAAATAACCTGAGCAGGGTCTGTCAGCAACTGGCAGCTGACCTCTGAACTCATGTCGCTCACAGATGACAATAGCCAGCCTACACAGGGCTGACTTCGAAGAGAGGTTATTTCAGGATTTAGAGGGAAAGAGAGTATCGCTCCTTCGCCTAACTAGATAGATTTAATGGCTGTCAGGTTACATTTTACTTGGCTGTGTATATAAATAGCTCAGATCCCATTTTCAAACCTCCAGTCAGTGTAGAGGCTCCTGAGTTCAGTTCTTCCGGCCGTGAGGGTGACATCTTGGCTCCTTGGAAGCACCACTGTTTATTAGCTGAGGTTTTTAAACGCGTGGTCAGGCATGAACTTACCCGTCACCCCTGACTGCCGTGCAGGGTTAAGATACCTTGGAGTGTGTCTGGAAGCCATGTTGGCCTCAGGCAGCTCCCTCATTGACTCTTGCACTGGACGCTACAGCCTACAGAGGGACTGTCTTCACACCCCAGAGCTTTAGTGGAAGAACCTAGTGGTGAGAACAGCTTCATTGCCAAGTCCATGGCTTGAATTCCTCAGGTGATGTCGGCGCTATCCCTCAGCACAGTCCAAATGTGTGTGCTTAGGCTTGCCTGAGGGTGAGCTCTGCCAAGGCTGCATGGTGGCTTCAGCTTGTAGCCTAGGTGTGTCTGTACTTCCGGGTACAGCCTTGAGGAATGTCCCACGCTGAACGGTAGGGCTGAAATGCACTTCGGTACAAAAGGATTCTATCCCTGCGAGTTCCACCCTCTAACTGCTGTAAACTCTGAAGATTGGAAGCACCAGGCAGGAGGAGGAAGAGGTGGGACCACCCGAGGTACAACAAGAAGAGAGAACGTGGAGATGAGAGAGAATGCACAACTTGGTTTGAGACATGAAGTGATAGGGAGCCAGGCCCTGCTCTAATGACAGCAGCAGGGCACCCATCGCATGGAACTGTGTCCACTGTGTTCTTAATTAAGACAGAACTTTAATGGGCTCTCAGAACACCCCTCAAGTCAGGCCCTACCATCTGCATTCTTCTCATCTAGGCCCCCACAGTACAGCCCGCTGAGCTCGAGGACTCGATGACTTCTCTAGTCCGAAGTTCAGATGCTACCGTAATCTTCCACAACAACATGGCAAGGTCTGTCACAGCAACAGTCTACTCTCTGGTACCAATTTCTGCCTTAGTTAGGTTTCCATTGCTCTGATAAAACTCCAAAAGCAACTTGGGGAGGAAAGGGTTTATTTGTCTTGGATGTCCCAAGGCACCTGGATGACCACTGAGGGATGACAGGGCAAGAACTCAAGGCAGGAACCTAGAGGCAAGAGATGATGCAGAGGCCATGGAGGAGTGCTGCTTACTGCCTCGTTCCCCATGGCTTGCTCAGCCTGCTTTCTTATAGCACCTAGGACCACCTGTGGAGGAACCACCTGTGGGGGAAATCACCTGTGGGAGGGACCACCTGTTGGGGAACTCACCTGTGAGAGGGACCACCTGTGGGGAAATCACCTGTGGGAAGGACCACCTGTGGGGAAATCACCTGTGGGAGGGATCACCTGTGGGAGAACCACACAGTGAGCTGGGCCCTCCCAGTTCACTCAATAATCAAGAAAATGAAATACAGGCTCTCAACTGAGAGTCTCTCTTTCAAAATGACTCTAAGTCTGTGACTCTTAAGTCTGTGACGAGCTGACATAAAGCTAGCCAGCACACACTCCTGAGGAAAGGAGCTAGATTTGATTTACCTTTCTGCCTCTGGCACCTAACATCATACCTTGGACTGGGTTCAAGGTGATAACATGTTTGCAGAGCAAGTCAACCCACTGTCTCTCCTTCATGAATGTTCCAGAGAACATCACTGTTTTGGGAACAAATGAAGGTGCTTTACCAACTGAACAGCTTCTCAATGGCGGGGACTTCCCAGCCTGTCTGTCACTCATTCAGACATGTTTCTGTGTTAGCCTTGCTATACACCAGATGCCAAGCAGCTCTTAGGAGAACTTAGGGGAGATAATCGGTGAGATGTGGACAAGTGAGAGGAGGCCACCACAATCCCAGGGGTGGAAGAGGTCAGGGCAAGATCCAGATTATGGAAGAGGACATTGACTAGAACTCAGGGTACAAATGGTGAGACAAACGTTCAAGTGTGGGGGTTGGGGATTTAGCTCAGTGGTAGAGAGCTTGCCTAGCAAGCGCAAGGCCCTGGGTTCGGTCCCCAGCTCCGAAAAAAAAAAAAAAAAAGTTCAAGTGTGGAAGACACAAGAGGTCTTCGGGTGCCATTTCTAAGTTCCAAACATGTGATGCTCACTAGAAAGACTCCTTTCCCCAAATGGTAACGCTTTCCAAACTCCTGCTCACAGGATAAATATTCCTTATTTTGAGAGACCCATTTATGGTAACTTTATTTCCCCCCTTCCGGATGACCTCCTCCCCATCTTCTCCATGGCCCCTCCCCTCCATGCCTTCCGTCTTCCAAAACGAACCAGGTAGGAAACAGAAGGGTTTTCTTTTCTAGTCCCAGGTGCCTGGCCATCTCAGCTGGGCTCTGAAGGATGATGCTGGGCCCCTAGACTCTTGAGTGTCAGAACTTGACTGGAAATCAAGTCTTTGCCCCACTCTTCCCAGAAACTTTGTACCATGGTTGTCAAGACTGAACACAACACCCAAGGAGTAAGGCTAAGGCCGAGAGACCTTGCAATGGACGCCGAGCTTCTATGAGAAATTGCCAGAGGCCCAGTCTGACCCGAGTCTAAGATGTGGCAAAAGAGAGTTGGGAAAGCAAGAAGTTAAATTAGGACAAGATCTTAGATCTGAATTGTATTCAGCAGGAGTTAGAAGAAAACTCCAAATCACTGAGAGGCCCAACGGGGTTGACTCTTGAGGTCTCTGACTCTGATGAGTCAGTTTGACTAAAATGCAGTACATAGGAGGAGAGAAGCACGGCGAAGCATGTCCCATCATGCACATAGTAGGCATCCCTGATGCTACTGCAACAAGACAGCAAGCTGCCCTTCTCGGAGAGCAGCAGAGGACGTGAGCCCATAGCTGGCGGTGAGCAGCTCCCTGGGAAGCCAGTGCAATGGGACAACACAGCCATCCAGAGGTTCCTAGGGACGAGGGGCTGGAATATTCACAGGGACTTGGAAGATGAAAGACCTTGCAGAAACAGGGAGAGGAGCGCTGCCCCAGGACCGGAGAGAAGCTGGGAGCACCAAGATAGGCCAGAGCAGACACACGGGTATCAAAGCAGCAAAACTGCAATGAGGATGGGGAGGGAGAAGGCTGAGGTAGCTCACCATGTTCTTCCAGAGAGAGCTGGGCTGGGGTTTGAACTTGGGTCTGCTGGCTATGCACCCTGGGCCTTCCCTGCCTATAGCATCAGGCCATCACAGGATCACACAGATCCGTGACAGGCTCCTTGCCTGCACACAGGAGGCTGGAGGCAGTTGTTCCAGACAGGGGATGACAATGTACAGTCACCAGAACAGGGGATTCTGGTGTCACACACAGAAGCTCCCACACACACACATACAAACGAGAGCTACAGGCCCCTGGGGCTGCTGTGCCTGCTTTTGCTTCAGCTTTACACTAAGCAAATAAATACCACTTAACCCTCGCTGGGAAGCTCACCCCTGGAAGCTTGACACTCACCAGTGGCGCCTCAGCAGAGCTGAGCTGAGCTGGGTGCAGGCCTGAGCTCCTCCAAGACTCATTTCCTGAGCTGCAGGTGTACGGAGTAGAATCAGAAAGGATGTTCGACCATCCCAGTGGCCAGGGGAACACATTTAAAAACGAGTACAAGACATTATCTTCCCACAGCAGATTGGCAAGAATGAAGTACGGCAGCAGGGCTGGGCAGACGGCCGCAAAGGTAGGTGGGTCGCAAGGGCCATGTGAAGCACGGCTGGAGGAACAGAGAGGTCTACCTCTCAATCCACAGGTTGCTGTGTGTGTTTCACAATCGGTGTACCTTGAGCATTTAAGACCTCAAAGCCCTGCCTCCACAGAGGCACACTTTCTTTAACAAGACCTAGCCTCCTCAAATAAAGCCTAGCCTCCTCCAATAAGACCACACCTCCTCCGATAAGGCCACACCTCCTCCAGTAAGGCCACACCTCCTCCAATAAGGCCACACCTCCTCCAATAAGGCCACACCTCCTCCAATAAGGCCACACCTCCTCCAATAAGGCCACACCTCCTCTAATAAGGCCACACCTCCTAATAGTGCCACTCCTTAAGGGGTCAAGCATTCAAACACATCAATCTACGGAGGCCAGTCCTATTCAAATGGCAACACCCTTCCAGCTGACCCCATAATCATCAGCCCAATCTCACATATGAAGGATCTATGGCACAAGCAGAGTAAATATCTTAGAGAATGTAGCCAATAATTTTGATAGGGAGGACTCACACCCTAGGAAATCTGCCTCTACACCCTGCACATTGGGCATCACCGTGGCAGGACATTTAATCATACGGTGAGCCCCGAGACTGTGTGACTTACTGGGAAAACCCGTTTTTTAGTTGCGGCGTGGCTCAGCCTTAGCACACGCCTTGAATCCAAGAGCTCTCTGCTGGAATGTTGTAAACAGGATTTTAAAAAGTCAACCATGGGTCAAGCAACCGGTTGACAGGAAGTGAGCATAGGATTATTAAGAAAAACCAGAGAGTAAGAGTGAGTCAGGTGGACGGAGAGAGAGGAGCGGGAGCTAAAAAGGATGGACGGTCAGTTCAAAGGACTCTGTTGAGATGGAGTGAGCGAGGGGCATGCATGGTGGGATGGCGGCTGAGGAGGAAGGTCAGCTGGGGCCTTCCTCTGGCTCTGAGCTAGCCGGCTTTCACCACAGCATCTGGCTCCTGAGTCTTCACTGGTAAAACTGAATGGTTGAGATTTTGTTTAAAAACAAGAAAAAAAACATAGCAGGTTGAAGCTGCCAATGAATAATAAAGTCACTAAGGCTGGAACGATGGGACCACGTCTTTGACAACGATGGAAACAGTGGTCACAGGAGTGCTTGCTGTAGAGACGGAGCAGTGGGCATGAGCCTGTGGTGGAAGTGTTGTGTCTGAGCATTGCTGTCGTCATCATGGTGAGGAGGCTTTGATATGGTTTTGAGAGACCTCAGAAGGGGAAACTGAGTAGAGTGTACAGGGACATCACCACAGTAAGTCTCCATGTATGTCTCCATGGTAAGTCTCCACATATGTCTCTATGTATGTCTCCATGGTAAGTCTCCACGTATGTCTCCACAGTAAGTCTCCATGTATGTCTCCACATATGTCTCCACGTATGTCTCCATGGTAAGTCTCCATGTATGTCTCCATGTATGTCTCCATGCTAAGTCTCCACGTATGTTTCCACATATGTCTCCATGGTAAGTCTCCATGGGATGTCTCCATGGTATATCTCCACATATGTCTCCATGGTAAGTCTCCATGTATGTCTCCACGTATGTCTCTATGGTAAGTCTCCATGGTATGTCTCCATGTATGTCTCCATGGTAAGTCTCCATGGTATGTCTCCATGGTATGTCTTCATGGTAGGTCTCCATGGTAAGTCTCCATGGTGTGTCTCCATGGTATGTTTTATAACCACATAGGAATCTCAGAAAAGTTTTAATTTTTATAGAAGTATTCCCCAGAGTTAAGTCTTTAGATGCAGGATCCTGCTGGGTGAGCCAAAATTAAATTTCATACATATGGACCACAAGTGTGTTCTGATTAAAATATGCACAATTAAAGCCAGAGGAATGAGCGGAGGCCTCCGTACCAATCACAACTATGGGCCAAAGCCACTTGTATTTCTATACTTAACTGTTCTTAGTTCCAGAACCCCAGTTTCAACACCCGACACTCACACACATATACGCACGCACACACTCACACCACACACACACACACACACACACATCACACATACACACATACCACACACGCTCATACATATGCTCACACACACTCACACATATGCTCACACACACTCACACACACTACACACATACCACATATACTCACACATATACACACACCACACACACATAGTCACACCACATATATACACCACACACACACAGATGTCTATCATACATACCACACACAGATACACACCATACATACCACATACACACACCACACACATACACATACATGCACACTCACACTCACACACAGCACATACACACTATGCTTGCACCACACACATACACACTCACACGCGCACACGCACACCACCTATCTCCCATGAACACAGCATGTCTGTGACTCATCACAAAGGAAGGATCTCTTCAGGCAACAGAACAGAAAGGAAGCCTCCAAGGGCAGATACATTCTCAGCTTGGAGCAGGGGTGGAGCACCCTTCTGGGTAGTGATGACTTTTAAAAGCAAAGAGTCAAATCTGGATCCCATCCTGATGATCTGTCAGCACAAGTAGACCGACATCCACTGACAGCTTCAGACGCAGGACAAAGCTTTCACCGGAGTGTATAACAGAGGGCATGCTCTGAACCTTCAGTAGAAGCCGAAGATTGGACGCTGGTAGGCTTGTAAGATCTGCCATGTAGTCGGAGGGACTTCAACCCTTCGGCTTCTCAGTGGCTGGACACTAGCAAGGCACCAAAAGAAGCTGCCAGCACCAGGCTCTCCCAAGTCACTTACTCAGACCCAGCTCACTTGAGTCCCAGCTTGTTTCTGGTCCTTCCAGCATATGGCCACCTGCCTGTCTTCAGGCTTCCTCTCATTATTGTCTTGACAGAACGCAGGGCAGGGCAGGGGCTGTAACCCGCCATGTCTGTTACTGTCCCCACGGCATGTGTATCTGGTATGTGACAGCCGCTGGATGAACATTTGTCGGAAGAGCAGTGCTCGAAGATTAGCCTCTAAGAGTGTGACCTCGCACTTGTGTTTCGGCTCAGTGACCACAGCTTGCAGGACACACTCGCCATTGGACAGAAACTCTTCTTTCTCCCACCAAAGCCCAGGACCCCATCCCTTCTCAGCCTGTGCTTTTCCTGCGGACACTGTAGTTCACGGCGCGGGGACAGACACACTGTCAGGGACGAGTCCAGCCAGGCTCGGTCTGGTCTTACAGATGAGCAGGTCTCTCTTCAAGGCCTGTATGAGAACTAAGGCCTTTGGTAAAGTCATTGAAGAGTAGAACAGACAACCAGACATGAAGCCCTCATGCCAAAACTTGTAGAGCTCATGCCAGAAAAGGCCAAGGCTGGAACTCCCTGGAAAGATGCTGGACCACAAAGTGGTTACCGGGGCAACCAGATTCTGTCTCTAGATAGATAGATGATAGGTAGGTAGGTAGGTAGGTAGATAGATAGATAGATCGATAGATACATACATACATAGATACATAGATAGATACATAGATACATAGATAGATAGATACATAGATAGATAGATAGATAGATAGATAGATAGATAGATAGATAGATAGATAGATAACATAGATACATAGATACATACATACATACATACATACATACATAGATACATAGACACATAGATACATAGATAGATACATAGATGATTGATAGATCAAAACAAAAAGATGCAAAATCAAACATAAACAACAACAAAGTCTTCCACGAATGCTCAACTTTCCCAAGCCTTCTACTTCTGAAAACACCTCTCACCACACAAATCAAGGTCTCAGCTCGTTCCCTACAGGGGAAGAGTCCACTACAAGGAAATCCATTTTGGATGGCGACTTTAAAATCTAACTGGCCAGAGCCATCTGCCAGATAGGGTCCTTTTACCTAAGACCTGGTAGTGACAGGCTCGATTGAGAGCTCATTGCAGCTGCTCTCCGCCCTGCCTGCCCAACGCACAGCCTCTGAAAAGGTGCCCCAGTGTCCTGAGTATCACTGGGTGCTCCTGCTGGGTGGCCCCGCTGGGTGTGCTCTGTGGAGAGTGAAGCTGTCCCAGCCAGAGAGGGTGAGACTGTGACAAGGGACAGGAAAGCTACTCCTCTGAGAAGAAGGCAGACCCAGCACTTGCGAAGTATCACACACTGCTTGATTAGTGACAACAGACACTCCCAGCCTCGCTCTGCTGAAGGCCGGAAGACTGAGAGCGAGTTATCTGTGGGGCCTTGAATACTCTAGAGCCCGGAAAGGACAGCCTTTGGCTCCTCTGTTCTGATTGTTTGCTGCCAATAGCAGGCTTTGGCCTCCCCTGGTCTGCTCCAGCCTCTGTCCTCAGCACCATTTGGCCTCCTTCCTGTCTCTGTGACCTCTCCTATAAGGATAGCAGGAAAAGTAGCCCGCTCCCTCCCACACAGTATGACCTCTTAAAGTAACTTATCACGGCCTCAGTGGCTTCATTCCATGTAAGATGTATCCTGGCGGCCTAGGAGTTAGGCTTTTAAAGTTTCTGCTTTGGGGGTGGGGTGGGGAGATACATATCCATTACAGTGAGCTGGAGGAAAGACAGCAGACCTCCCAAAAAAATGCTGCAGAGAGCCTGAGACAAGGCCTGTGGAACCTCACCCTTAGCGGCAAGCATGCTCCAGCTGGATAACGAACTATCAACCTGTTCATCACAGACCTTGAAAACTTGGACGGGAAGAGGCAGGGTGGTCAGCATGAATAGGGGTTAGCGTGTCCTGTGTGGTGTGCTAGCCTGGACAGTTCTGGGAATTTCCACAGTCCAGCATGGGAGGAGGCCAGTATCGATACTTGGCCTTCAGGTCAAGCTTATTTTGACTTAGAGGAAATTAGTGTCCTTAAGAAACGGCAAAGGCCAAAACAATGGCTGCAGGTTTGTAGTGGTTATAAACATGTCCCCTGCCTAAGGTCACACTTTTATTTCTATGAACCGTACAGGATGGGACCTCGGAAGACATGAGCCAATGTGGCAAATGGGATCAGTAAGGAGAGAAAGAGGCCAAGTGCACATGCCTGCTGGGAATGAGGATAAACCTAGAGAAAACAGAGCTAGTCCGGATCTCTACCCCCCCCCGCCCCAAAAATAATAAAAAAATAAAAAGAACTCCCTGTAGAGAAAGAATATTAATAAAATAAAACTCCAAAATTTGATCCTGGAGCAATAACAGAATCCCTGTGCCAAACTTCACAGGCGCACAGAGGATGTGCAGAGCCCGATCGATCTGCGGACAGCAGCTCTCGGAGGGACTCTTGAGAGCTCACAGTGTTCAGGCCAAAACGTCCTGGAAACCGGGTCCTCTGGAAAACGCAGACTAACTTTATGAATTGCACATGTGGCCACAGAGCCAGCTCTGCAGCGCCGGGAGAAAGGCTCGGCGTTAAAATCCGTCCCCCATGCCGAAGACCACCGGGGCGGATGCGAAGCACACCAAGGGTCCCGAAAACTCACCCGGTGCCCCAAAGGGCTTTCTTGGCAAACTCGGGAAAATAGAATCCAGCTGAGACCTGCTGGGATTAGATGTGATAGACAAAAAAAAAAAAATTGCTGGAGGGGACCTGCCTGGAGAACGGTTTCCCCAGGGTGAGCAACGGACCCTTTCCTAGCTACTCCATTTGTTTGTTCTTCCTTTCCACCATCTTGGACATGGGTCAGCATGGTGCTTAGCTCACGGAGTCTTATGAAGATGAAAGGATTTAACATAAGTGCTTGGGCAGCACCTGTCTTGTCAGACAGGATGGCCGAACGTCCTCACCTGCAGGAAGCACTCTTCAGGCCAGCTGAAGCCTGGGACCCCTCCCCACTTGGGCCGCTCAAATCTTGCAACCCCCTACCCCCCAAATCCAATTTTACTTTCCTATCCCTGATTCCCTTCCTTTTTCTTTTCCTTTTTTTTTTTTTTTTTTCTTGCTCGACAACCTATTCCACGATCTGGAGCACTTCCCACTCGCCGTCACAGGATCTAAGAACAGGAAAAGCCCTCCAAGGTCCCTCAGCTTCCGCCTCTGCCCCAAGGCAGAGCTCTGTTCGCACCGACCTCGACAGATGGATGTCATTTCAATACAGGAAATATTTATTGTGCATCCAGGCCGGGCCAAGCCCTGTGCTCAGGACTGCTAGAAGCACATACAGAAGTGGGGACGGTCGAGCTCCTTCTGTCCACTAGGGATGGAGCTGAATGCTCCAGCAGGGGGCAGTTTGGCAAATCACAGACAGAACTTCTTTGTGAAACCTCTTTTTTTTGGGGGGGGGCTTCTTAGGACTTTTGACTGATTTGATGAGCTCTCTCCCCTGCCCCCCGATCTCTTCGTCCTATCAAAGCTTGCTTTGATATTAACCACACTTGGGTCCCATGTCTGATTACTGGTCCCTGTGGTAAAACCAACCATCACACACTATGGTCATCAGTCACTGCCCTACGCCCAGATTCTTCTAGCGACTACAAGGTAACTTCCGGCTCATTACGAAATGCTGAAAGCACGTCTCCCATTGGCACCTCTCCCACCTTCTACAAGGTGGCTCAGGCCCACTCCTCCCCATGACAAAGCTTCCACCCGCCGTCCCATTGTAGTCACGAGAGTTCTGAGCATAGCCTGTGCCCCAGAATGCTTCTGCCATATAGGCAGAGTATCACAGAAAAGCCTTGGCTATGGTTGTGAGATTGGAAATTCCTCAGTAGGGTACGGGCTGAGTTGTAAAGCAGCAGTAGATGCATGACGCTGACTTCCCATCATGCACTGCCCAGAAGCCAAGCTCACACCCAAACTCACAGCTGCCTTCCATCCCTGGAGGGTTCAGGAGACATCTAGACCTGTCCTATCTGCTCCAGGCTCTCAGCTGTGCCCTTAGGAGACTGCAGCTCTCTCGTAGCTGCTGCCTCTAAGAAATGGAGGCTTTCCATGGTAGACTCCAGGCCAGCGTCGCCTCTAACCATGTCACCACCATCCCAAAGGTATCACCAAAGCCTCCTAGCTGGGACAGAACAAAGTTCCCTCTGAGGACCGTGAGGACTCTGGCCCAGTCAGGTCTGGCTGCAGAATTCCTAAACTGCCCAAGTCCTCAGTCTGGGGCCTTCTAAGGTACCTTCTGAGGTAACAGTCTGTCTTCAGGCAGAATGGCTTAGACCCCCTTACACCTACTGGCTTAGACCCCCTCTGTCTTCAGCTCCTATGCCACCCACTTGGAGAGTGGAGACTAGCCCGTCTTCTAGGTACCTCTCAGTCCTTCCCCAAGCTCCTCAGCCAACATTTTGTAGCATAAACAATATTGATAAATTGTCATTGCCGTTTAAGATGTTGTAAGTAGATTCTGGGGAAAAGGTGTGACCTCTTGTCCTAGACTCCAGCATGTTTATTTCAAATATTCTCCATAACGCCTTTTCCTGGGACAGGCTGGTCCCCTAACGCTGTGCCAAGGTAAAGAGAACAGCAAACAGCTAACATATTAAAAAAGACATTTTGTCCAGGGCGGGAGAGATGGCTCAGTGGTTAAGAGCACTGACTGCTCTTCCAGAGGTTCTGAGTTCAAATCCCAGCAGCCACATGGTGACTCACAACCATCTGTGATGGGATCCGATGACCTCTTCTGGTGTGTCTGAGGAGAGTGACAGTGTACACACATATATAAAATAAGAAAATAAATTTTTTTTTAAAATCTTGTCCTTGAAGACAGAAGGTAAACAATTCACAACAGAAGCTACTGCTGTCTGTCAGGAGATATAAAAATGCCATGGGACTGAGTGGAAGTTGAGTCATGGGGGAGCTCCTCCACCAGGATTGCCCTGCCCCGCCCCACTCCACCTAGCCCCGCCCTCTCAGCCGGCCTCCCCAATCCTTTCTGCAGTGTATTTGTAAGCAACTCTAGCTGCTGTCTGCTGCTTGCTCTTTGACCTGGAAGCCACACCCAAGGGGACACTGCTCTGCCCGCCAGGACTCAGGCTGGCTGCCTCAACAAGGCTACCCCAGCTAACCTCTGCTGGGTGTTTGTGAGCCCCTGATTTGATGACGTCACCTTGGTATTGTTCTCTTCATTGGGCTACCCCAGTCCTTGAGCTCCCTGAGCTCTTGTTGGCTGGTGCTTAGTCCTTCCTTGAAGGACGCCATCAGCTCTGATTGGTTGATGCTTTGATATCTGCCTCCCAAAATGGTCAGGGCTTATCTTTCAGTTTAATGGAAACTACGGCTTTGATCCCTGTGCTGACATTCCTAGAGAGAGGTGAATAAGTACACTCCAGATAGCGCGTCAAGGGTGGATTGCAGAAATGATTCCATTCAGGTCTAGCTTTGAGATAAGTGAGTCCCCGAGCAACATGAAAACCCACCCTGGTATGGGTGACACTCCTGAATGCCACATATATAGATGGAGTCTCTTCTTCAGTAACCCATCACCTCCTATGTATTCTGGCACTTTCCTAGACCACATACAACTGACGCAAGATTTCGTGCAGCTGCAGGAAGGAAGGGGGCAACTGGACTCTCATCCAGCCATCTAATGACCCTCCCACCTCCTCTTCCTACCGTCCTAGTCCTGTGAGGATCCCTTTGGGTAATCACAGCTGTCCTGTTTTCAAGATGGTGAAGACTATGTCATACCTGTGGGGACAGAGTGCCACAGCGGCCTCATCCGAGCCCGAAATTCTGTACAGAGATCAGGACGCAACATAGTAAGAGAAGTGGCTTCCGGCTATATTCTGTGATTTCTAGACTAGTATATTCTGACTCTGGGGAGGTAGTGCCAGGTTGTGGTCTCTGACTCTAAGAAGACATCACATCCTGTGAATTAGAGCCCCGTGCTTCAGGACCTTGTGACAGAGTCTCTGGTAAGTCTCTGCACCCTTCACAGAGCTCAGCCACTTCCGGTTGACGTGGGAGAGAATGAACTGCTCACTCTTTGACAGTAGCCTATTGCTTGCTTCCTAAGCTAGGACTGGAAGTGTTCTAGAGCACGTCCTAACACTGATTGAGGCATCGGGTCACCCTATAGCCATCACTGGCGGTGCTGGCGGAGATGACATGTGCTGAGAAGAGAAATCTATCGTTAGAAATGCATCTAGGCCAGAGACCACAAATGTCGGTCATGATCGTGGTACCAGAGTGCCATTCTGCCACTGGGTGTCTGTCAGGGGTTTAGTGTTGGCCTCTCCTATAGGCAGATTAGACACCCAGGATGACAGCAAGCCTAGATAACACTCAGAATGGAGAAGTCCACCTGCCAAGCCCCTGCATGGCCCTGCCAACTAGATCCATGTTCATGGGTCCCCATATGAGCTTTGAGTGGCCGCCAAGTGACAGTTACCCAGTGAGTCACTTTGTCCACCTGATCACTAAGGTCCCCTATACTAACTGATGTCCTTAAGACATTCACACAGCACACACTCACAGCTTGTATGCTCATTCAGACTTTGTCACTAATGTGACCCCTGGCTACCCACATCTCTGAGCAGCTAGAAAAACCATCAGCGATTCCTATGAGGCTCTGTGGCCCTATGCTTCCATCTAGCTCTCGCTTCACCTGACCAGACAATGAAAGGCTCTGCTCACAGTTCTGTTCATGAAGTCCAATCTAGACACAGAAACTGCATAGTGATGCAGGCAGAATCGTTACTGTGGGGTTGGTGTGCCGACCAGTAAAAGTTCATGAGAATCCTAGAAGTCCAGGTATAGCAAATAACAAGGAGGCTGTTACCTCAGGCTGTTAGGGCGCATGAGGGGAAGCCCTTTCCTTCCTGCCAGGCTGGGATTAAAAGCCCAGAGGGGCATGGCCCTGCTCCGATGACCACCAGGAGCACGTAAATGCCAAGGAAGCAAGCTGGGACCGCAACACCTGTGGTATCAGGAGAAGGCACCCCGGAAGGGTCCATTATGCAGACTATGCCTGCCCTATAGCCACTGGAGAGAAGGCTAGAGGGGGTGGTACCTAAGAAGGAGCATTCCACTTGGAAACTTCTGGAAAAGATTCCTGACGGCAGGAGAGAGATGACAGCCACTGGGTACTAAAGTGCTCAAGTTCTTCCTCTCTGCTGAATCAGGCACTGGGGGAAAGTGTCCCCCACATGCTCTAGGACCTAAGCCTCGCAAGTACAAGCGGACCAGGCTTGCAGAAAACAGAGAGAGACAAATCCCCTTTCTTTCCAGTCCCTCTACTGGCAAGATGAACGTGTGCCGGATGGCGAGGGGACCATTTGCCAAAGCCCACCTCTGAAACAGACCGGTAAGGGTAGCAATGGCCGACCCAGGGAAGGGGGTGTGCTAGGAGATGACGTCAGAGGGAAGGCAGGGAGCGCACCAGCACGTGACAGCACAGGGCTGTCCAAGCAGAGTCCAGCCAGCAAACCTGCTGATCAAAAGACAAGACCAGCACAATCCGGAAAAGGTGCCTGTGAGAGACAGAAGATAACGCTTTCTTCCCACCACACCAAGACAAGCTTAACCCAAGCCTAGGGGCTGGGTGTTCTCGGTCCTGTTGGGTTCTAAGCAAACCACCCTTAGAGAATCTTCCTCTGTGCCTGACATTGGGCTGAGACGTTTCTCTCATATGCTGAGACCCTGGCCAGGGCATGGAGACCCACGCTGCTTACGAACAACCAGGTCTATGTGGGAGACCGTGCTTCACTGACTCGCCCCTAAAGACACTCAGCTCCAAGATTATCCTTTCCTGTTGCCCCTGGTTGGTTGATGAGAACTCTATGCATGGAGGGTTCCGTCTACCCATCTGCAGCAGACATTGACCCTGAGCTGTCCTCATTATGACTCTGGCCTCTTGGATGCGAGTGAGGTTTCCCAGCCCGGTGTTTAAGCAATCTTGCATGCATGTATTGGTGCTGGAAAGGGCAGCCAAGGAGAACTGGTCTCTGACCAAAGTTGTTTCTGTCATAACCAGGGTCCCTTTGACCTTTGTTTTTGGTAAGCTAGACTTTTATAAAGAGAAACGGGGGAGCAAACAGCTACTCTGGGATCTGCGGCATTTGAGGTTGAGGAAAACATTGGTCACATCCGGTCCCTTAGCTGTCAGACTCCAAGTTGTGGCCTTGATTTCATAACATCTCGGTTCAGGGTCACAGAGCGAACACTGTCTTGGTCAAGGAACATTCTGAGAGCTTCAGAGCCTTCTCCAGGAATCTTGAGACCCTACTTAGCCTGCTCATAAATGCCTTCTTCTTTGCCTCTTCTCTCTGCTAACAAGTCGAATCTCAAGTCCCTGGCTTTGACGGCCATGACCCTTTCCAGACCATCGACCACACACTGGGTAGCACGGGCCTGCCGTGTACGGAGAATTGACTTAGGAATTCCCAAGTTGAGGACGAAAGTCTTACCTATGCAATTACCTTGCAATGAGGCTGGAAAGAATTGCTGGCCCTAGAGCTGTGTCTAAACAGGAAGTTGTGGAGGATGGGCGGGACTTATGCAGGGGCCTTTGCAGTCCCTTCGTGAAGAACAGCATGCTGGCTTCCTACCTCCACCGTCACAGTCGGTCCCGAGCCCTCTACCGCCTCCTCCCGCCCGCTTTTTCCCTTGGTTCCTCTCCTGATCTCTGAGGATGGAGGTCATCTTGTCACTGGGTAAGGACACACGCGGAGTAATTCCTGCCCACTCTCCTCTCGACTGCGGATAGCTGAAACAGTGAGACTGCAGGAATCCTAAGTAGGCACATTTGGAAGACATGAATAATCGCAAAGGCAAGAGTTGAGAATGGCTCCTGCCAGGGCGAGCACAGGAAGTGGGTGGAAGTGGGAAGGACTCTATTAATTCCCTCCGACCTTGAGTGAGTCATGACTCTCCACTTCCTACTCAAGTGTCTGGATGCTGCGCTTCAGTCATGACTAAGGCTCTCTGGTGGGCACACACACTGCCTCCTGTGTCCACACAGCCATCCTAGCTCCAAACTGCCCCTTGTCGCCCACACTACACGCAGAGCAGCCCTGCACGCGGCCTTCAGTCACTTTACTTACTTCCTGTTGCCACCACATCCTGGTCCAGCCCTTAAGCTGTGGCCTTCTGCCCATGCATTTGTGTCACTCTCCCTATACTCGGCCCACTCGATCCTAAGCCCTCCAGTCTCAGGGCAAAGCCATCTCCTTGGGGAGGCTCTCCCAGGCCAGATGATCTCTCTCCATCCATGAGTCTCCTTGCTCATGCCCCTCACACAAGGCCACAGCCACCATCGAGTCGGACACCAGCAACATCTCCATGAACCCTGGCACAAACATGGAGAAAGAATGCTCTGCTGCATCATATTCTGCTCCTGAGGGTCCCCAGCCTGCTGACTTCATTGACCAAGACACCAATCTTTCTAGTCACAGTATCGCCAACCTAAGAGCAGGCCCCACACCCCTGGTCTCCTATGGAGCCCAGGTTGCCACACACTCAGAGAAAGGAACATCTGTAGGCTGGCGTTTGTTTCCACCTTCCCAGAAGCTGTCTTTAGTTAAAGACACCAATGTTCAAGGTTTGTGGGGGGGACTTCAAGAAGGACTCCAAGTTGGCGCAGGGCCTCTGGAGAAAGGCTGGAAGTCGGGACCACCGACTTTTAAGTCCTTGCTGTGAGAGAGGTGAAGAACTAGGACCATACCCAGCATCCATCAGCTCGCCCCGCTTCCTGGGCAGCCGTGAATGGAGCCTCCAGCTGCAGCTCCTACCGTGTGCAGCCTCCCCGGTACTGCTACCCTCATCTAGACTCCAGCAAGCCCTAGCAGAAAGGGCTTTTCCCAGCACTGTTTACATTCTTGTCGTGTTTCTTTTTAACCGTGTTTAGGCTTGTGGGGAAAAAACAAAACAAAACACATTTCAAACATTTACAAGCCATCCTAGGCCCCTGTGGATTTCACATAAACTATCCTATAAACCGGTGAACTTCAGAGTCTCCAACTCCACAAAAATCATAAACCCTCAAAGCCCTAAGCCCGTGAAGATTCTCTGCTCCAACATTCTTGCTTTCCGGCCAGAAAAACACCCAGGCTTGGGAGGAAAAAGGCCCTGCCTAGGCACCCTGCAGTTGGGTACAGAGCCGATCTCTACCACACAACCCTGAATCCCAACCCCGTTCAAAACATTGTAGCCCATGGACACATCGCCTCTGCCAGCATGTGGTTCTGGTTTTTTAAAAGGACTGATTTGAGGTTTGGAGATATTAATGTGACTGGGATTTTGGCAAAGGAATGTGTGCTAAGTGTACATGCCTGGCCGGCAGCCATGCCCCAGCGCCAGGCAGGCTGCCTGTAGCATGAGAATGCTCTGGGACTTGATGTGAGGGGTGCACCCGCTACGCAAGGCCCCAGAATCACTGGATTCGCGTGGCTCCATGTGAAGTCAAGGCCATCTACCAGGAGCCGCTCTAACAGGAGATGTGAGATGACCTTGCCTTCAGAGAGTCCCGGTGAACCCAGAAATGGAGATCCTAGCAAAGCCCTCCCACCTCAGCCCCAGAGGGTGCTAAAAGCGAAGTTCTAGTATGAGCCAGGAAGGCACCAAACAGACCCTAAGCCATCTGGGCCAACACCTTTCCTTCCACTGTAACAGGCCCAGGCAGGAAATTAAGCAAAGCTCTTTCTGAACTTCTGCAGAGGAATTTCCTGGAGGGTCCTGGAGGCCGATGCTCTCAGGAATCGGGTTACAACAAAAGCTACAGGCCCTGGGGTTCCCTCCACAACACCTGTTCTGCAGAGCACCTTGTAATCCTGTGCTGGCCTGTGGTGACAGGGAGGGCTAAAGGCTGGCTCTACCCCTCAGGAAGCCAGGGGATGCCTTCCTAGCTGTGGACACAGGGCAGCCATCTGCTCACTTGTCCTCATCTCTGTATCTTAAGGCCCGGGAGGCCCCTCTGCACAGGCCTTGAGCTGTGTCCTCTCTAAAGCTGGGAGGTAGCTGATTGGTCAGCAAGACAATGGCCACCTGACCCTAATAGTCTCCCCCAAACCAAAGGCCTGAGGCATGACATCTTCCATCAGTCATTGATTGACGACATCTCTTAAGTCTGGCGTCAAGACTTGAGGATGCTGCATACCGACCGGAGTACAAGAGACCCACAGTAACCTGATGCCCAGCCTGAAACTCGCAGAAAAACCAATAAACCCCGAATAAAATCTCCAGTCTAGTTCATACTGTGTACCAACAGTTTCCAACCTTTTTGTCTCTCCGTAGCCTCCCTCCATCCCTCCGTCTGCCTCTTTCTATGTAGCCCAGGCTTCCCCATTAAATAATATTTCTTCCCAGTAAGAAATCACTCTGCATACTTAGAAATTAATAAAGGAAAAGGTTTTTTTAAAAAAAAAAAAAAAAAACCGGGAAAAAGAAACAGAAAAGTGCATGGCTGATAGCAACTAATGCCCAAGGAAAAGCCAACCGCGAATAGATTTTTCCCAACATGCATACCTAAGTCCTTTCGTGTGCTGGCCCCAGGTTACACTTCGAACAATTTAAACACAGACAGGAGACTGCAAGTCTGGCCACTTGGGCAGATGGGAGATTTACACAGCAAGGACAGTGCCAGAATTATTTTAGTACAGCAGTGCCACTCTCTGTGAATAGTGTTCACCCAGGTTCATCTCGCCCACCTGTCAGGATTATGTTTTTCCTGATAAACATGCGGGAGGCTTAATGGCAGACCCAGATCTTAAGGGTAGCTGAGACGCTGCATTGGGCTCTTGAGCTGTCCAGCAAGGCATGTTTTGGGAGATTCGGCCTAATGGCTGGTCAGCCCTGATGAATAAATATTTATACCCTGGCATTGTAAACCTTGTGTGTCTCTAACAGGATGGCTAGCACGCTACTAGTCTACGGGTATGCTTTGGTAGCACTCCCTTAGCTAAATTCTGCTTTGTGTGACTTAATGTCCCCTAAGCAAATCAACTCTTATTAAATCCTGTGGAGTGCGTACTCTAGTTCTATTTCTTCTACATCAGCCCTTATTCCCAACCCTCCAGCCTCACTCTCCTGAGCACTGGAATTACAGATCTGTGGGGACTGTGCATGTGAGTGTGGGAACACGGGAACCACAGATATGTGTGGAGCTCAGAGGGTAACTTTTGGGGTCCAGCTCTCCTATTGTAGGATCCTGGGATTGGTCAGCTTGTCTCAGTCCTTGGACCCGCTGAGCCATTTTGCTGGCCCCGTGCCTGGCTTTCTTAGTCTCTTTAAGTTGCAAAATATCTTTTCCAAAGTTGTTTATCTCCAGATTTTTGTGAGGCACCGCTGGCAAATAAAAATTGCATTTAAGATACCCAGAGTGATATTATTCACAGAGAATATGAAGTGATTCTAACATCAAACGAATTCATCACCTCATAGTTACCGTGTGTGTGTGTGTGTGTGTGTGTGTGTGTGTGTGTGTGTATGAAATGCAGGCATATGTTTTGTGTGTGTATGTATGTATGTGTGTGTGTTTGTATTGGATGTGTGTGTAATATATATGAAAGTGTATGGGTGTTGTGCTGAATGTTACACGCGTGTGCATATGTGTATACTGTGTGTATGTGTATCATACATGCATTTATCTGCATATGTATACACATTGTGTACATATGTGTATGCATGTGTTGTGTGTATATGTGTATTTGTGCATGTGTATGTGTGTGTATGAAATGCAGGCATATGTTTTGTGTGTGTTTGTATGTGTGTGTGTTTGTATTGGATGTGTGTGTAATATATATGAAAGTGTATGGGTGTTGTGCTGCATGTTAAACGCGTGTGTATGTGTGTATACTGTGTGTATGTGTAGCATACATACATTTATCTGCATATGTATACACATTGTGTACATATGTGTATGCATGTGTTGTGTGTATATGTGTATTTGTGTGTGTGTGTGTGTGTACATCTTGTGTGTGAGAGAGATAAGAACACTTAAGATCTACTCACTCACCAAGTTCCCAGCATACACTTGGGTATTTAATTATAATTATAAGGTTTCCAGAGCTTATTCCCTCTGTGAAACTGAAACTTTACACCCTTTCACCAGCCTTTCCCAGCCCTCCCATTCCCCCAGCTCCTGGCAACAACCATTCCACTCTTAAAGATTCTACACAAAAATGAGGTGGTGCGGATGGAATATGTCTTCCTGGGCCTGGCTTAGTTCACTCAGCACCGTGTCTCGAGGTCCCCTGTGCCACAGTACATCGTTTTCTCGCTTTGTATCTACCATGCTTCTTCAGCCGCCTGTGGGTGCTACAGCCTGACCGCTGGCAGGATTCAAAGCAACTGCCTGTCCTCCAAACAGGATGGGGACTGCAATTAGAAGCTCCATTTTACAGTCAAGAAAACAGAAGCCTCCACCACAGACATCCAGAGTCCGGGCTGGCAGCAGGTATCCGGTCAGAAGTCACGATTAGGCAGCTGCCCAGACACCCCAGTGTACAGGGCGTCTCCTAGCTGAGTGGAGATTCAGTCAATTCGACCTGAGTCCCTGAAACACAAGCCAGACTGGGCACTTCCTCCGTGTGCACTGACCTGGAAAACACAGCCACCACCTTCCCTGTAGATCCTTTGGAGGAATTAGAGTCCGTCCTAGTCCCACCTCAAGGGCCCAGAATGCCATCCTCAGAGGATTACCAAGAGAGGATTCTCTCCTCCCTCTACAAGCTTGCTTCTATCAAGACGCAAACCCAAACCCCCAACATCACTTTTCCCCCATGTGGAGGTGGGCATCACTAAGTCCAGCATGGTAGCACCCGCCAGGCAAATCCCTCAGCTTTCCCCGGGCCCCTCCCGGCCTGAGCTTCCAACCAGCCCCTTCTGGGTCCTGAAAGCAAAGGTTCCTTCTCACAGCTCTCCTCTCCGCCCCACAGCATGGAGACAGAGAATGGGCTGCAACATTGTCTCTTCCCTTTCTAAAGTCTTTGCTCTCTGAAGTGCTACAACTCACGGCTGGGCCGGGGCTGCCCAGATGAGCTGATGTTCACCTCACTGAGGCGAGGAGGTGGGAGGAGGCAGCTCTCTACCGGGCAAACATCAGGGCCGGTGACAAGGCAGGGTGAATCCAACTCACAAGTCGCACAGACAACATGTGTCAGGCTTTTGTTCTCAATGGTTGATGTGTCTGACTAGGAAACAAACAAACAAAAGCCTCTTTCTCCTCTCTTCACACATACGCAGCCAACTTTGAGCCAGTTCCTAGCGTCCAGTGAACATGGCCACAGCTGAGGCGCTCCAGGGTATGTTCACGCTCAGTGAATGATCATGGGAACGAAATAACACAACGTGGTAGCCGACAGCTAATAAACCTGTGAAAAATGACAACGGAAAACTCAGTTGACTAGCTATCAGGGCCCCTCGGAGAAAGGGGGAAGCCAGCTGTGGCTTCCCATCTGTAAACTCCAAACACAACCAGAAGACACAAAGAGAAATTGTCCGTGAGTCCTGACTCTTGGAGCCGTCTCAATACTCCTGTTGCCCGTTAATTGGATGAAAGCCGGTTTCAGCCCCGGTGTGAACCTGAGCAGAGCCTCTGTCTGCGTTAGAACGGGGGTAGATGGGAGATGATCGAGATACCCCCACGGACTCCACGCAGGCCACGGTAAACCAGAGCTGGTAACGGTCTCACTATTGACTCACACCAAAGTGGCCTTTCTGTGGGGAAGATGAGCAGGAAGTCAGTCTTCGTCTCTTGCATAGTCTCCCGTGACATGCCCTTCACGTCACATGAAGAGTAGGGCTTTGCAGTCCACAGACCTGGTGCTGGCTCCCGGCTTCATCGAGCATTATTAGCTCAGCGGTCTGGAAGAGAAAGTCTGGCCCGATGGAGTTTTGATGTTTAAGCTGCTTGGCAGGGCTGTGGTAAAGACCAGAGACATGCATAGGCCTCTGGGATGGTGGCAGTTACAGGCACACGGAACAAATACTGGCTACATCATGGATGTCAGAAGGTCGCAGAGCCACCGGAAAGGCTAGTCAGATATCTCCCGCAATCTCGCCTGCTCTGGGATGACAGCCATTGCTGCCCCAGCTCCCCATAGCTCTCACAGTCTGACGCTCTAGGGTCTGATGCTCCAGGATATCTCAAGTCACCTTACATCTACCTCTCTTCCAGATGCCAGGCTCTCACATCAGAACTTCCGACACTGCAACATCGTGCGGAGGCTGGTCCTGATGCAGACGACTTCTTTTCTCATCTGCCGCTTGTTGAAGCCCTTTGATTGCAGAAGCCCATCAGAACACCTTGGCCCTCCATAGCACGGTAACCAGATATTAATCCATCTGCCTCTTCCATGTCTGTGTTATCCAGCTCCCTGGACCTTAATTTCCGCATCTGGAAAATGGGATAATAATCCCAACTGGCAAACATATGAGATAGAAGGGTTAGAAGGATTAAATGAGATCATTCTCAGACACGTGATAATTTAATAAATGCTGGTTACTACCTGAGAACTTGCATGATCTCATGGGCTTGCAGTCTTCCTAACTAGAAAGTTCCCAAGGCCCAAACCTGCATGGTCCCACAGGAAGAACATGGATCCTGCGTGAGTAATTGCGGCTCCACAGACATTGACTGTGTAAGACTAGACCTTCTCTTGGGACGTCAGCCTTCAACAGTGAGCTGATGTTTGTCCTGACCTCTCTGAGAGTGATGAGGGGTAGGTAGCAGAGGGCAAGTCACCCCCCTTGTGAGTACGCAGAAGGGTGAGGCCCAGAGAGACAATGCAATGGGAAATGACCTTCTGTGCAGAAACAATGCCACTCAGCCACACCGTCACCCTGAAAGGCGTACCAGGCAGGTTTCCACCTGTCTTCTATACCCAAGGCCAGAAGACTCCGTCTACAGGGGCAGCCAGGCCCTGTGCTAAAGGGGTCACCATGGGAGAGCCTAGAAACTCAGTTCCCACGTCTTTCTAATCTCTGCAAGTTTAGCTCCATGGTGGGCAGGACCACAAATGCAGGGGGACACAGGCTTCCTCCCCCTCCTCCTCTTCTTCCTCCTCCTCCCCTCCTCCTCTTCCTCCTCCTCCCCTCCTCCTCCTCCTCCTCCTCCTCCTCCCCTCCTCCTCCTTCTCCTCCTCTTCCTCCTCCTCTTCCTCCTCCTCTTCCTCCTCCTCTTCCTCCTCCCCCTCTTCTTCCTCCCCCTCTTCTTCCTCCTCCTCCCCTCTTTTTCCTCCTCTTCTTCTTCCTCTTCTTCCTCCTCCTCCTCCTCCTCTTCTTCCTCCCCCTCCTCCTCCTCAGGCTGCAGCTGTTCTCACTGTGTCCCCACTGCCCATCAGGAAACAACTCAGAGCGTAACTGAGCAGCTGTGGCTGTAAAAAGAACCCAGTTCAGAATGAGGCATCGAGTCCAGCGAGTGTGCACTGGGCAGAGGGGGCGTGGGGGGGCCTGACACACGTGATGGGCTGAGCCCACTCAGCAAGCCCAGAACTCTCAGTGCATTCTCTGGACCCCTCGTCCTGCTTGTGTGCCATACAGGGTCAGGACCTGTAGGGCCATCTTCTCCCTTGATTCCCTTTCAGTGGTCACGGCTATGTGTTCTCGGGAGTCCGTGGGTCCCCTGACCTCCTTGCTCCATTCGATGTGCTCGTCAGAAGCCATATTCGAACCAGCACCTACCATCTACGGTCCACCTTCCGTCTGGACCTGCTCGTCACAGGGTTTTAGGACACCGTACCCTTGTTTGACCAGATCACTCCCGCACATGTGTTGCTTTGGATTCTAGTGCAGAATTCAGCATGACATTTTCCCCTCCGATTCCTCTTCCAAGCCAACAGAGTTAAGGGCTATTTCCCAAAAAAAAACCAACACATTATTAATAAGTGAACGAGAGCCAAGAAAATAATAAACCAGCATATTTGGTCCACGCGGCTTGTTTAGAATGCGAATTGCAAATACATTTAATTCACTAGGCTCTTGAAGGAAACTTTCAGACTTCTCATACCAACAGAGCCAGGAAAGCCACCAAAGTGAGGACTGCTCACTGGCCAAGGTCTGCCCCACACAGGACAGTGCCAGGTCCCCGAAGGTGGAGGGCTCATTCTCAGAACCCTGATGAGGCCCCCTCACCCCACCCACTGGCCAGCCACATTCCTTCACCCCATGGTCTGGCCTTAGCCTTAAGAGTGGCCATCCGGCCACGGTCAACAGCATCCAAGAAACTTCTCTGTGGTCAGGGACAGGTCGGCTGTGAGAAAACAAGGTACCAATGTGACAGCCTCCATGAACACAGGGCAGAAGTGGCCCCTGAGTACATCCAGGTCCAAACTGACTTGATTTATGAAAGCCAAGCGAAGTTTCCAGCAAGTCTGGCACGTCTACAGCCTTGGAGAAAAAGCCTTAATTATACTGCTTCTGCTCATTAAACAGATAAGATCTTAGCAGAGGCAAGCTATGTTTTGTCTTCCCGAAGAGAAAAATGTAAATCCATCTGGCTCCATATTTTACAGTAGTCATCAATGTCCCAGGGCCATGCGAAATGCCCGGTGGTTTCGCCTTCTTGAGGCTGGGGGCGGGGCTGCGGGAACGGGGGCGGGAACATCAACAGGCGCTCCGAGGCTGACAGCACGGTGTTGATGGTGATGGATTCGAGCATTCCTGTTTCTACAGAACCCCGGAGCACAACAGGCCTGACCCGGAGACTGGACCAGGTAATAAAGCATACAGAGTCAGCAGAGGAGACAGCCCTGGAGTTTACCACAGAAGTGCCTCCTGCGGAAGACGTACGGACGTGGTCGGCCACGAGACGGAGTCCCCCACAATCCCTTGCGGCCTCGGCCGCTCATTGCCCAGAGGGAGAAACTGCTCTCTACAGAGCGCACAGCACAGTGTAGGCCCAGGGGTTCCCCCCTTTCATACCCTCAGGAACTACGATCAGCTGTGGACTCACCCTTAGCCCTAGACCTTCCCTTCCTTCAGTTCTTCTAGGGTCTCATCCACCCACACCTTTTCTCCATCTCTTAAAAATCTGTTTCTCCGAGCCATTACCACCACCCCCCAGCACCCCCTCCCGCACTCCCCAATCTTCGATTTTTTTTTCCAATCTTCGATTTTTAAATCCAATTGCCAAGTTGACATCTGAAACTTAAGAGCCTAAGAGCACCACAAGAGTGTTGAACAGGGGCCCAAGCGTGGACATTCTTGTCTTGCTTCCGGTCTGAAAACCAAAGGACCCCAAGTAATTTTTTTTTTCCTTTTTTTTCTTTTTTCTTTTTTTCGGAGCTGGGGACCGAACCCAGGGCCTTGCGCTCGCTAGGCAAGCGCTCTACCGCTGAGCTAAATCCCCAACCCGTAATTCTTTAATTTAGATATTTATGCTCTACTCATTATAAAAACAATCCAAGTGTAAATGTTAATCTTCGCGTTAAATCTACCTTAAGTTCTTAAATATGCCAGCTCATTTATGAGCTTCATTTGGTTTTTTTCTTGAGTAGCTGTCTTCTGTTTCTTGCAATGTCTGACAATTTTTATTGTATTCCCGACGAGATCCCTATTTTTCTAGTAGCCTAAATAATACTGTCATTCTTTAAAGGGCACTGCCACTTGCTCTAGAAGATAGCTAGAGTCACCGCCATGTGCCCGTAGTCCTGCTTAATTTTATTCTTGTTGAAGCAGGCCCACTCTTGTTTCCTGAGTCCCAGACTACAGTTCTTGTCCCAGGACAAACACATAGTCTTAAGACATAGTCTTTCCATTACATTTGCTGAACATTTCCAATGTTAAAAATAGGTGAGTTAACTCGATTCTTCCTTGACCATCTCCCAGTTCCTTCACATCCTTAGATAGCTCCATCAGGATCCCAAACCCAGGGTATCCACCTGCCTTGGGAATCTCACCTTACTCAACAAACAGCCCCTGTCCCTCGGTCGAGGACCACAAGGACTCCCACTTAAATCCCCACAGTTCCCTCCTCTCCAACACTCCGTCCCACAGCATCCTTATACTCTGACTTCAGGCTCATCGGGCTCACTGTGATGCACTCCCGTGGAATACCAGGCTCTTTGAGCCTCACATAAGAGCAGTGAGACTTGAAGTTTTCACAGACTGGCATTGCCCTGCCTGGGCTGCAGCTCTTGATGCTCAAAAATAACTTTCTTTTCACGGTCTTAGGATCGCTGCGCTAAGTTGGCGGTTAAACGGTAGCCTTGCCAAACACCTTGCACCTGAAGGAACATACGGAAAGCGGCGTACTGTTCTTATGCCTGTTGGTGTGTGAACATCATTTTGGGGGAGTCCCCTATTTCCCCAGCCCTAGCTGGTTGTTTAATCCGATAGCTTGGCTAAGAGGCTGGCGCTATTTAAGATGTCTGAGTCTTTGCCAGACAGTTTAAAACTGTCAATCCAGCTGAACTTTCTAATCATCGCTGTTAAAAGACGTCGAAAGGTGCTCGCTTCGGCAGCACACATATTCTAAAATTGGAACGATACGGGGATTAGCACGGCCCCTGCGCAAGGGCAGCGTGCAAATTTGTGAATAAAATGAATAAATATTTTAGAAAGAAGGTGAAAGACCATGAGGAGGGTAACACACCTGAAGGAGTGTACTTCGTGTTTTTGAGAACATGCTACTTTGGGTTCCTGAACAAGACACAGAGGAACCCCTGCGTCTTGTTTCGGGTGCTTATGGAAAGTTGAGATAGCGATCTGGCTCCTGTATAAGGTGAATAGTGGGTGCGGGCCCTGTTCCTTTAAAGCCAAGCCATTTGACCGTTCTAAAATTCAGCCTGCTGCGTGTATAAATATGGCGTTGGTGGAACGACCTAGCAAGAGCACACGGCCCGGGAGTGAAATGAAACAGCTTCAACCACGTGCAGCGAACCTCCATGTTCACCTCCATGACCTATCATAAAGTCCAGGTCACGCTCTGCAGGCCTGGCTGCACCGGAGAGCCTCTCAAAAATGAAGCACCTCCCACTCCCCACCCCCAGCCACCAGCAGCTATTTTTAAGCGGGCATTCCAAGGATCTGATTTGTCTGCTAAAGTGTGAACAGCATTTTCACTAAAGTACTTGGTTGTTTTGTAAGAAAACATAGAACTTTGTCCATGTATCCAGTGACAAACATTTGCTTTACTGACACCTGCCTGGCATACCTCTGGACAGTGTTTCAATGTATACTCTAAAATGTGCTACAAGTATCAATTGCACTTAGCAGGCTTACTCAAAGGGCATAACCCTGTAACTGCAGTGACAAAACAGACGGCTAAGAACGAGTTTTGACATGTGCACACGGTGACATCGGCTCCGAGGTTGTCAGTGATTGTGCAATGCTAGAAGGTTCAGGCGTCCCGCTCTGTTGTTCTCCTTCTGGCCTTGATTCTAGGCCTCTCCCTGAACCTGGAGGCCGGTTAGCCAGTGAGGTCCACAGATGCCTCTCTCTGTTCCCCACAGCGCTGGCGTTACAGCATGTGAGCGGGCACACTCAGCTTTTGATGTGGGTGCTGGTCCCCAGGCTCATGCACAAGCACTCTTACCCTCTGGGTCATCTCGACAGGTAGTAGAAAGGGCACAGGTGGGGTCAGCTGAACCCGCCTTGTGCCCACTCCAAGTCCATGCGATGATGAAACAAATGCCAACTGGCACAAGGGCCGTGAGCAACTGTACTGCATAGAAATTGGGTTGTTGGGTCTTGTTTTAGGGTCATCTATTTTTATTTTATAATGTATGAGTGCTATGTCTGCACATGTCTATCCGCCACGTGTGTGCAATGCTCTCAGTTTCTAGGCGCTGAGTTACAAGCAGTTGTGAGCTGCCGTGCGTGTGCTAGAAACCAACTGAACCCTGGTCCTCTGCAAGAGGAACAAATGCTCCTAATGTCTGCTTCTTCTTTCCAACCCTGAGAAACTGGTTTTGAAAGGACATCTCTCACACTCCAACTCTACTCCTAAGAGATGCTCTCTCTTCCCTCAGTACCAAGGCAGAACAGAATTTGACCTCCTTTTGTAGGCCCACGGGAAGCAGACCACACTCCAGCAGGAGCTCTCCCACGAGGCCTGGATTGGCAAGTCACAGAACACATGTTTCTCTGTTTATGGGCATGGTATTGCTCAACCTCCAGGATAACAGGCGTTGAAAACTGGAGCAGAGCCCAACATCTGACGCCTTGGCTACTGTGTACGCCATTGCTCTGGAGGATGGCTCTAGGGTGAGGGCTTCAGGCTCCATCGGATCTACATACTGAGCTATTGATCGGATTAGCGGTGGCTCTGGCTGTCACTGAAACATGGGCTGATTCCTGAAGGCTTATGTGACAGAAAATTTCCAGAACTTTGCTGGGAGTTTGGTCTCACTTCTGAGAAAGTCAGCCATGTTAACGGGTCCATTTCTGTACTATGGACAATGGGGACGGCCGGACACTATGATCGCGGCAGTAATTTAGAGATGATTTGCCCCCACTGCTTAAGACTTCATGTTACCCCGGACCACTTAGTCAGAAGTGATCTTTCCACAGAAATGTGAAACTATACTCTTTCCACAGAACGATGCACTTAGGTCTCTGGACAGCCTTGTCCCTCCCTTCCGAGCTAAGCCCATTTAGAGCTGAGACTACCTTGTCGGGATAACCTACCCCCACACATATTGTTTCAACTGGCTATGAAATCATGCCCCTGTACTTCCAGTTGTTAATTGTTGTGCCGGGACCACGATAGTCTCTTCCCAACCTCATGTGGAGATACGGGTAGCTTGAAGTCAGTCGCCTGGCAAAATACAAACAGAATTTCTATCTCTCCTCTAGACAGCCTGTCATTCAACTTGTGCCAAACACAATCGATTGAAGATCAAGTGGCTGGCATGAAAGGACTCCACACATAGGATCCCGCACTGAAACTCTGCTTGGCAAGGTGACCCTAAGGGCCCCTCGAATAGCAAGGGGTTTGAAACATCTCTAGTCCAATGTGAGGAGAAAAGGCCCCTGCTCAATAAATACAGCCTTGGAAGCTGGCTATTTGGCTCAGAGCCCTAGTTTACAGTCCACTTGGAATTAGGTTCTGATCTAGAACATGAGAGTTCCCCACAAGCTCCCCTGCAGACAAGGAGCAATCTGGATGCTCTGTTCCTGAACCATCTATCTGGAAGGCAGGATTCCAGAGACTGAAGGAAGGTGTCTCTCGATACCAGCCCCTGGCACCCAGTCCCCATGGGGAACAGATATACACAGGACCACTGGGACAGAAGGGTAGGTACTGGAGTCTGGAGATACACAGGTAGAAGCAATTAGCAGTTATCACCAAAGAAGGCTACAACAGCAGTGGCCTTCATTGCCCAAGGGACACCTGGCTTCCTCCCCCCCCCCACAAGAAATTTGTAGAACTGTAGTTTTCTTGCTCTGCACAAACAGCTTTGGCTACTTACTACCTTTTTTCTTTTACTTTTCCTGTCTCCTCACCTGCTGGCTACTTAGTTTCAAGGCGCAGGACCCAGGTCTGGCATACAGAGACAACTCAAAAGGCATCTGAACCAGCTAACAATGAAAAAAGCCGGGAAGAGCTCAGATTCCAATCCCCTTGGAGACTCTAAAAGAGTCTGTCTTCCCCAAAAGTCGCCCCCAAACAAATCTCCCACCCAGATAACACCAACTCCCAGATCACCCTTTGCCTTTCCCCAAAGCTTTCCTAGCGCAGGTGCAGGGTAGCCCAGTTGGCCTCTGCTTGGGTCAGTCTTGCTTCTTCAGGGAGAGCCAGAGCTCTCAGACAGCAAGGACGAATCTCCGGTTTGGTGCTGAGTCCTTCCATGGGGTCTAGGTCAACATTCCTGAGCTACACGTGTCACAAGGGCCCCATGAAATCGTGACAGTTGGCCACTGGCCAAGATCTCACTCACTGGACCCACTTCAGCCCAAGCAAGGGCTTGACACCCTGTGGTGGTTTGAATGAAAACGGTCCCCACAGAATCATAAGGAGTGGCATTGTTGGAGGTGTGGCCTTGTTGGAGGAGGTGTGTCACTAGGAGGTGGTCTTTGGGGTTCCAAATGCCCAAGTTGCCATTTGATGTGGATGTAGGACTCTCAGCTCCTGTGTCTAGCACCTGACTGCATGCTGCCACACTTCCCGCCATGATGAAAATGGAGGATGAAACCCCTGAAACCGTGAGCTCCAATGAAATGTGTTCCTTTATGGAATTGCCATGGTAGTGGTGTTTCTTCCTAGCAACAGAAACCCTAAGGCACATGCCCCCTTTCAAAACGTAGCATTTTATTAATCACTTGGGAATTACATATAATGTATTTTGATCCACCCCACCTCTAGCTCCCAACTCCTCCTAAAGCCACACCTACCCACTTAACACCCAACTTCACCTCACACTTTAAAAAAACAAAGTAACTATC
Source organism: Rattus rattus (assembly GCF_011064425.1). Lineage (NCBI taxonomy): Eukaryota > Metazoa > Chordata > Mammalia > Rodentia > Muridae > Rattus > Rattus rattus. The sequence goes on from NC_046167.1 coordinate 81,741,438, forward strand.
AAGTCCAGTTCACGCTACCCTGTATACGTCATCCTACCTGGAGTCACGGCCCTAAGTAAAACTGGCTCTCCTTCCCCAAGAAGCATTGTATTCCTCGCCCGTCAGTTAGGGGTGGAAGCTGATGAGGCCCTCCCCGCTCTATCCCACCATATCTCCTGGCTTGATTGTGCAGGTCCTATGCAGCAGCTTATGTGAGCTTAGGAATGTAGGCCTCTGTCATGTCCAGAAGACACCCTCTCTCTGCTCCTCCCAACCTCTGGCTCTTACAACCCTTCTAGCCCATCTTCCATGACAGTCCTTCAGCCCTGGAGGGGGCAGAGATGGTCCCGTGGGTGACTGAGTATTCCACCGACTCTTAGCCTCCAAACTGTGATCAGTTATGAGCTTCTGCATTAACCACTGTCTGCTGCACAAAGGCACCTCTCTGAGGAGCTCTGAGAGTTGCACTCACCTGTGTCCCCTGAGCAACTTCAGAAGACGTTTCTGGTTTGTTTTTTCTACATTTGGCACCATTGCTCCCCCACCCCCTTTGTGCCCCAGGTCAACAGAATACCAGTGTCAACCCCAATGAGGAAGACCCAGGGGCCAAGCACAAACAATACCACCATTACTCAGGTGATGCTAGAGCTGGTCCCTCCCTTACCTTGTTAGTAGAAAGCAAAATGAGCTAAGGAAGCACAGAGCCATGAGCAAGGTACCCCACAGAATCACGGAAGCAGCAGAAGGCACTGGACTCCACCCTCCCCCACCCCACCCCACCCCACCACTACTCTAACCTGGCCTCAAAAAACAGCTCAAACTCTGGGAGGAACATATTTCCCCCCTTGTCACTGAATCAGGAGTCGTGTGTGGACTATGCCAGGAACTCTAGAACTTAAGATATAAACTTAAGATATACATTCTAGCTCCTTGTAGGGCTTAGAGCGTCTGTGTAGATATTAAAACGGAGCAAGCAAAGCACGCAAGTCTTCGCTGTCGCAGAACAGACAGTATCTCTTCTCTCCTGCCATCCTATTAGGCTAAAACTCTCAATCCAGAAGACTTGGTGTTGGAGATTGATTCCAATCGTGGCTCTGTAGGAACAGACTTGTGTGTTCAAATTAAATATTCTCAGGCTATTGTATAAGACGCATCCATTTTAGTCAGCACCTGCTGCCTTTTAACCAAATACCACAGGCATTTGTTTCCTCAAAGTGACAGAGCCCAGAGGTCCAAGATCACAAAGCTAGCTGTGTTCTAGGGAAGGTTCTTCCTCTATAGACGGCCATCTTCTCTGGGGGTGCTCACATGGCCGTTGTTAGCATGGGCACATGGATTGGGGTAGAAAAAAAGTGGGGACCAAAAATTAAAGAGTGCCAACCCTATTGAAAGAGAACTCTGATCATCTTTAACCTTAATTATATCCCAAAAGCCCATCTCCAGGTACAGCCACAAATGAGGGCTAAGTTTTCAACATAAGCATTTGGAGGTGGGACAATTTGGTCCAGGAAAGCACCTGTGGGAAGTTTCACTGTGCCTCAAGTTCAAAGTTCTCCCAGTCCGGGCATCTTTGTGTGATTAGACTGCATAGCCGACTTAGAAGGAACCTGTAAAAATAATCTCTCCATATCCTCCTGGTTCCCTCTGCTCCGTCAACTCCCTCCACAGGCACCACTAAACCGCAGAGATAATCGCCCATCCGAGGCCGGCAGTCCTCCCACATAACCTGAAGGCACAACCGTGGGTTTGTCACAACAGATCATCTCTTGAACTCTGACAGCCAGCAGGGAGCACGTTCGTTTTCCTCAAGCCCGCCAGAGTTCCAGAAAGAGCTCAGCTCAAAATAGACGCTATTGAAGCCAAGACACACAGAGGCACACAGCCTATCAATGTCTCCCCAACGGCCCCTCCCCACTCTCCAACCCCCTGAGAGCCACCGCTGGAAGCTTTGTAATCCAAGGCCATTAAGTATTCATGGGGCTGGCAACCACAAATAGAAAGTGAGTTGGCTCATTCCTTTTCAAATTAGGATAATGGCATTATCTGGGCAACGGCGATCGATCGGATATCGGTTTGAATGTGCGTCCCACTCTTCTGTTCAGGCAAGTCCCTCTGTCCTTCCCAGTTGGGGTCTGGGGACCCCCGTGTTCCGTGCCACATTCCCAAGGAGACACATGGAAGTCACCTTTGACTTTGAGCACTTGTATTCTGCTTCTAAGTCGGAAACTGCTTCTTTAGCTCTTCAGTTAATCCCCTCATACATACACAGCACACACACACACACACACACACACGTATCTGACACATACCCGACATACACACACCCCTGACACACACACACCAGACACATACATACCTGACACACACCCCTCACACACACACACACAATACACACACACACACACACACACACACACACAACGTATCTGACACATACCCAACATACACACACCCCTGACACACACATCGGACACATACATACCTGACACACACCCCTCACACAGACACACACACACACCCCTGACATACACGAGCATATACCAGACATTGGCACATACACAGCCTTCACACTGACACACATATGTATACATACATACCCCTAACTTACACACAACTCACACACACATCCAGCACATACATACCTGACACATACCCCTCACACAGATACACATATACCCCTAATACACACACACACACACACACACACACACACACACACACACACACGCACCTGACATTAGGACACACATACCCATGACACTGACACATACACACAAACCTAACTCATACACAACTGACACACATACATGTACCTGACACACACAGAACACACATAGCCCTCACACACACTCACAAACACACACACAACTGACTCACACACACCTGATACACACATACCCCAAGAAGCTCTTTGAAGTTTTACATCTCAAATGTCCTTAACTGTATCTCTTCTCAGCACTCTGTCTCCCCCTCACCTGATGTACGGACCACCTGGGAAAATAGCCTGTTTCCTTCTTACCTGGGAAAATAGCCTGTTTCCTTCTTACCTGGGAAAATAGCCTGTTTCCTTCTTACCTGGGAAAATAGCCTGTTTCCTTCTTACCTGGGAAAATAGCCTGTTTCCTTCTTACCTGGGAAAATAGCCTGTTTCCTTCTTACCTGGGAAAATAGCCTGTTTCCTTCTTACCTGGGAAAATAGCCTGTTTCCTTCTTACCTGGGAAAATAGCCTGTTTCCCTAACAGGTCTCCTGCCTACAGTTTTCCATAATAGCACTCCATTCCTTCTTCAGAGAAATCCTTCTTTAGACACCGCACATCCTTCCTCAGCCCTGCAGGAAACCTTGGGTGGCCCCTCAGCCCTCCAGATAAAGCCCACACGGTGCAGAATGGCAGACAAGGCTCTCTGACCTCGTCACCCGCAATGACAGTGCGACCATGTGGCTGCTGAAAAAAGACCGTCCGGCTACGTGAGATGCCACTAACTCTAACACACCTCTTCAGTGCTAGCCTTGGTGTGACCAGCAGTCATCCAGGTAGAAGGGACCAGATGAGAAACCACACTCAGGCCCTGGTCTTGAGCAGAAACACAAACGCCATGGCTCCAAGAACATCTTTACCCCTGGATTTGACACCGAGTCTGTCCCAAGTCCTACCAGTGCTTGGGTAAAGAGCACAAACACCACACACCATGCTCTGCCCAGTGAATGTCACACGGAGGAACAGATGAGAGACTTGTCACATGGCTGCCCTCACGGAGCTAAGCTGAAAGCTTCCTCATAGCAGTCTTGAAATGACTCACCCTGGGGACAGTCTTCTCTCCAGAGCAGAGGGGGGTTTGGGGGAGCTGGAGGAGGTGGAGGGGCTGGGGGGGCCACTCCATTCATGTGTGATCACAGTTGTCAGCTTACGCAACAGGAGAACCACCACGCGGACAGTTAGGCTTAACTGAGGAGAGGGAAGGAGACAAGGTGAGCAGGACGGATTAGTTCTGGGAAATTAGGCATTTGCTGGGTCACTGCGGGGCTCTCAGCTTCGCATTTGCCCTCTCAGAGCTGGAAGTCAGCCTGGAACCTTCCTAAAATAAGAACCATCACAGCCCCAGTTGTGAAGAAGCCATCCTTGAGGTGCCAGCCAGCCAGGAGCTATGTGGAGACGGAGCTTACAGAGCAAAGGAGGCAAGAACGTGGCTGGATCATGGCTGGGAAAGCCACAGTGTGCCCAGGCACTCCCAGGTCCCTTCCCAGGAAACCCATCCCCCACCCCTCAAAAGGAGACACCAGCAGAGACAGCTAGAGCTTCAAACGGGGAAGATTCACTCCCCCATTCATCTCCCAAGCCATGGAGAAGCCCATGCTCAGTACAGCAGGCCATCTGGTCACCCAGACAGTGAAAGGAAACTGGCCAAGGCCCTGACTGGAGGCTCCATGCAGGAAGTTCAGGCCCCATACTAGGAGCTAAAAGGTGCACAGCCCTCACACACCCCAAGCCGTCTAGCCTGGTCCTTGGTGCATAGACTACACACCACTATGGAGGTGGTACACCTGCAGGCCGGGCCCAGCCACTACCAAGCTTGCTAGACAGTTAAGTTGTTGCTGGAACCCTCCCTTCCTGGTCCAACTTACCCTTCTTCCACCTGCAGGCCCAGTCAGGGCAGAGAAATGTCAGGCTTCCGACACTCTACCAGCTGGCTCTGAAGTGGGTACGTTTCCTTTTGCTGTGATAAACACCACAGCCAAAAGCAATTACAGAAGTGTTTATTTGGGCTTCCAGAGGACTAGGTGTTCACTGTGGTGGGGAAGCACAGTAGCAAGCAGCAGGTACTGGGCTGGGATGGGAAGTTGAATGGTCATACCCTCAACCACAGCAGAAAGCACAGAGAGTAAACTGAACCAATGTGGGGCAAGGCTATAAACATCTAAGCCCCGCCCCCAGTGATGGACTCCATCCAAGCCCCGCCCCCAGTAATGCACTTCCTCCGGCAACATCATCACACCTCCATCAAATGCAACCAACAACCAGGGACCAAGTGTTCGGCAACAGTGAGCCCACAATGGACATCTCTCATGTAAGACATCTCAGGTCCCCTCTCGAAGTCCTAAGCTTTGAACGCTCATGTCAAGCCTCTGCCCAGGCTGCCTGTACTTCGGCCATGCTTGACAGCGAGCCTCACTGTGGATTTTCCTCCAGGGTCTCCTCCTGAGCCACATGAGCCTGTGTATCTACAGGGACAAGCTGGGCGTGGGAGGACCTTCTGGCTTCAACATGCTACACGTGGACAGAAAGACAGTTGCTTCTGTTCAACCCCAGCAACCTGCAACATTCTACCTGAGTCATCTGTCCCTTGGGGTGGGCATGCAGTTCCTGGTCTTCCTGGAAGGACAAATCCCCCTGGTACAAGTGAGGTGCATCACCCCCTGGCCCCCTGGGCTCCCAGAAAGTTACTTCCTGTGGGTAAAGCAATCAGATTATGAGCCCCTTGGCACCCATCACTGGTGGCACCTTGCCTGTTCCTCCCAGGACGTTCGCATAGTGCCTTATAACTTCCTACTGCCCGTTCCTAAACTCTTTCCAGTTTACCTGGACTAGTGGGGTCTGCTCAGCCCAGGACAGAGAAGGCCAGAAGGTCGGGTAGTTAAAAGCTCAAACTATTACGGTCGGAAGTTGAGTTCTGGTGCCCCAGGTCCCTTACCCCTGGTGTGACAATTCCAGACTCATTTTTCCTGTCCTCAGTTCTCCTCCAGCCCAAGGCACACAGTCAGCCCAAGGCATCCATTGCACACAGTCAGCCTGCTGACCTGCATAGGTTTCCTTCCCTTCCCTCTTTTCCATTCTTGCTTGACTTCATCATCAGTGGCCCTTGGGACACAAGCCAGGTCTGTGTCACTCAGAGCCCCAGACCTCCACTGCAACACTAATGATACCCTGCTACCCATTCTGTCCCTGGCTACCCCTCAAGAGGCAGACAGGGAGAAGCAGGACACCATGGACCTCTGAGGCACTAGCTTGACCACAGGTGCTGGATTCTTGGCATTCCGGGCCCGGCCTCCGTCTTCAGATTCCAGCCCAGGTGTTTGGCTGACTCTCCAACCCAGGAGGGTTTTTTTCTTTCCTTTTCTTTTCTTTCTTGAAGCCGGGCTGCTTCAAATCTGTTCTAACATCAGGGATTCTGGCACGGGGTAACCCTCAGGTCTGCTGCAGCCTTCAAGTTCTACAAAATGACCTCATCGCCAAAACAAGACAGATAATATAGAATCTCTTCCTTAGAAGTCAGGCTGAGTGTGCGTTCTCATTTTGGGGTCTGTGAAGACCCTCGCAGCCTAATTAACCTAACCCCAGCTGCAGCTTCCTGGCCCCGGCGAGGTGGACATATATCGCCGTCTTCACACATGCGCTCATCTGGATCCCGGTGGCCTCGGGGGACCAAGGCACGCAAGATGAAATTCCGCAAATCTCCATTACTAAGTCTACAATATGTTTGAACCCCATCCTCCATCTTGGTCATGATGTCTCTGAAGTCCCTCCAAAGTGAGAGGGAGGGAAGAGGGATAGGATGTCTCTGGTGTTTGTTCCATACCCACCAGTCTCCTTTCTGTCATCTTCCTGGAACTGCCCTGGCCCTGGAAGAATGTCACAGAGCCTGTCTGTCACCTGGTGACAGGCATAAATCCACCTGACTGTGTCCCCAGGCTGTCTTGAGTTAGCTTAGCTCATAAGAGTTCCTGCCCCCTGGTCCAGGATTCTCCTTGGCTCACAGCCAATCCCCTCTCTTCCTGTGTTCCTCACACGCGATGCCAAGCTAGACCAGGACCAGGGCAATCTGTGCGTGTCTGTTGTAAAGGGATAACCAGCCAAATCTGGAAGATCGGCCTGCAGTCAAAGAACCTGGCGGGCCAGCATGGGACTGAAGAGTGAGCAGTAAAAAGGATGTGCCCGTGCCTAGCACCAGGTCCCGAGTAACCGCCATGCCCAGTTCCTTCATCCCACCACACACACAAAGTCAGACCCCAGGCTCAGGGCATCAGTCTGCCTCTCCGACTGTGACAGGATGCATAGATTTAATGCACAGGTCTGGGTATCACTCTACCTCATTCAGTGAACGTGCCAACGTGTGGCTCATGGGAAGGTAGAAGAGTCAGGAAGCTTGCTCTGCAAGCACACACACTCACACTCACTCTCACTCTCACTCTCTCTTACACACACACACACACACACACACACACACACAGAGACAGACACACACACACACTCAATCTCTCCCCCTCCCCCTTCCCCCTCTCTCTTCCTCTTTACCTCCCTTCCTTTCTCCCTGACATCCTTTCTCCCTCTGTCCCTCTCTTTCCCTCCCTCTCCCTCTCTTCTTCTCCTCCCTCTCTTCCTCTCCTCCCTCTTCCCCCCTACCTCTTTCCTTCTCTTTCTCCCTCCCTCCCTCCCTCTCCCAGGCCTTTTCTCCAAGTTCACATTACTGGCTCATTGCTCTCCCGCACCATGATAGGCCAAGGCCTACACTGACTTGCAAGCCCAGTCTTTAACACGCGCCCTTGCTCACCAGAACCTGGAAGCCAGTGACCTGTCAAGAATACGGTGTGGACACTTCAGGAGTTCATGTACGCACCTGTGGACATCCACAGGATGACACGGAGGAAAGCCTGCATTGCAGCGTAAGATGTGAGTGTGACGGACAGACCAACGGCTTGTTAGCACCTGAGCATCCACCCTGGGAACCGGACCTGGTAAATTCACTGCCCTCCACTCCCCTCAAGCTTCTACCAAAACAAAACAAAAAAACAAAAAAAGTGGGTGGGGGCCTGGTAAGAACAGGCAGGCCCCACAGCTCGCCCCAGAGTAGCTTGACCGCTTTCTTCTCCGAGTGTAGACTTTCTACATCATGAGTCATCCTATCAATGAGTATGAGGCGGGTCACAGGCTTATGGACAACCTGTGGGACGAAGCCATTGATGTGGCTGTGGTGCCTGGGAACAAGGTCGCCTCTCAACAGGGAGCCTTGGCCTCCTGGGTCTGCACTCAAGAGCACTGCTGGCCTTGTGTCCCGCTTCCTCCTCCCCTGACTCTCAGGGACACTCACTGCTCCCACATTGTGTCACTTCCATATGCTTACCCTTGCCCGTGTCCTCCTGTGTGGCCTCTCCCTGGAGAAACCCCTCCTTCAAGAGCTTTGCCCGCTCTCACTTCCGTGATGCTCTCCTGCCCTCTCACGCACTCAGACCCTAAAATGGCTCTAACTGGGCCAAGTCTCTCCCTTCTCTCCCTGTCTGCTGGAGCCCTGGTCTTGAACATGGGACAGTGAAGAGCTCTGAGCATGCGGTCTACCCTGCTGGCCCCACGGACACCACCACAGGGCGCATTGCGGGCCAGAGCGGGGTCCCCTTACAATTCCCACACAGAGCTGCCACCTCTCCTTCTCGAGGTTCCAGAGCAGCTTAGCGGCCTGATCCACGTGAACGGTGCTGCTTGCACCTCTGACCTGTTGGCCGCAGGCAGAAAAAGGAAGATGGCTAACCTTTGGCAGGGCCAAGGAGAAACAAAGGTCCTAGTAATTCTAACTATGGTCACCTTCTCTACCATCTGACATAGCCAAGAAAGTACCAAAAATATATACCACCTTCTCCACACATAAACAAGCTTCAAAGAAAAGCACGAAACTGAACGTTGTGGTCTGGTCTCCTCTGCAATGACCTCCTCTACCTCATAGCCATGCACTTCAGAAACTGAGTCACAGACAAATCAAGGGAACATTCACTTCTCACAAAAAAGGTGGGTCACCGCCACAGCGCTGTCACAACAGCACCTATCACACAGTCGTCACTGAGCTGCAACTGTACCCATTCCCTCACATTAAGACGACCCTGTTATCCTAGCTTAGTGTCACTCATTTGCTTTGGTGCGCTTTGGGCTTTCTGATCTCCATTAAATCTGAGTCCGAAGCAAACCATAGGCATTTCAAAAGACCTGGCTACATTTAACCTGTGCAAAGCCACAGCAGGGCAGACCCCGGTTGGCTTTGCCAACCCCTTGATGCTGGGGGGTTGAAATGTCACCATTCTAACTCCTCTGGATCAGGGAACCACGTGCAGTGGTCACAGCTCTCCAATGACTCATGGGCCCTGCCCAGTGGCTCCTACGGGGCCAGCCGAGGGAATTCCTGCGAGCATTATTTGCGAATTCTGGAAAGCAGGGCAGAAAGTCAAAGCCTGGCTTTGTGCTCATTTCGGGGAATAGCCACACCCGCCCTGGGCTCACACCCACTGCTGCATCCTCAGTGCGCCCACAGTGGAGGGGACTTGGCACTGGAGGCCCTTCTGAGCATATGCAAGAGCTGCAGGCTCTGGTGAAGGTAGGATGGGAAACGGACCAGCCCCTCATGGGACGAGTCAGACAGAAGCAGCGGCGGCCAACTGAAGCATCCCTAATTCCCTAACAGTCATGACGGCAATGTCTTCCCAGAAGTCCTGCTGCACAAGGGCTGGGCACACTGTACAATGGCTGACACTCAGCACAGAGCATTGCTAACCTTTGACAAGTCTGGGGGGCAGGGGAAGGTCACGGTAATTCTAACTGTGGTCACTTCCTCCAAATCTTACAGGGATGAGAACCCTGACTTAAGATGTATATGGTCCCTCAGGTACTTATTGCAAAGGGAACTGGTTTCTAGAAAGGGGGCCTGAAGCCTGGCCTGCTAGCTAAAGGGATGGGACAAGCCCATGGTCACTTCTAGATCCTTGAGCTGCCTACGACTTTTCCAGCCCTGAGACTAGCCTTCCACAGTCACACCAGGGTCTTCAGGTAGACTCTTATTATTCTTTTGGCGTGGCTGACACCCTACCCCCGGGCAACAAGCACCATGCCAACAGAGAAGCATCAGGTTCAGCTGACCTGATGTCAGCTGTTCTAGGTCAATGAACATCCAAGATCCAACATGAGGTTGAGTGCTGGGGAAGGGAAGTGAAAAGAGAGAGATCTCAGCCAGGAAACGGAATTAAACAGCTCCAGGACTTACAAGCTCTTGATGCTAAAAGGCTTTAGCTTTTCAAAGCAACGCAGCCAAGAGGGGCTGCCCAAACCCCCACACCGTTGCCATGGTAACGCGTGGATAGGCAGCTAGTACCATACCGCAGGCACTTGGAAACGCGTCTTTGTGTCGGGGCCAAGGAATCTTCAGCAAAGGGTGACTCAAAAGGGTTTTAGTGTCTCCGAGAGGCTCTGCTGCTCTCTGTCCCCTGTGCCCGCCCTGATGGCTCTCCTGCTCAGCCTTCCCAACTGTCCTTAAGACTCCTGTTCTGTCACACAATCCGATTCTGTTTCTGCTTTTCAGAGCTCCCTAGTGAGGTCAGGCTTTACTCTTATTTTAATAAAACGCATGCCAAAAATCGTTTGCCCAGCCCGAGATCTCTTCCTCATCATCTAACGTTTCTCTCCTTGTAAATATATGTACATGGTGCCATCAGAAAGCCTGAGAAGTAGGGTATGAAAATCGCCATGGCCAGCCTCCTATTGTTTCCTCGCTTCCTTCCATTTTTCTGCCTCTGATTATTATTTTTTTTTAAAAACGAATCGTTCTATCTATAGCTTGCCCAGTGGTGTTTTCAGTTAGCATATAGTGAGCATTCTCTCATGTCATCTGGTGGTGACAGGATTCCTCAGAAACATGACTGCTAACGACAAGACTATCCATCATGCGAATGGGCCATGACATAGCTAACTCTTACCACATTGCTGGGAACGTCATGTGTTTCCAATCTCTTCCTATTAGGACGACACAATAATGAATACCTGAGTATCTAGGTCCGTGTGCCGGTCCACGACTCGTCCTCGGGATACATTCATAGAGGCTCAACTGTTTGGGCCTCACAATGGCTATTCTTCCGATCCTTAATGAAAAGCATTTTAGAAAACTGGCCCAGTGTGCCCACCCAGCACCTGAGCATCAAAGTAGCCATTCCACGATATCCTTTACATGCCTGGACCCTATCATACTCAAAAGTATCCCCTCGTGAATTATGAAAAAGGATGCATTTATTGTGAACCTTTTAATGTTAATACAGTTTGGCATTTTCCTTTTTTTTTACATTTTCTTTTGTGGTTCGATTGTTCGTGCCCTTTGACCTCTTCTGTTCTATTTTTTAAACTATAAGAGTAATAAAGAGGAGTGTATCGACATGCCCTCAGACGGTCTTGAGGCTCCAGGATAGCAACTCCGACATTCTCCCTCCCATCTGGAAGACATTTGGATGAATCTTAACGTAGCAACGGTTCCCACACTTTCATGTCGAGTGAGTCCCTTCCATTCCACATGCCTAACCGGAGCTTGGAGTTCCCATAAATGCCCTCCTAGAGGTTGTAAAGCCTCTGGACGCAGCTTGACAGGCACTGATACAAAGACACTGTTGTTTAGTGAATGGACCGTCTGGTGTGTTTACCAGGTGACTGTCACCAGGCCCTGTGAACTGGGACTAACGCACCACTTCCCTATATCCAGTCAGAGACACTCTTACACTTCATTCTCTTCTATACAGTTTTCATTTCTCCTATGGAGAGCGCCCTCATAGGGGCAACAAGACCTCAGACTACACGTTAGCTCTGTATACCAATGCCCCTGCACCCTCATTCTGGACTTCATGTTAAAGATATTCTTTTCCACTGTGTGAGTGTGTGTGCATGTGTCCGTGTGAGAGCACGTGCGTGTGCGTCCATGTGAGCATGTGCGTCTGTGTGAGAGCACATGCATGTACGTCTGTGTAAGAGCATGTGCACGTGAGTGTCAAGAGATAGCTGAAGCCAGACGTGCTGCATCTCCGTGGACCTGGAGTTACCCACAGTAGTGAGCTTCCCAATATGGGTGTTAAGAGTCAAACTCAGGACCTCAAAAGTGATCTTAACCACTGAGCATCCCCCCTCCCCAGCCCCGCATCTCTTGTTAATGAGTAGATAACCTCTGCAAAATTTCTCCCAAATACTCTCAGAACTTTCCCGCATCCTCCCATAAGTTGAAAACAAACTGATATAAAAATAACGGCTAACATCGGAGCCCTCGCCCCGCCCCAGGCGCTGTTCTCGGTCTCAACAAACACAGGCTTGGAGGATTGCATGGGGTTGGGTCATTATCATCTCCCTCCCGTGCATGAGAAAAACTGAGGCCTGGGTTTAGTAACCTGACCCGGTAAGTAGTTAGCTGGGGCCTGGTGATTTAACTACCATCCCTCTCTATAGGCTGTGTGTAGCGCTGTCTCACAAACCCAGGCACACTCCTCTGAGGGCTCATGACTACAGCAGACATTTCTGTGGACTCAAATAATCTTTACTGGCTTGGGAACTGTGACAGTTTTTCCCAGTATCCATCCTGTGTCTTGATTCTACTTCTCCCTGGGTACTTTATACTTTCAGACAATTAAAACGAGCTCTTCTGTATGAAGTACTTCTCCAACTAACTGGTTCGTTATTGGTATAAGAGAGAATTATGGCGTACGAAGTATTTATGTTGCTGGACAACTTACAGACCTCCTTTTATTTAAGCTGATACTTCTCTTGATGATTTCGAGTTTTTGGAAGGTAAATATATTACTTTGAAATACTGGGGAGTTCCTTTTGTTTGTTGTTTGTTTGTTTGTGTTTTCTACCACATGTCTTCTGCTCCTGGTTCTGTGCTTTTTTGCATGGAAGGACATGGCAGAGGAAATCTATGGGGACACATTCACACCACACTGGTGGTTTAATAAATCAACCAGCCAACGAGAACATCTCTATTTACTTCTCCTATTTCCCACAGTTTCGCTATTAGCTTAGACAGTACTCCTTGTTGTGATAAAAAAACATTATAGGCACCATGGATTTTAGAATGTTTATTTCTGGGCTGAAGAGATGGCCTGTCATAAAAGTGCCTCCTGCACAAGGCCTGAGGACCTGAGTTCAAATCCCCAACACTTGGCATGGCTGCACGCGCACCTGTGACCCCAGCCTCGGAGAGGGGACACAGAGACAGGCAGGCCCCTAAAGCTCACTGGCTATACAGCCTAGTGGGCCCAAAAAGCCTCTGATTCTTCAAGAGACCCTGGATCAAAAACATGGATATATCTAAGGAAAGACGCCTGATGCCGGCCTCAGGCCTCCACATGCGAGTGCATACGCATGCACGCATGCACGCACGCACGCACGCACGCACGCACATAATCTTTAACCTATGTCTGATTTTAGAACCTAAAGCTTCTGCCTTCCTTCTTCTTCAAACAGAGAATGTGGAACACGGCTCACACTGGATATTCAGAATAATCCACTGCCCTTCTTCCCTTGCGATACCAAAACAGAGGGGGCTCTTGCCCTCTGACCAGCTGACTCCCCAGCCTTGTGCCTCTCAGAATCTCATCCCTGTGCTGACCATCATAACACCACAGTGTCCTCTTGCTGTCAGAGGATCCATGTGCTTACCCAGCTTCCCCTTCCGACTTCTGTTGACACGGGGATTAGAAAAATTCCACCCAAGAAAACCATGCATGAAGTGTGATAAGCTTTCTGGAAGTAATTTCGTATAATTAGGAGCCAAAGGGGCATCATAAAAATGCACCTCGACCCCCTTGGACCATTCAACAAAGTCTCCTAGTAATTCCCTCTGGTCTGGAGCGGAAAGCACTCCCTCTAGGCAGCTAAAGTGCTCTCCGGAAAAGTAAACATCGCGCCTTAAGCGTTTCAACAACACAAGTGAGCTGCACACTGAGTCAGAAAATTAGACTGACCCCTGCACACTCTACGTGTCAATAGGACACGCTTACTGGAGGGTTCTTAATCATAAAATAGGAGAGAGATTTTCAACAAAATCTTTACCACCTTACAGTAGGCATGGAAGGACAGGGATAAATAATCCACACCAAACCCGCCCATTGTGCCGTATGCAGCTAACTCTTGCTGAAGCAAGGGCATCCACAGAAGGCACGAGACCCCGCAGGGAACTCTGGGAGCTGTGTAATTCTGTAGGAGACTCAAACTTGCACTTAATTGGAATGAAGCTGGTACATGTGCAAGGGTTGGGGCCATCATTTTTCAGGCCAAAGAAACGCAAACACTTTCAGTCAGAACGTCAGCCTTGGGGGACAGGCACCTCCTGCATGTGTGGTGAGAAGGGAGGCCATAAACCTGTGTCTGTGCATGTGGAGACAGATGCGGGGGTCACTCGCTCCCCCTGCCTCAGTTCTCCCTGCCAGGGCTGGCCTCAGGCCCATCTTTGATCCAGACTGGGCTTGTTTTACCGGCGGCAGCTGGCAGCTTCTCCATAACTCCTCTCTCATTATTGTTGCCTACGGACATTTTCAAATAAGTACACAGTTAGAGCGGACTTTAAAACTGAGGTTTTTCACTGTGAGATGCACACGGTCTTAAAAAAGAATCAAGCGGTAAAAATAGACACGCGTGTAAGTGTGTCTCCCCCCTACACACACACACACACACACACACACACACACGAACAACACACTCAACAATTTCTAATGTATCCTTCCAGAGAAATCAACATATATGAATAAACAAACAATCCCCCTCTTACACAGATTACAGCAGCCCACATGCGTTGTTCACCTGACTTTATTGGTGGTAAATGGCTCTGTCCCCAGAGAAATGTAAGCAAATGCCTACTCACCCCAGAATGGAAACCAACAACAGACCAAAGTATGGTACCACAAAAGTTGAACATTGCCAACCAATGAGCTCTATAGCCGTCACAGGAGTGTGGGTGAGAGGCAGCTGCAAGAGCAGAACTGACTCAAAGACAACCACATCACCAAAGCCCATCCTAGCATGGGTGACAGCTCACAGAAGCTGGGAACCTGAAGCTCACTGTACAGCCTGCAGCTCAACAGGTTGGAGAGTGTCCTTTCCAGGGAGCTCAGTTGGGCTGAGCCCCTTCCAGATACCTTGGCCAGGCTGAGCATCCTCTAGGCCACTCGGCTGATCCAATAGGTCTCTCATAATTGCTCAAGGAGGGAGAGGTCTAGTTAATCTTGTCAGCCTCAGGGACTTCCTGAATTTAATGAGTTGTTTGCTTCTCCAGTATAATGATCTTTCCTGTGTGGTTAAAAAAAGTTCCATCTTCCCTGAGAACATTCTGTTGTCTTACCTTCTTTCTGGCATCTTGTGTCCTCCAAGATGGAAGGTTATCTCAGAGAAATCTGCTACCCAACAATTGGCCTTCTCAAAGATGAAGCTAATTGTACACTGAATGGGCTCAAACTATCCCCCACGGTTCTGGTGGGGTTGGTAACAGGACTGTGTGTTCCTCCACCTCAAATGGGCTTTACCTTCTTGAGCTCACGGTTGAGCTCCAGTCGCCTTGGGGATGAGACTCCATCTGACCAAGGAAGGACCCCTCCCCTAACTCACATGACATCACTACATGTGATGTGGTGTCCAATTATTTTACATGCTATTGTGTACTTACAGTTCACCATTAGTCTGTTCTCATGAGAGCCAAGGCTCTGATGATCTGACCACCATTGTGTTCCTGGCACCCAACAGATGCTGCCCCAGGGCAGATACTCTATGTATCGTCAGTTAGTAACTTGACATTGTGCCTACAGAGCTCACGGACTTCTCAAGTAAGGGTCAGTGATATACTAGGAGATGACTGGGATAATACGGGACCCCAATTTACAGATGGAGACGTAGGGTTTGGTCCCATAGTGAATCATGGAGAAGCCAAAGGTACAATTCAACATGACCCCGTGACCCATTTCCCTTCCACCTGCAGGAAAGGCCAAGTCATGATGATGGAATCTAAGCATCTGAAATGCCTGCCCCTGCTTTCGAATAGAATTTCCAGTTGGTAAAGGTCCCCAAGGGTCCATGACCCCTTCATACGCCTTCCAATTCCGACAAAAGATGTGTCCCAGGTCACTTCAGGAAGCGGCGGGTCTTGTCCCAGGTCACTTCAGGAAGCGGCGGGTCTCTTAACAGAAAGTATTTATGTTTTCATTGCCGCCTGGCTTTGCCTGCTTCCATGGGCGAATGATGAGTGCCTCGGAGCCGACCCGGGACAGTCTTCATGGGTGTTGTCACCCTGCATGTTATAACATGAGTGGGCGCTGTAACAGCACAGCCAAGGGTGGAGAAGAATGGCCTAGGGTGAGTCCTGCCCCTCCAAAGATGTGCCCAGCCTCCTGGGAACTGTCTCATTAGCTGGCCCACTGGGAGACATGCCAGGCCACCCACACGTGAGGAAAGGTCTACTCCCTAGACAGCAGTGGCTCACCTCTGATAATGCACCACACGAGCTACATCGGTCCTTGTGGCTGAGTCCAACCGTGCTGCCTTGGCCGTCGCCTAACGAGCCTGAATGGTCATAGCCGTTTGATGGATGTTCCAAACTAAAACTGCTCCGAGAATAGAAAGTGGGTGTCTTAATATTTACACGGGGATTTCTTGGTTATTTCAGGCAAGCCAGGCATACGCCATTGACCCACGGTACCAAACCTGCTGCTTGGATTGTTTTTTTGCCAAAGGCTAAAGTACACATTGCCCGCTTCCTTCATTTATTCATTCCTAAATTCTCTCATAGCCATATATTCCTAGGAGCCGTGAAAACGAGTATAACCCCTACCCCCTTCAGAAACAAAAGCATGGAGATGAGGTAAGGCAAGGACACTTCCCCAACCCTCACAGAAATCAGGGGCAGAGATGGAAAGGGAGCTCGAATCGAGTAAATAAACTAACTCTGCCTCCTTTTCCACTGCTGTTCCGATTTATAGAAGTGTCAAGATTAAAACCAGCCTGTTTTGCACTCTCCGGAATGAATTTCCTGGGAACAAATTGACCACAGGTCAGTAAGAAGTCCCCCAGCTAAAGAAATTGCTTTTTCCACCAGTTACGGTTTGACTATGAAATCTCTTCCATAGATTGGTAGTTTTGAATGCTCTCTCTCCAGCTGGCAGCAATATTTTGGGAGGCTGTGAGGCCTTCAGGAAGTGAGACCTAACAGAATTAGGTCACTAGAGGCTAACATTTGATGACAGCCCAGCCCTGCCAGTCTCTCAGGTCTGCTGTGATGAGAACGGCCTCTGCCGCATCCTCCTGCCACCATGAGCTTCTCTGCCACCCTTGTCTGTCATTACAGACTGAAACCCCCTAAAATTGTGAGCCAAAATTAATTTTCCCATCCTTTTTTTTTTTTTTTTTTTTCGGAACCCAGGGCCTTGCACTTGCTAGGCAAGTGCTCTACCACTGAGCTAAATCCCCAACCCTAATTTTCCCATCCTTAACGGAAGTGTTTCTGCCCGGTATCATGGACGCAGTGACACGAAAGTAGAGAACAGAGTACACTTCCCACAATTCCTAGGGTTTTAACTTACTTCACATAGAAGCAGGAAAACACACGCACTCGGAGGTAATCCTCATCTGAAGACGATACGTATAACCCGCACATCTCTGACCTCTCTGACCACTGCATGGCTCATTCCAGAGTGTGGTTTGGGCTTCGCCCCCCAGAGGGTAGACTCGCTGGGCTACATAGAAATCCCAGCCTTAACACAGTCCCTGGTACAAACAGGTCCTCAAGTTTCGCAAGTGGATGAATTACGGAAGAAGACACGCACACACATCTAAGTATATATACGTGTGTGAAAATGAGTTTGTTTTTTCTGGTTGCTCTGTTCTATAGCTTTCTACCAATGACAACCTAGAAAACAAAAAAACAAAAAACCACAGGCCTGGTCCATGGTCTCTGGGCTCTCTCTATAGCCTTGGGCCTGTGGTAAGATGGAGGGTAGATGTAGTGGACAGACGCTGCTTACCTCATCACAGCTAGGAAGCAAAAGGGGGTGGGCTCCAAAATACTCTTCAAGGCCATGCCCCCAGTGACCTAACCTCTTCCCCCAGGTCCTTCTTCCCGGAGTTTCCACCATTGCCCAACAGCTCCATGGCCCAATGACCAAGCCTTTCCTCTACAGCTCTTTAGGGGCATTTAAGATCAAACGGTGAGGACTAAGGATCGACCATAATTACCCATGTAAAACTTGAGAGTAGATCACAGTCCAGCTTAGCCTTTGATGTCGATGCCTTCCCCATTGACATTTCAGGAGCGAGGATGCAGGGAAGGAAGGAAAGGGGCTGGAGGACATTCTCTCTCACTCAGTAGGCACAGTGAGCTCAGGAACCCAAGCTTCTGAGAAGCAGCTCCTGGCTGGAAGGCATCCCAGGAGGTGACAGACTAACTTGGTGACACCGAGGTTGTGGGGTCCAGACGATGTGCCTGCAGGAAGAGTTCCTGAGGCTGAGGTGAGCCCAGGATGGGTCACTGCAGGACACGCTGTGAGGAGGGAGGGAGGCCAGAGAATGGAAGGACTGTAGGCTTCCCAGGCAAGGAATTCCAATTTACTCTTTCACAAGCCATCAGGGTGACTTCATCTGTTTTATTGTTCCTCTGAACTATAAAAGCGAACCCAGCACACTCAGAACGACTGCTTCTCCGGACCTGGAAATCCTCACCTTTATGGTTAGGGAGGTTTGTTCAGAGGCCATGAAAACAAAAGCACCTAACAGAGAGGTGGTATTTTCCCAAGAACCCCCTCGCTGGTCTTTCATAATGCGCAGGCCCCAGAAACTTTCCCTGGGAGGGAACGTGTTCCTGTACACCAGGGAAGATCGTAGATCCTAGACATTGGGGCATTGAAAGAGCTGGGCTCTGGTTCAGGATCTGCCATTCATTACCCAGGGACCCTGGCAAACGATTTACCTTCTTTCAGCCTGGTGTTTCTTCCATGTTAAACGTGACAGGGCTGCTGAGACAGTAATGAAACCATCACAAAACCCAGATAGCCGCGGCTGACCTCAAAGCATGGTCCACACATACACCGGCGTCGCCTTCTTACAGGATTAAACATCTGATGTTTTGTCTGCAGATAAATGCTTTCCAAACATTTAAAATAGTTTTTTAAAAGATGTAGAAGGGGCTAGAGAGATGGCTCAGTAGTTAAGAGCACTGACTGCTGAGTTCAAATCCAAGCAACATGGTGGCTCACAGCCATCTGTAATGGGATCCAATGCCCTCTTTTAGTGTGTCTATGGATGGCTCATATAAAATACTCATATAAAAATAAATGAATTAATTTAAAAAGATATAGAAAATGTTTAATTTAGACTATGGCTGCTCTGGCAAGAGATCACATCCGAAGGTCTTCTAGGTCTGTGTGATCCAACTAGACACAGACAGGCCTTTTTTGTTGTTGTTGTTGTTTTTGTTTTTGGTTTTGGTTTTTTTTCGGAGCTGAGGACTGAACCCAGGGCCTTGCGCTTGTTAGGCAAGGACTCTACCACTGAGCTAAATCCCCAACCCCCAGGCCTTTAATCCCAGCACTCGGGACACAGAGGTGAGCAGGTCTGAGTTCTAGACAGTTCTGTTGAGTCAGTTCGGTTGAGTTGGTGAGCTGAGAGGCAGGCAGTGGAGCTCCCTTTGCAGTTCAGTTCGTGGAGTTCGGAGACGGTTTTACCAGAAGAGTTGCGCAGAGACAGGTTAAAGAGAGAACACGCTAGACACCGGTGAAGACAGAACAAGCCAGAGAATGAGAAGGAGCCAAGAGATTAGAACCAACTGCTAGAGTTAGTTTGAGGCCAAGCAGAGGTATTCGGTGAGAAACTGAGAGAAGCGGGCTTGAACCAGTCAACTCGGAGAGGAGTTTGAACCAGAAAAGCAGAGTTGAGGCAGCCAGCGAGAGTTTAGAAAGAGTAAGAATGAGCAAACGTATTCAAAACTAAGTCTCAGATGCTGAAAACGTTCTAGGCCTAGATTAGACTGTACAGAGGCCAGACACTTCCAGGACCAGGCCTAGGCTAGCAGACGGAGGCAGTGAGCCTTGGAGACAACAGTTGAATCTGGCAAATAAAAGTTACCTTTACAAACAGAGTCAGACTCTAGCAAACCTCGAACACTTCTAGAGCCTCAGATGAATGCTGAGTTAACACATCGCCCGGCCTTGCCCAGGTAGGCCTGTAGCTCTTACTACCGCTCCATAAAGACGGGCATTTTATGAGGAAGGAAACAGGACTGGGAGAACGCAAGTCCACACAAATATCTAGGTCTCTGTCCAGAGGCAGGCCCAGACACGGCTTGGATGCACGTCAACAAGAATCCAGTCCACGGAGTTTTGGGCCTGTCTGCCCTGACTAAACGCCCAGATGTCATTCTTTCCTCTAGGGCTGAGACTGTCCTCAGAGTCCCATGCAGAGAGAGCTCCAACTCACTCTCAGCTGCCGGTCTCCACCGTGCGTCTTTCCGAATGGAATAAGATATCGCCACGCTCCTCATAGGCAATGGCTCTGGCCCATGCAAAGTTGGATTTGTGGCAGTGAAGCACCCAGTGCACACACTTCTCCATTGTTAGATGCTCCTGACACCAGGGCCTCACGGTGGGCCTGGGCCAGGAGGACTCCTGTGTATGTAGAAGACCCAGAGCTTGAAGGGTATTCTAATGCTCAGTTAACCCATCAAGCACAGCGTTGTCCCCAACTGGGACAACATGGACATGATCTGGCACGGCACCTTCTACCAAGAGCCTTGCACGGCCTCCCGAGGATCACCTGGTGCTTTCGACTGAGGCTAACAGAGAAAAGATGAAGCAGATAATGTTCGAAACCAGCCATGCATGTGGCCATTCAGGTGGTCCTGTCCCAGTATGTGTCTGGGTGCGTCATTGGCATTGATTGTCATGGACTCTGGCAACCAGGACACATATACAGGGCCCATCTCTCAAGGCTCCAAGCTTCCCCATGCCAACTTACATTTGGACCTAGCCATGTCCAGACAGACGGACAGTCTCATGACCGTCCTACCGAGCAGGGCTATAGCTTTACCTTCACAACCAAGTGGAAGATTGTGAAGGACATGAAGAGAAGTCGTGCAGTGTTGCCCTGGGTTGGAGCAAGAAATGGCTACTGCTGTATCGTCCTCAGAGAAAAGCTATGAAGGGCCTGATGGGCAGTGATTGGCTGTAAGAGACTCTCAAGTCCAGAGGTGTCCTTCCAGCCCTCCCTCCTGGGGAAGTGAGTCCTGTGGCATCCAGGAGACTGCCTTCAACTCCATCACAGAGTGTTACGTGGACATCTGCAAGGACACGTGCACCACCACTTGGCTCCACCAAGTACCCAGACGTTGCTGACAGAAGAGACCACATCCCAGCACCCAGCACAGTGAAAATCAAGACCACTGCTCTCTCGGAGACAAGTACACAGTCCTGATTGGCAGCTCTGTCCTAGCCTCCCTATCTACCTTCCAGCAGATGTGGGTCAGCGAGCAGGAGTATGATAGTTGGGTCCTTTCATCGCCCACCACAAATGCTTCCAGATGGACTGAGCAGATTCAGGCCTCTGCTCCACGGGCTTCCTCACTTGGTGCCTGGGAGAACGAACTACGCAGGAGAAATCACCAGCCTTGTGGGCACACTGCAGTGATGTGTGTGGGGTATTAACCGGCCGCCGACTGCCCTGACTTCTCCAGGCCAGCAAGGGTTCCAGATCTGCTGACCACTTCTGTCTGCCAGCCTAACAGGGTGGGAAAGCCCAAGCCTTAGGACCACTGCAGTTCCCTGACCACCAAGCATTATCTGCCTTGAGTCAGGAATGTCTGCACTTAGACCTTAAGTCTGAAAAATAACACAGTAACACGTGAAACGCTGGTTTCAACTGGAACACATTCCCAAGCAAGGTGTTTGTATCTCCAAACTTTCTCTGCTCATAACTGAGATTAGTAAACGATGATGATGATGATGATGATGGTGATGATGATGATGGTGATGATGATGATGATGATGATGATGATGATAGGTCATTTTTCCAGGTTCCCACGTCGGGGCAGAGGTGTCTCACCTAGCTAGAGACATTAGGATGTCTCTTAATGTGGGACAATTTTCAAGTTCACTAGTGCGCTCAAAGGCATCAAACTGCCAGCAGGAAGGGTCGTGTGGCGGAGACGTTAAAGGCTCAAATTTCCGGGAAACTGTATTTAAAGAAAACAGAGGCCACTGTGGATAAGGGTCCCTACAGTATTTCTATGGGAGATGGGGACCACCCAGGACAGAGGAGACCTGGAAGAGGGAAGCCATGACACATTTCTCTGGACCTTTAAGTAGGCCTTGAACATCTCCAAACAAGAGATGTTCCCAGTCTCTCAGCGGAGCACAACATACACCATCCTATACCCGATACGAGGGATGGGACTGGAGTCAGGCATACAGAAACACTCTGTGTTTTTAAATGTAACTTTTTTGATTAAAGTAATCCCGGCTTATTGTAGATAAGAGAGAAAATACAGAATGTTGTAAAGAAATCAAAACCATCCCCCTTCTTTTTTACAACAGAGACAATTATTTGCATGCATGGAGACGTATGTACGCACATAAAATTAGAAGCACAATGTATGTGATTTTGCAGCCCACAGTTCTCGCCTAAGATGACGTACAAGCATCTTTCAATGGCTCTCAGTGCTTGCATCTCACAAACACCCATACAGCACCTACCCTGGGTGGCTCTACGTACCACACAAGCATCCATCCCTCAGGGCAAGCCCAGCGGGTGTTATTACAAGTCCAACCTGCAGCTCGGGACATTGAAAGATCACAGAGCCAATGTGGAAACGAACTCAGACTCTTTGCTGACTCCCAAAGCATGCCTTTGGCCACCACACTGGACATCTCTGTGGACTGGGACATCTCTACTTAAGACTCTGTAGTAATCCAGTGTTGTTCCATGATTCATGACTGGGACAGTGCCATATTAAAAGCCTTGAAGTCCCTTCTTCCTGAGGTCCCTCCGGCTCTGTGACTACAAGATATTAAGTGGGACACAGCCAGACCAGCAATTCATCATGAACTGTGGGGAGACATTGCACAGGCACTGTGGCTGCAGACTATTCTGACCCTAACCCTCCCTGCTCCTTGTGTCTGGAGACTAGCTAACCATTACTGGTTAACTAGTTAAGCCCAAGTAAGCCACTGTTAACCTGAGTACTTGGACCTGCCTTTCTGAGCAGAGACCCATACCAGGCACCTGACCTGAGCAGAGCAAAGGGAAGTCCTATCTGCCCTTTTGTTTGCTCGGTCTTCTGGTTTACTCCTTCATCCAGTTGGACATATATTTGTACTGCATCTCGTGGGGCTACAAGGACAGGTTCCCGAGAGTGACGACCCGGGACAGACACATAAGCGTGTCTATGGGATTCAGATGAGCTCCTTCCTGCCTCTACCTGTTTGTTCTTCTGTGTCAGGCAAACCCACACCCAGGCTCCTGAAAGGACTCTGAGATACCTCAACTCAAAGCAACAATTCTGCCTTGAGCAAGGACTTGGTGGGCCATGGCTGTGGCTTTGTTTCCTATCCCTTTACCACAATTTCTGCTCTCCCTGTGCACACCTGCCTGCCTTACCACTGGTACGGATCGGGTAGGGGGTAGGGCACCAACTCTGACCCTCTGCTTCCTGTCAAGTTCACAGTTGAGGTGGTCGATCGTCAGTGAGCCACGTGGGACTGTGACAAAGTCCCCCAAAAACCATCATCATATTCCTATGTATGTACATGTGTCCTATGTATGTACATGGTCGCTGTAATAAAACGTGATAGCCAAAAACAACTTGGAAAGGGTGTATTTGGCCTATGTGTCCTGACCATAGTCCATTATTGAGGGACGCCAAGGCAAGAACCTCAAGTCTGGAACTGAGACAGAGACCGTGGAGGAACACTGCTTACTGGCTTGCTCTGGACTCACGCTCAGCTACCTTTCCTTTCTTCTTCCTTTCTTCCTTTCTTTAATGTATGTAAGTACACTGTAGCTGTCTTCAGACACACCAGAAGAGGGCATCAGATCCCATTACAGATGGTTGTGAGCCACCATGTGGTTGCTGGGATTTGAACTCAGGACCTCTGGAAGAGCAGTCAGTGCTCTTAACCACTGAGCCATCTCTCCAGCCCTCAGCGATCTTTCTTATACAGCCCAAGCTTACCTGTCTAGGGATGGTACTAATAGACCAGACCCTCTACATTAATTAGCAATCAAGAAAATTGCCCGCCCCCCCACACACACACACAATCACAAGCTAGTCTGATAGAGGCCATCCCTCAGTTGAGGGTCCCTTCTCCCAGTGTGTTAAGTTGACAACCAAGATCAGCCACCACACTGAGGGAAATTGCCTTCTCCTTCCAGCGTGTAAGTTGGGGGAGCTGTGTGCATTCCCCAAGCTAGAGGACCCCTCTTCCAACACCCTGTCCGTTCCATGGGTCCTGAGGCATGCAGGGAGCTGCCAGCTATGACCATTCAAATCAGCCAGCCTCGGAAGACTGGCTCCCCAGGCTCTGAGCAGCAACCCAACTCATCCAGAGAGAGGCAGGAGGTGGGGCCGTCTAAGCACGGGGCCAAAGGCAGTGCTGGATCAGCAGAGCTGCCCTTCTTCATCAGGAGTTCCGCTCTGCCCTGGAGCTAAGGAGGAAGAACGGGCTCCTCAAAGCCTGCGTGGTAATTGCAGGAAACTCTAAGCCTAATGCGCTAGCCTCCGCCTGAGGTCATCCACAGAGGCTTCACAGAGCAACCCAGAGTGGAGCCAGTGTCTAGAATCCCTAAAAGGAATGTGACATCAGAAGACCTGAGGGGCAGGGGTCAAGACCGGTGTGGGGCCTCTGAGGCCAATGGTAGTGTTTCTTTCCCGTTTTCCTTGAAGCGTCTTTTTTACTTAATCGGTAGAGACCCGAGGAGACTGACAACATGCAGGATCCCACCCGTCCTCTGCCCAGCTGTTTCTCTGTCACCCATAGCCTCCTGCTGTCAGACCTGAATAAACACAGTCGTAGTTAAGGTCATGTGACTGACCAACAGAAGGACCAGTATGTGTCTGGGGGCCTGGCTCTTTACCCGGAACACTGTCTGTCAGGGTGTGATGGCTGCAAAACTCAGCTGTGAGTGAACGGCACTTTCCAACAACAAGAAAGCTAACATTCTATGGAGTAGCCAAATAAACCCCTGGGGACTCAACGGTGCCCCGGGATGCTCCAGATGACTAAGCCACTCTATGGGGACAAGGGACAGAGCTCCTTGGAAACTGGTCTCTTCCCTGGGACTTCTGAGGCAATACCCTACCCTCACGGTAAAACCCACTGAAGGATATGAAACGTCTGGTCCCCCCCTTGGCCTGCCAATGAACACATGGGTGGGAAATGACCAACGGCACTGAATTTTCTCGGCTTTTCCAGCAGCACATAGCAGCACGTGATAAAAACACAACTCACCCTATGGTGTGTAGCAAAGCTGACTCTCACCACAGTAGGGACTCATGTTATTGACCGTAGGCTCTGGCTTGGTACCAGCTACTATGAGGATATAGGAGGTTTAAAGACCAGTGCCTGCCCTGAGCTGGAAGGCTAAGTGGCAGGCACGGCCCAAGGGAGATGACATTAATGACATCCCTTAAAGCCAACCTATGGGGTAGTCATTGTTACCTGGAGAAACCAAAGCCAAGAAGCATTAAAACCCAGGGCCATGAGCAGGTGAGTATATTGACTTCTCTGTCTTAGAGTTTTACCGGCGTGAACAGACACCATGACCAAGGCAACCCTTATAAGGACAACATTTAATTGGGGCTGGCTCACAGGTCAGAGATTCAGTCCATTATCACCAAGGTGGGAGCATGGCAGCATCCAGAATGGTACAGGAGGAGCTGAGAATTCTACATCTTCATATGAAGGCTGCTAGCAGAATACTGGCTTCCAGGCAGCTAGGATGAGGGTCTTAAAGCCCTCGCCCATAGTGACACACCTACTCCAGCAAGGCCACACCTAACAGTGCCACTCTCTGGGTCAAGCATATACCCACCATCACAGATTCAAACTCGGTACTTCTGGCCTTACTTGGGGATCCCAGGAATTTGAAAACCAATGCCTTTTGGCCTGGCCAGGCCCTGACCACAGGTGGGGAGGTAGGATGAGGAGGTTGCAGAAGATAGAAGCTAGGGCCTGAAGTCTCACTGGCTCTAAAGCCCAACAGAAAGGGGTTGGAAGGTGCACTCTTCAAGGTAACAATGGGATGGGACAGACTGAGTAGAGCTGGAAACCTGGGATGGAGGAAAATATTCTAATTCTGTTTTACCCTGGAGTTCCCCCCAGAGGAGCCCAGTTGGGTTCCAAGGTACACCCTCACCCCAGGAGTCCCTGGAGTTGTGAGGGTCAGAGACTGGGCCCCCAGCTGCCCTAACCAGCCGACTCAGCCAACTGTTTTACTAACTGGTGAAAGAGACAAAGTCAAAATGAAAAGCAGAGAGAGGAAATCCAGCCCACGTGGCCACACTGGGGAGAACAAAGAGCTCAGAGCCCATGTCCCCAACCTCAAGTCCATCGTCTGGGTTCCGACATGAGAGGAAACGCGGAGAGCAAGAAACGCTGAGCTGGTGAGAAGGCTCAGTGGGTAACAACATCTGCTACCAAGGCCTCTCGTAAGACTTCAGTCCCCAGGACACATGAGGTAGGAGGAAAAAAACCTATCACGACCTCCATGCGTGACACACACACATAAACAAATAGGGGAGGGGGCACACGTATTTAACCAAGCAGTTCTGGTCAGGGTGTGGCGATTTGCTAACCTCATGGGCACTGTCCCTGCTCTGGTCTCTCTGGCTAAATGGGCTGAAAGTCGTCAGAACTTTGTGAAATCTTTTTCCAGGAGACAAGTTAGCTCCCGCTCTGGCTGGTACCAGGCTCCCAGTGTGAGATTCCTGGGGATATTCCAATGGGGGTGGGGGTTGCTTTGAAAGTCTGATGGCCAAAGGGAAGAGAATGAACATCTCTTTAGGATTCCTGCTAGGACTACCTACCCCAGGACTCTGTTGCCCCTGACCTTAGGGTCCTCAGGGTCCTCAGATCCAGCAGCCCCCAGCCTTGAGAGCAGTGAGCAGGCCACAGAGAATGTGGGGACAGGCCTTGCCCAACCTGGCCTGAAAGACCATATTACTCATCTGCTTCTCAACAGGTTCCAGTCGGAATGTTCCAGCAACCACCAGTATGGCCCTGGAGCTGTGGAAGCCTGGAAGCGTCTTTCCTACCTTATTAGTTTAACCTACTTTTAATCAATCAAGTGCCAAAGACAAGTTCCCAGCAAGAGAAGCTGTGGTGAAGCCAGCAGAGATATCCTTGACAACCCAAACACAGCACAGTAATACAACACAGAGAAAGACAAACGGATTCTTTTTTTTTTTCCCCCTTGCAGATATGTCATGGATGGGACAAAGAACTGGCTCTTCCCAAGGTCATGGCCATGAGCTAACTGCCCTCAGCTTCTGAAGTTTCAAAACTTCTCAGAGAGGCCGTAGTGATCCCGTGTGAGCCTCGGTGTGCTGCAGCCAGGCCTGGGTTTGTATCTTCTCCATCATGGCTTACGGCACAGGGACAGGCCAAGGTGACACTGAGACTTGTTGGCTGGAGCGAATGGACAAGGAGACGGAGGGCACAGCTCTGCCCTTTGCCTCCTCAGGCACATCCAGGTCTTGCTTTCTCACCCACAAACAGCCACACCCTTCCTACCTAATTCACCTGCCTGCCTCCTGACGACCAGCTGTCCTTTTGTTTCCCCATCAAAACCAAGTTACTTAGTATCTTAACTCTTTTACTCCTCAAACACCCTGATTGGGGAAGCAGGGTGGAGGCTTTGGATGCCCCCTGCCTTCTGTGTGCTCCATCTTCCCTGCTGGTAAGCTGGGCTGCATAGCCATCTGGCCCACTCAAGGTGCTGGGCACTGTGCTGGTAGGTTCTACATGAGTTTCTTCCTCCTCCTCCTCCTCTTCATCATCATCATCTTCTTCTTCTATTTCTTCATTTCCTCTTCCGCTTCCTCCACCTCCTCCTCCTCCTCCTCTTCCTCCTCCTCCTCCTCCTCCTCCTCCTCCTCCCCCCCCTCCTCCTCCTCCCCTCCTCTTCCTCCTCCTCCTTCTCCCCTCCTCCTCCCTTCCTCCTCCGACCTGTTCTTTTCAAACAGGGTAAGTCATAGAAATACTAAGCAGTCCAACAAAGTCTCACAGCTAGTAAGTAGCGCTGGATCGCAGCCCCCTGCCAAGGGCCTCGACCACTGCTGCATCAAAGGGAGCCGTCAGTCCTCCATAAGCTGCCAGGCGGGCATCTGGAGGCTGAAATCCTGCAGGGTATCCACTGGACAGAGAAGGGAAGGCCGACTCTGAGATTGTCACTGCCTGAGTACCGTGACAGCATGCTATATGCAGCCTCCAAGGGTCACCAAGGAAGAGTTGATCTAGTAACCCGTAGGGTGTAAGGATCTGCCTGCTTGGCAGCTTCTCTCTCTCTCCTCTCTCCTCCCTCTCTCTCTCTCTCTCTCTCTCTCTCTCACACACACACACACACACACACACACACACCTGCTTTTATAGAACAATGTGGGAAGCTGAAGATGGAGATCACGGTTAAGACAAGGTGGCTGGTCATCTTTTTATCCGGCTTATGAACACCTGAGCATATGTGGTCATCTCAGGGCCTACATTCATGGAGTCCACCCTGTGAATCTAGAAAGAGGCCATTCAGCCGGTGGACACAGGGGAAGGGATCAGGGTGCACTGGACAGACAGCTGCAGAGGCCAAACCCTTAGGTCAGACCACAGGCCCCTCAAAGACCTTCCCTCTAGAAAGGGACAGGGGACACGGTTTTGCCGGTAAGTCTAGCTAGCTCTTTCCCTTCCCCCCAGACACTTTCTCTTGGCTGCTTAGCCCGTGAGTGAAGTCATGTGTCGTTGCACAAGTTCAACAGCTGTAATTTGCAGGGAGTTAATTACCTTCTGACTTTGATCTGGTGGAATTTCATCTCTATGGTTACCAGTCAAGTATAAACAGCTATCGCTTGTCTCTCATGACATATTCTCAGAAAAATACCCCCAGGGCTCCAGTCACGGAAATCAAATATAGGCAATGTTCATGGACTCTTTTAAATGTTGTATATAAAATGTCTCTACATGCAAAGAAGAAGAGGAAGAGGAAGAAGAGGAGGAGGAGGAGGAGGAAAAGGAGGAAGAGGAAGGGGAAAGGGGGAAAGGAAGAAGAGGAAGAGGAAGGGAAGGAGAAAATTAGGCAACTATTGGTCCAGTGGTCAAGGGGTTGTGAAAATCTGCTTTATAGCCCAGTCTTCCAATGCATAGGTTCCTGTGTGAGGGAAGCATAGAGGGGGTAAGGGTCTGGATGACTGATGGGCAGGGTGCCCTGAAAGCATGTGCAGCCATGACCGTATTCACTTTTGGTGACCAGAGTGCAGAGGACTGGTACAGGGCCCTTCGGTAGGAGATCGCTAAACTGTCATGCTTGTTCACTGTGCCTGTCAGGTGCCTCATAAGACACCTGGACCCAACTCACTTTGTGTGACTAAGTGAATGATGCTGGTGAGAATGAACGGGTCTGGCGTGTATGCCGTGTGCCATCTGTTGTGCTGTGCATAACAAATATTCTTCAGGTAACCCTCACAGTATCTCTACGAGCTAAATGGTTCTTCGAACGAGGGGACAAGATTCAGAAAGGTCATACACCTAAGGGACAGAGTCAGGACGAACACCCAAGCCCACCTCCATTCAGAGCTCCTGCTCTCCCTGCCCCTCCTTCACTGTCATGGAGCAACAGCCTCGCAAGTGCCAGCTAGCTTCAGGTCCGCAGAGCCAGACTGAGGTTTCCAATGTGGGAGACATAACTGTTTTACTAACCTGCTAAGTGGGGTCCTTGGATGACCTAGTATCTCTGGTCAGTGGTGTCCATCTGGTGGCAGTATCACATCCCTAACAAGTGGCTTCCATTCATTGGTCATTCTGCATCCCTGGACAGCAGTACTTGTCCATTGGTAGACTCTGAATATAGGGTCCCTGTCATGTAGCACCCCCAAAGCTATGCAATGGTATTCTGGTTTGCTTTCTATTGCTTTGAAAAACACCAAAAGCAACTTTGTGAAGTAAGGTTTGGGGTTTGTTTGTTTGTTTGTTTGTTTGTTTGTTTGTTTGTTTTAGCTCTCAGAGTGTAGTCCATCCCTGAGAAAAGCCAAGAAAGGGCTTAACCCACTGAAGAATGCCGCTTACTACCTTGCTCGCCCAGATTCACCTGCCTAGGGATGGTACCGCCCACAGTGGGCTGGGCCATATGCACCAATGAGCAATCAAGAAAATGTTCCACGGACCTGGACACAGGCAAATCTAACCGAAGCCGTTTCTGAATTGAGGGTTTCCCTTTCCCATGTGTTCCAAGTTGACGACTAAGATAGGTCAGCCATCGCTAACGAGAATGACCGTTCTCAGTGGTCTTGAGCAGCAGCACTGCCTACACTCCACACGCGGCTGGGTGAGGGAGTGACAACTTCAACTATGACATTGCCCCAAGATGTTAGATGCCACCCACCTTGATCAGGGACCGTTTGGAAATGGGATCTAAGACGATGCCCATAAAGCCACAGCCCAGTGGCCTAGATTGGAGGTTGACTGGGGTTCTAAGTCCTTCATTTTAGATTCCTTATCTTTGGATGGGTCTAAGGATCAGGGGGCTGCTGGTCTAACAGAAAGACAAAGACTTATTACATAAGGCCATGCAGGACTGGGTACTTCCCCCTCCGAAATCCATCAGATGAGGTTCTGGGGCACCCTCCCAGCTGTGGCGCCAGAGAGAAGGAAACCTTGGTTTTATAGCCTTCACCCTCAGCCACTGATCTCTCCTACATTGTCCCCTTTCTCTTGGAGGCAGCTTGGGGAAGAGCACTCAGGTGAAATGTCAACCATGCCTACAGCCCCATCTCTCCCCAGGCCAGGCACTGGGGCAAATGCTCTCGGACCACGTCATGTACTCTCTGCATTGTCCTACCTGGGGACTGAGCTGCCCCCATTTGACAAAGTAGGAAACAGAGGTTCAAGAGTTTGGGTGCCCTGCCAAAGTAGCGCAGGTTATTAGACAGCAAGATTTGAACTGAGGACCATCTGGTTCCAATCCCCACCCCCATGTCTCACCGTCCACCACCAGCTCTGCACTGTGACAGGGCTTAGAGCCCTGAGCCTCCAAGTTTCCCCAGACCTTCTCTATCCATCCAAGAATCTCCAAACGAAGGCAACTTCCCCCCAAGGAGAAGAAGATGAAGCAGAAAGCCATCCCACTGTTAGAGAGCTGTCCTCTCAGCAAGTGCCTCACACTTAAAATCACTGTAGCCTAAACCCTAGTCATCAGACCCAAGGCCAGAGTCACCATGGCGGCCCTTCCCACCTGTTCTCCTTGACTACTGAGGGGACCGTGGCTTAGAGTGTCTTTCCTGTTCTTGAACGAGTCTCATTCTTCACCCAGGTTCGTTCCACTAGGGGAGTATTCATTTACTCGGTGATATTTTAGCAAGTCCCTAGACAATGAAATGGCATGGTTCCTGTGGTCGGGTATCTTGTGGCCCAGGATAGAGATCAAATTCCTACAGAAATGGGCCGCTGCTTGTCTGTCACAAGTCACTGACTCGCACACGGCATCCCCAACGTGCCTCCTGAAATATGCCGGGAACTCTGTGTCCAGGCTGGGAATTGCAGATGCTGCTCCACTTGATGGCATTGCTGCCCTGGTCCATCAAAGCCCCTTCCTGTCCTAGGTCAGGGCTATGTCCTGAGGTTTATAAATGCTAAGTGCCTATTCACTGGAGCCCAAGACTGTGACGTGTGGGTTCTGACTGAGGCTGACTCTTGGGGTCATGGCAAAAAGATCCAGATGTGACTGAGTCTCTTGAAGAACAAAAACAAGGTGCTGTGGTTGACCACTGTCCCCTCAGGGTATGATGTGTGCTTGATTCTGAAGCCATCAAAGTCAGGAAACCCTGGCTCTGCCCTCTGGAATATGGATACTAAGAACTTAACACAGTCAAGAAGAGGAGGACGAGAAAGAGGAGGAGGGAGAGGAGGAAGAGGGAAAGGAGGAAGGTGAGGAGGAGGGAGAGGAGTAGGGAGAGGAGGAGGAGGCTCACCACTACCACCACCACCAGCAGTAGCAGCAACAAGAATGAGAGGTCAGAAGAAGGGGCCACCAAAGGGCAGTTGTTCGGGTCACTGGTATAAGCAACGAGAGTCCATTTTTGCCAGTATCTTCCAGATTTGCCTCATCAGAAGAACAGGGGGCTGGCTTTAAAAGGAAGGGCTGACTCTTACAAGCAGCCATGTCTGGGAGGTGTATGCACCAGGCTCTGGCAGCCCTGCCCATTTCCAGGCTGAACCTCAGAAAGAGCAGTAGGAACCACCATGGCTGGAAAGGCCTCCTGTGAGCTGCCCTGCTAACAGCCAGCAGACCTGAAGTCCTGCACAGCCAGGCTATTGTCTTCCCTACAAAGCCTCCACCCAAGCAGGGAGCGGTGCAGGCTAGGCCAGGTGGTGGAAGGAACTGGCCAGCAGCAGCCCTGGAAATGCTCAAACTTTACAATCCCTCAGCAGGTCTCTGTTCGCCTCCACAAGCTCAGCCCTGGGCCCTCAGACATTTCAAAGTCATGAATTTAAGCAAACCAGGTGCCTTCATTTAAAAAAACAAAAACCCACAAACACAAAAGTCATTTCGCGAGGGGAGTGTGGTCTGTTCCTTGGTGTCTCCAATCAGTTTTATAAGCCCAGTACTTTGCAGAGTAAAGGCACTCAGGGACCGTGCAACACCCACAGGCTGCCTGCCAGAGTCAGGTCCTGTGGGCAAAGACAGAGTGAGAAAAGTCTCTCCTCCCAAACCCACCCTATCCACCTGCAGCCCTGCAGCTTGCCTGGCAGGGCAGCTCACAGGAGCCTTTCCAGTCATGGTAGCCCCTGCTCTTTCTGAGGAGGCTCGGTGTGGAGATGGGGAGGGCCGCCATGCTTTGAACAGTGATGGGGGAGAGAGGAGGGGAGAACAGTGTCCGATGACAGGGTCTCCGTTAGGGGCCTGGCCTTCACCCCTCAAAGAATCCCAGATGGAACATTCCAGCTGCCAGCTCTCCTGGCACCCATGAACAAGCAGCCCTGCTCTGCTTCTGATAAAGGAACCTCTGGTCTCAAAGGGAGACAATAGACAGAGTTTTTAAAAGACAGCTGTAAAGTCATCCAAACTTATAACCCACGAGACATCCAGAATCCAAACAGCACATGGCGAGACCTTAGCCACCACCCCAGACACTGGAAAGGGGTCAGCTGTCGCAAAACCCAGAGGCCGGAAGTTTACCTTATTGTAGGAACCAAGTTGGAGTGAGCCAGCACTTCAGAACCCCAGACCTTCTGAGTAACAATGTTTGAGAATCTTCCCGGAAGCCCAGTGGACTGAACCCAGGGCCTCAGTGACTGTAGTCAGAGGCCTCGACACAGTTCACTCTTGCGACAGGAGATGGCATGGGGCTGAGGGAGGTGGTGGGTGAGCTCCAAGGGCTTCCTAAACCCACCCTGCAGAGGGGCACTAGAGAAAATTCTCTCAGCCCCCGAAGTTCAAACCACCAAGCTGGGGCTCTTTCACAAAGCCTGAGTCTTACCCCAGGGTCTTCTCAAGCCTCTCTGGGCATTCAAAGCAGGGACTCAATGGAGGTAAGACATCTTGGGAAACGACTCATACCAAAGATTGGGCGGGGTTGGGGGATTAAAGACTACAGCTACAAAAGCCTCTTCACGTAAGGACAGCCTGGGCTGGATCCTGGCAGGACAGAAGGTACAAGGTACCATTTCTTCCAGGCTGCTGTACTGGTTTCGGAACGGTGGGACCGGCATGGTTTGCCTGGTTCTGTTTCTTTGTTTTGTTTTGTTTTGTTTTTGTTGTTGTTGGTTTGCTTATAGTGGCTGGTTTGTTTCCCATTTGTCCTTTTACATAACAAGAGTTGCAATGGCCTCAAGCACCAAACCCAATTTTCCAGTAATCAGGTACAGGGTCCTGGTACCAGCACTCAAGACTCTACCCAGGACCTCTTATCCAGCTATCCCTGCTCATTCCCTGTCTTCACCTTGAGCTTACCTCCCTGAGCATCACCCCATCTAACCTCACCTCTAGCCTCCACTGTCCTGCCTGGTAGGTCAGAGTCTCGGTGTGTCTGTCTGTCTGTCTGTCTCTGTCTCTCTGTTCCCTCCCCCTCCCCTCATCGAGGTACCACCTGTCGTTAACAGTCAGTCTCGATGTCCTGTTCAGGAATGTTCTCCTGCCCCCACAATATCTCTCCACGCTGCTGGCCTGGGACCCCTCTCCCCAACAGACCTCCGGGGAGCTGCTGGCTTGCATTTTGCAACCCAACACAATCCATCCCCTCTCCCAGCAGAAGAATGGCAGCCTAGTCTGGCGTGTTTCTTGCTCACTTCCAGGGACTGCTACAGGCCTCTGCTGCATCTGATTCCTCCCCGGAATAAACACATTGAGTCTCTAAACACGTTTTAAAGAGTCATGCCAAGTGTCGAGCCTTCAAAGGCACAACCGCAGAACCTCATGAAACGCCGTTTAGTCCAACCCATGTAGCCTCCGCTTCTGCTTCTGCCTTTCGCCTCTGACACCGGACTTCCAGCAGAGACGAGCAGGCCACAGGCTGAGCCAACTTGAGGTGGGGGCTCCCACCTTTGCAGAGAGGCCCCTGCTTAGCATCTCTCCCTCCTGCCCCTGCTCCCGGCATCCACATCTGGTTTCCCTTCAGCACAAATGTCACAATGGACAGATTTTGCACTTCGAGGATTTATGAATCCTGCCGCCCCTCTTGCTTTTGATATGATTCCATTATGTGCTTAAAAGCTGGGCTGTGTTCTTGGCTCCCGGGACCTGTTTATGACAATTCTTTTATGGCCTTAAATCGCTCACTGTTAAGAACTCGGTCGTGTCAGAAGCGGCTGAGTGGTCGCTGAGACACGGAATTGACTAATCTCAGTAGTCCGAGATTAGTCGAGGCTAAGAGAGGCTCACCTGACAGGTAAACTCTCAAAGCAGAGCCTTTGACGCCGTTCTCCCACCTGCATGGCCAAATGCTGATTTCCATGCAAATTAGTCACCATCCCTCAGCCCAAAGCCAGTCACTTCCTCTCTCCAGAGAGGGGTTCCTGGCTCTAAGGGGTAGACATTCCAGACAGAAGGTCCTTAACCAGAAAGCACCAGCATCACAAATGCCTCGCTCTTAACAATTTTCCCTGGCTTATATTTTTCAAGAAAGGGCCAAGAATTCCAAGAAAGGGAGACCAACTGTTAAGCTGTCAGCAAAATTTCCCCTGGCTCCCAACCCCCTCCTGCCAGTTTCCCTTCCCACAGCAGCAGCCAGAGTTCTTCCTATAAGGTTTGTGGGGACAATGCGGCCCTGGAGCCTGGAATGCTCTACTAGGTCTTTGAAGTCAGGGCTAAAGTAGACCGTCTCAGCAGGCCACACCTTGAGCAGCCTGGGTGATTCTAAATAGTGAGCCTTAAGACTGTTCCCATGGTAACCTCACACTGTTCCCAAGGTGAGCCTCACACTGTTCCCATGGTAACCTCAGACTGTTCCCACAGTGAACCTCACACTGTTCTCATGGTAAACCTTACACTGTTCCCATAGTGAACCTCACACTATTCCCACAGTGACCCTCACACTGTTCCCATGTAACCTCACACTGTTCCCACAGTGAACCTCACACTGTTCCCATGGTGAACCTCACACTGTTCCCATGGTGAACCTCACACTGTTCCCAAGGTGAACCTCACACTGTTCCCAAGGTGAACCTCACACTGTTCCCAGGGTGAGCTTCAGACTGTTCCCAGGGTGGTAACCTCACACTGTTCCCACAGTGAACCTGAGACTGTTCCCACAGTGAACCTCACACTGTTCCCTTGGTAACCTCACACTGTTCCCATGATAACCTCACACTGTTCCCACAGTGAACTTCACACTGTTCCCATGGTGAACCTCACACTGTTCCCAGGGTGAGCTTCAGACTGTTCCCATGGTGAACCTCACACTGTTCCCATAGTGAACCTCACACTATTCCCATGGTGAACCTCACACTGTTCCCACAGTGAAACTCACACTGTTCCCATGACTCCCACTCTACACTCCAGTCTTCTGGTGTTATCCCTTGACCTTCCCCACCTCGAGCACCGCTAAACAGTTGCATGCCCTGCCTGCATGACCCTCCTGCATGCCAGCTTGGTCACCCTGCCTCCCCCTCTTTGCTACATCAGGAAAGCCAACGGTGTCTACAGGAGTTCATAGAATGCTTGTCCCTACCCTCCCAGCTCTGCCCAGTCAGACCTCAGAGATTTAAGAATCCTCTCAAAAGGGAGGTGGCCCAAACAACATCACCACCCTCTAGTGTAGGACTCAGAAGTGTCGATTAAAATACAGGACACTCAGTTCCACTTGAATTTCAGATTAGCAACAGATGATTTTTAACGTAAGAAAGTCCCAGGCAGCGCATGGGCATCCTGCCTTTGTTGCTGAGTCTGGCAGCCCAACTGGATGGGGGCTCTGGAGTGCCCTAAAGGAAAAGCACCCAGGACATGGCAGCATCAGGACCCAGGGAAGAGGACGGGGTGATGAGGAGCACCCCTCACTCCTGGGAGACAGCACAGGGCAGAATTCCAGAGCCAAGCTGCTCAGATCTGAACCTCAGCCCTGGGACCTGTGCCTCAGTTTCCCCTTCTTCTCCAAATGAGGCTAGCCACATCATGCAGACATTGTGAGAATTAAGTAAACATTTGTGCATTTACGGTAAAGAAAAAGAACACAGCCAAACGAACTCCTGGCCCTGACCGGACCTCTGTGCCTCACAGACCACATGTCGAGGCACTGAGCGACACGCGTGTCCTGTGTCCGCCCATTTAGTCCTCATCACAGCTTTGTCATTGGTTATTGCTATTAACCCTTTGTTGGACCACCCCGCCACAAAGGCACAGGTAGCCTAGTGGGATTCTACACTGGGAAGGCTGGCTCCATGATTCACCAGAAGGCAATAAAGGGAAAACTATGTCCATGTTCTCACAGTCCCCCTGTTCACTCCTTCACTGGGCACCTGGATGAAGCTATCAGAGAGATTTCTGAGACCTGTGAGAAAACTCCCAGTAGACAAGAGTCTTATAACCTGTCCCTCCACTAACACGGGTTGTTCTTAGAATGTGCTTCCGTGCCCTTCCCGTGTGTGAGTTCACTGTAGATAATTCATGGCAGCGGGCCATTGTCATTTGTTTACACAAAGACTCCTGTTTGCCACCCGAGGCTGCCCTTGTGACTGGATCCTTCACTCAGGTGGCTTGCTTCAACCCTCCGAGTACAAACTGTCTGACGCTCTGAAGGAAGTTGGCTAGCGCGAGAGCCTTTAGTCCCCCTCACTTATAGGATCCTCTCTCCCAGGTTCACACCACCAACCAGAGCAGTAAACAAGCACCTACTATGGGTTGGGCTCTAAGCTCGTGTAAAGGCACCAGAGTCAACAAGAAAGCCACAGAGCAACCCCGCGCCATTAAACACCCAAGTCCATGAAGGGGAAGGTTCTGGAAGGTAAAAAGAATAACCAACCAAGGGGTCAGGAGAGCCTACCCCGAGCACAGGTAGCCTGCAAGGCTTTAGGGTAGAAAAAGCAGCTTTCAAAGAATCCAAAGAATAAACCGTTCAGTTAGAAGCCGGGTGGCAGTGCAGACTAGCAAGGGGTATTCCAGACACATGGAAGTTAGGAGAGGGCTCGGCTTGGCTGGGCCTTTGGGCTGTGTCGCCATGAAAGACAGCCACCAAGAAAAGCTCCAAGAGGGCAAGACAGGATGAGGCAAGACACAGCCACATGGCGTGGGCTGTGCAAATGGGGTCAATTCTGAAGACAAGGCTGGGTCCCTATGCCCAGCCTGGTCCACCACAGTGTCCCGTGTCCTGCAATGTCTGCCGCAAAGCCTCGCAGGCCTGCCTTATGGGGCTCCCAGGTTCCTATAATAAGATCATTCTCATAAATTCCATGACGTCCAACCTCCTACCTCTCGGAGAAGTGGTCCTGTGTCCCTCACTTTGCCACCCTCCATACAGACCGTCCTACTTGACGTACCTGTCACCCTGTTAACACAAGCCTGCCCTTTTCTGCAGGTGTGACCACAGAGCACTCCACGTTCGCTGCAATCGGGATCCTCAGACCACACTACATGTCCCTTTAGCTCTTTCACTAGCGGCCCAATCCCACCTAACCATGCACACAAACACAAAAGGAATATCATTGAATGGAGTTCCTGTTACGGATTTTTTTTTTGTTTTAATTTTTATTTATTCATTATTCTGTTTTAAGACAGGGCCTCTCTGTTATGTAGCTCTAGCCGTCCTGGAACTCGATGTGTAAACCAGGCTGACCTCCAACTCACACAGGTCCGCCTGCCTCTGCCCTCCAAGTGCTGGGAATAAAGGCATGAGCCAACATGCGCACACACACACACACACATGCCCACTTTGATACAGATTTTTAAATAAGAGTTTTCTCAAGGGAATAGGGCGAACTCATTGAACTACTGGGCACACACACTATAAATATAATTTCTAATACCTCGTGCCCGGTCATCAGTGGGTCTCACCACTTACGCTCCCTTTGGACACGGCTGTATAAATGGTTCCTTGCTGGCTACGATGTGAGTGTGAACACCGCACCTCTGCCATTACTGTTGTCTTTGCCCACTAATAAACATGCGCGCCCTTGTGAACTGTTTGATAATTATTTCTCCCAGAACGGTCTGTCATTCATGAGAAGGTTAAGGCCTTCGCTAAAAGCATTTTTTCTGTATTAAGATAGTAAGGGGCTGTTTGGTGGGTGGGTAAGTATGTAGCAGAATAAATGCTACTCACTGACAGGATCTTGTTCGTTTCCAGCGTTCTCTCCCATGTTTGGGTAGATCCTTCAGAGTGTCCCTGCTAACTTGTCTGAGTATAATAACCCTCTCCTGCCACAAATACAATTTAATTGGGTCCCCAGCACTGTCCCCTCCAGTTATAAATTATTCAGAAAACCTAAATATCTCCGGTATAAAGAACAAGCCAGGATCTGTCCTTGGGGACCTCAGCTCTTTGTCCCCTCCACCTCAGAGTAAGACCCTAGGAAGTGGCTGGAGGAGCCCAGCAAAGGACAACACCCTACCTAGCATCCCACAGGCTGGGGTCACCCTCAGAAAGAGACACACGGGTTACCAGGCACAAGGAGGAGCTGCAGATGGGAGGTACTGTATTGGTTTAATCTCTATTGGTGTGATTAAACACTGGCCGGAACCTGCTTGTAGGGGAGAAGGGATTATGCATCTGGATCACGGCCTGTCATGTAGGGAAGTCAGAGCAGGAACTGATGCAGAGGCCATGGAGGGGTGCTGCTTGCTGACTTGCTCCTCACGGCTCGCTCAGCCTGCTTTCTCTCATAGCTCAGATCACCTGCCCTGCAGTGAGCCAGGCCCTCCCATGTCAATCATTAATCAATAAAATACCTTCTGGACGTACTTGCCTACCAGCCAATCTGGTGGATGCAGTTTCTCAATTGAGGTTCACATACACACACACACACATACACACACACACACACACACACACACACACACACACACACACACCACTTCCAAACAACACAGGTACCC
The DNA here is from genome assembly GCF_011064425.1 of Rattus rattus. Classification (NCBI taxonomy): domain Eukaryota; kingdom Metazoa; phylum Chordata; class Mammalia; order Rodentia; family Muridae; genus Rattus; species Rattus rattus. The sequence continues at coordinate 81,780,942 of NC_046167.1, forward strand.
ACCAACTTGGACTTGGTCACTGGAACCAGGTAGAAGTTAAGTATTTGTGAGACCCACTGTGTCATGGGTGGCAACAGGGCTATATGTTCTGAAGCATGAGAGGACACAAACAGGATCGTGTCTAACACTAATGTCCTGTTTTGTCCTTGTGTGAAAGCCTACTACCTTTCCAAGCCTCAGTTTCCCTCTGTGTACTATCAGGGCAGATGAGGCCTACACTCACCCAAGTGCTTGAATCTAGGATTCCTGTTCCATCAAAGCAGAGGGTCCTTCCTGCTCGAAGGTCAGTCATGGAGAGAGCTTGGGGTCAAGAGGGAGAGAATCTCCTTGTCTTCTAGTTTGCAGGGTTGGAAGGTAGCTGTGACGAAGCCCCGCCTCCCAGCAGACCACACAGTGATACCTGGGTAATGAGCTACAGCCTACAGGAAAGCTGGTTCGTTCTTCCCCCCAGTCACCGCTGTTCTGAAACAAATGCTGGAGACAGAACGGGCTTTCCCCAGACCTGGGGCTACCACAAACCCCTTTCTCTCCTCCAACACATGCACATGCGCACACATCATGCATAGCCTCTTTGTCTGCACAGCCTAGGTTCAGCAATGTTCTCTATAGCCTTACCTACTGCCTGAAGCACGCTTCTATTTACCCGACAGACACAGAAATGAGGCTGTATTTATGTACTTTTCAATTGTGACAAAACACCAACGCCAAGACAACTTAGACAAGGAAGGGTTTACTTGCCTTAGCGATCCAGAGTCCAGCATAAGCTGAGACGCCGTAGCAAGCAACAATCTTGATGGCAAAAGCAGAGAACTCAGATGTCGCACCACAAACACAGAGCAGTAAGCCGCCCCAGCGAGGTTTTTGCAACCTCAAGGCCCGCCCACCCACTGACGTACTTCCTCCAGCAAAGCCACACCCCCTAAACCTCTGCAAACAGCGCCACCAACTGGGGACCAAGTACTCAAACACCTGAGTCTGTGGGGGATATTTTCACTCAATCCACTTCCAAGGCTATGCTGCACACAAAGCTCACCTGAGGATGCTGAAGATGAAGATGACTGAGAAGTTCCCCTACAGTACACCCGCAACGAACATGAAAGCAACAATGTCTGCCGTGGTAGCGTGTGCTGTGCCTAAAACGGTCACGGCACAGAGAGTAGCTGCTGCTGGGCTGCCAGGGAGCTTGGAGTGCTTGAGTCTGAGAGGTGGACGTAGGCAGGGAGAATGAGGAGGGTGGTCCTGGGAAGAACAAACACTGTGGGCAAGAGGGCTGGTGAGCAAAGATTCCCCAGCGGGGAATACTGCATCCAGAGAGGTAAGTCAAGGCAGGGTCGCCAAGCATACAGAGTGGGAGGGACGTTGGCTGACCATTGGGAGTAGGCACTGTTGGGCACTCAGCCAGGGCGCCGAATGAGATTAGGAGTCAGGGAAGGGCTTGGAGAAGGGCCACCCCACGGGAGTTTGCCATGGGAGCAGAAGGATCTTCGAGAGGTGGGAGTGGCTTTCTTCCCCTGTCAGCCATCTTAGCACCCTCCACAGCCAACCCAGTGATCGCTTCATCTGGAAAAGCTACCCTACTTCTGCCCAGAATCATGTCACCTGGTGCCAGCTTCTTTGTGGTGCCTACCTCTGGGGAATTCACACACTTAACCCACAATTGTAGTGGGTGCTATAGACCCTCCCCTGGGAACAGGTCTGTGTGCTTGCTCATTGTAAGTCCCCAGTGCCTAGGCTGAGGCTGGCCCATAGCTGGGGTTCAGGTGAGTGTAAAAATACAAAGGGGACCACATTCCCAGGTGTAGTTTCCTCCTGTGATGGCTAGTCTCGAGTGTCGACTTGACTACATCTGGAATTGATTAAAAACCCAAACAGCTAGGAACAACTGTGAGTGATTTTTAGTTAGTTGGATCATCTGAGGTAGGACGACCCATCTTAAATCCAGATCGTTTGGGGTCAGAAGACCCTGCCTAAAATCTGGCCCACACTCTCTCATGGCAGCCTACATAAAAGACGTGGGAGGAAGCAGCTTATGCCTTCTGCCTGCTTGCCCTCATTCTCACGGTCAAGTCCATATTCCCTGCTGCTGAGGCAGGTGAGTTAGAGCCTTCTTTGGGATTCTGATGTGTGCTGAAGATCAGCTGAGACATCCAGCCTCACAGACTGAACAACGACCGGATTCTCAGGCTTTCCACTGGGAGACAGCCATTGTTAAGACTTTTCTTCCTCCCTATGCTGGAAGTACCATTATCGTCCCCTTCTTGCAGATGAGGAAAACTGAGGCATAAAAGAATCATTTTCCCAAAGTCACATGCAGATTAACTGAAATCAGATACAGACCTCTTGGCCAGTATATTACATGGTTTCAAATAACACTGTTTTTCGGGTTTTGTTTTTTTTTTTTTTTTTTTTTTAAAGAGACAAGAAGCAAGGCCAGCCCACAGAATGATACAACAGGTAGATCATCCCACCAGACGTGCAGCCGGCTCTTAGCTGTGCACAGAGCATTCAAACCCCAAAGATGGCGCCGTTTTCATCTCGGTGTAGACCTCTGAGTAGATAAAACTGCTGGCCTCGTGGTCAAAGCTGAAAGCCAGGTGGAGTTACAGGATTAGCACAGGTTGTGTGTTTCTTATTTTTCTGAAATAAACCCATGCTGCTATACATGGAGAAAAACGAATTTTAATCCTTTTACAAATGTATTTACTTTTATTTTATGTGCATTGGTGTTCTGCCTGCATGTATGTCTGGGTGGGTGTGTCTGATCCCCGGAACTGGAATTATAGACAAATGTGGGGGCTGGGAATTAAATCCGGGTCTTTTGGAAGATCAGCCCAAATTTTAATCTTTTAATGTGATAAGGGGCAAAGTTCATCTTGCTTTCCCTCTGCTGAACCCAGTGTCCCTATGCCAGCCTGACTTTTAGGACAGGCACAATGGTGGTCGTGGGTTCTGCTTGCTTTTCAATTACAGCTTCCTCTAGAGGTGCACAATTGAGAAGAAAAAGCACAAATTCTGCAGTTAACCAACTATCACTTCCCACGCAGAAGCCCCTCAGTGATACTTGCACCCCTAGGGGCTTCCAGGCTAACAACACAGAGAGAGAGCCAAGGCTAGCCCCTCCATGAGCCTAAGATACCAGGACCCTGTCTCTGGGCCTCTCAAAGCAGCGCTTCACCAGAATTCAGGGGCCTGAAGACGGTAGAGTGGTTCGACTCTGCAGTCACAAATCCATAGACCCCCTCCGTGCTAAGCCACCTGCTTCCTGGTTCTAGATCACCTTGGATGAGTCATTTCTTCCTCACTGTGCCTGTTTCTGCACTGGCAAATGAACAACTTAAAAGTACCAACTTAAGGGAAGTCGTCCCAGTCAAAGTGACATAAAATGTATATGCACGAATGATGCCCTCAAGCGCCGTTGTCCGAGCATGGTGTCCTGCATCTTGATAACTGCTTTGTACCGCTTACGTTCTTCTCACGGGTGCCTTTGTGGGCACTATGACCACCTACAGGTTTACAGAGAGCAAAAAGAAGAAGCCTTTTAATGGACAGTCGTGTGCTGCTGAATAGTGGGGCAGGATGGAATTTCATCCACCACAGTCTGGGGCAATGTTCACAAGGCGGGGCGGCCTCCCTCCCGTTACCACGGTCATAGCCGCCTACTGCCTGGCTCTACCTGGCTTTACAGATTCTTATGAACGTATGTGACAAATGTCCCGGGTTGTCCACACTATAGTCACACTGTGGACAGTCACACATGAACACCACACTATAGAGCCCCTTCTAGGAGTTGCTAGTCCTCTCCACTGGTGACCCCCCACCCCGTGAACCAGTGACTTGATCAAAGGCTTACACAACCTGTGCTAAGCCCCTAACTCCACCTGGCCTTCAGCTCTGACCACGAGGCCAGCAGGCACAATAGAGACCAACACCGCAGGGGGCCGGGCCTGCTGGCATTCTCCCTTGGCACCTGCTTGAAAACTCTAGGATTTGAGCCAGGCCTGGGTCTCTCGGTGGCCTCGGAACATAAACCTGTGTGGCCTGAGAAGTGGCCACGGGAAACAGAAAAGCAGCACCCTTCGGCAGGCTGTGCTCCCGCCTGACCTTCTCCGAGGCAGGGCAGCGGCACCGAAGTATGGGTGTGCAAGTGCGTGAAGGCGGGCGTGCTGTGGAGCGAGAGGGTAGCGGATGTGAGTGTGTGCGTGTGCGCGCGTGGCTCCGAGTGTGCACCGCTGGGATCGCGATGGGTCCGGGGCGGGCGGCAGGGCGGGCTGGGAGATCTCCTCCCCCCACCACATTGAGAAATCTCAGTGAGTCACCGAGTGGTTCTGCATATTAATGAGCTCGCTCTCCGAGAGGGCAGGAGCGAATTTAAAAGAGGCCAGGGTGGGCGGAGGGAAGCTGTGGGGAGATCGCAGCACCCAGCGCCAAGCGCAGCGCAGCACCGCGACAGACGGCAGGAGCACCCATCGACGGGCGCAGCTGGAGAGAGCCCAGCAGAGAGAGGCGGGCTCAAAACCGAGAACCCAGCCGGGCGGCATCCCCCGGCCGCCGCACGCACAGGCCGGCGCCCTCCTCGCCTCCCTGCTCCCCACCGCGCCCCTCCGGCCAGCATGAGGCTCCTGGCGGCCGCGCTGCTCCTGCTGCTCCTGGCGCTGTGCGCCTCGCGCGTGGACGGTGAGTGCCGCGAGGGCCCTCGGTCGCGGTCCTGTCCTGTCCTAGGGAGCCCAAGCACCACCTAGGCATCCTGAAACCCGGGGGGTCCCGGGCGGGCACCTTGGGCGGTCGCAGAGACCCGTGTGGCGACTCAGCAGCCGGGCCGCGCTCTCCCGCAGGGTCCAAGTGTAAGTGTTCCCGGAAGGGGCCCAAGATCCGCTACAGCGACGTGAAGAAGCTGGAAATGAAGCCAAAGTACCCACACTGCGAGGAGAAGATGGTTATGTGAGTTCTGGGGTAGCAGGGATGTCCCGTGGCGGGGCCCAATCTGGGGTTGGGTCGGGTTGATAACGCCTTTCTCTCTGCCTTTGCCAAGGCCCGGGGAAGCAGTTCATAACCGGCTGGCAAGTCCTCGGGACATTGCCCGACAGTCTGCAAAAGGGGAGGGGGTGTCTCTGGCCTGTCCCTCTGAGCCTGTCCTTGTTAGGATTCAAAGTGGCAGACGAGGTGTACTGTGGGCTAGTGGTTCTGGTGCGACCGCTTAGAGTGTCTACACCAGATCGGTTCCGGACACACACCCAGCCTGCTGGGCTGGCTGTGGCTGCCTTTCTCTTACTGAAGAGAGAAGTAACTTTTCCTTTCAGTGCCCCATTTCAGCCAGGGGTCTGGCCACAGGAGTGGACACTTTGGGGCTCCCAGGGCTTTCAATGTGAGAATGCTCCTGTCTCCTCTGCCTCGTGGGTCCGTACATCTGAACAATGTTGGAGAAACCGTTCCGCTGGGGTTAATGTGCCATGCCACCACTGCAGCCTGCTTAGTGGGGAAGCCGGCAAAGTCTTAAAAACTGGGGCAGAGAGAGAACACTGAGTTTCCTTGCGCCTCAGCCTTCCCAATTAACCGCTTGAAGCCAGCGCTGCCGTTTTCTCCATCAATACACTCTTGGCCAGGAAGGCAGCCCTTGGCAAAACAGCTCCCAAATATTTGCCATGGACCATTGGCCCCTCTTCCCCTCCCCCAGAAACAGGACACACTTTATTCTCAGTCTGGGCAAGCGCCTTCCACCGGCTGCCCTTGCTTGCCCAAAGGCCTTCACGCCGCGTCTGTGAAGGAAGGGCACACCCCCCACCCGGCACCTCACCACTTCCATCCGCGAAGTTCAGGGAATTCAGAGAGCCACAGGGCCTGAGCTGACCCGAGTCACGAGCCTCCCAATTAACATCCTTATCCCCGCCCTCGTCTTGCAGGTCAGAGAAAGGAAAAGTACCCTTTGGGGTGTGGGCTGCCTCAGGGTTAAAATGCCCATGGCAAGAGTCACAAGAACTTTAGAATTTCTGGTTAGGGGAGTTTAAACTGTCAGAGGAGATTGCAAATTGTCTTTGAGACCTTGCAGGGGACCAAAAGAAAAAAAGAAAAGTATGGGCTGCATCAGCAACTCAAAAAGAGAAGGATCGCCCCAGACAGGCTTTCCTTGAGCGAAGTTCTCGGGGTAGAGAGGGAAATTGCAGGCAAAGAACGTTCCCTGTAGCCTTGGGGAAACTTGCAGGGGCCACATGAGACCACCTCTCCTAGGTCTCCCTTCCCACCCCATCTTCTGACAGACCAGAGGTTCCTCTCCGTGTCTATCAGACAAGGGACCCTCACCTTTTGCCAAAACAGGTTTTCAGCCACAAAGGCTGCAGGCAAGGTTTCCAGCTCACCAGTCATGCAGAGACCTCTACTTGGGAGGTTGGGGGTGGAGGAGGTCAGGGGGAAGTCAGTGTGCCTTCTGAGTGCAAGTCCTTGTAATCAGGGCATGGAAAAGCCCGGACTCCTTAAAAAGATAGATAGATAGATACATAGATAGATAGATAGATACATAGATACATAGATACATACATAGATACATATACATAGATACATAGATAGATACATACATAGATATAGATAGATAGATAGATAAGATACATAGATAGATACATAGATATATAAATAGATAGATGATAAATAGATAGATACATACATACATACATAGATAGATAGATACATAGATAGATACATAGATAGATACATAGATAGATACATAGATATATAAATACATAGATGATAGATAGATGATAGATCGATAGATGATAGATATAATAGATATGCACTTATTATTGGGGAGCGAGTAGGCACGCCATGACCCATGTGTGATCAGAGGACAACTTGCAGGAGGTGGTTCACTCTTTCTACCAGGTGTGGCCCAGAAATCAAATCCCGTTCCAGGCTTGGTGGCAAGGACACTTACCTACTGAGCCATCCTGCCAGCCCAAGTCCAGGTTATTGAAGGACAGTTTGTCCATGGAGTTAATGATCCAAACCATCGGCACCCCAGAATTGCTGGGGGGTGAGACCCAGGATGTCTAACAGTTGTTAGGCCTTGGATCCCAGATTCTGCACCCTGTTCTGATTTGCAAAACCCCAGTGTTCTGAGAAAGCTCTGGGCACCTCTGTGGGGGGTGAGGCGGAGAACTGAACCCTTTTGTATGCTCCCTGATCTTCAAAAGTAGGATGTTCGGTCTGCACTCTGGCCTGTGAAGAAAGGGGTTTTTAGGGTAGTTTGGGGGGTTGTTGTTTGTTTTTACTGGAGTTTGCCATTCAGGCAAACAGCATCATGGTACAGCATGGTGGGTTTGGGAGAAATACAGGTGCTAATTCCTACAGGACGGTAGCGGTAGAGAGGGAGGGCCCCATGCTCAGAGCCTGGAAGGATCCACTGTCCCCGGGGAAGCACGATCCAATTACCTGGTCTTATCAGATGTCCATCACTGGTCTTGGAGGAAGAGCAAGGCCCTGGCAAAGCATTTTGTCCCCATTCTGCTGGCAAGACCATTTGCCATTCCTACAGGATGGATATATGCGTTCACAGCAAGCCTACCCCTTCTAGAATTTGGCCTATAAACCCTGACTCTTCACCTTGGGGCCAGGTGGGGAGCAAACTTTCCCCTCTTTCTACTCTCATCTCCAACCACCCCTGCTGTAACCCATCAGGAAGACATATTCTGATTTTTTTCCAAGGCCCTAATTTCACCACTGTCCACCTTTCTCATAGACGTTTCCCGTAATCCCTGCCAGTATCTCCCTGGTCGCCCTAGGCGAGAGAGGTACCTCAGACCGTCCAGGACTGAGCTCACACATGAAGTTTATCTTTCTCCTGGCTGCCTCATCTCTTGTGACTATTTAGTAATTAATAACTAAGTCCCTGGATGCCTTCCAAGGGCTGAGTACTCTGCCTAGGATATACCTGCAGGAGCCCCACAACACAGGTCCTTTCACTGTACCTATTTTACAGAGGGCAGGCAGAGTCAGACAGGTCACAAGGATCCAAACCTGGCCGACTGCACTCAGTACCGGGTCCTGCTTCTCCCCTGCACAGCTAGGCCTCCATGGAGTGTTGGGGCTTTGACTGGGAGAAGCCCAGAGAAGAAAGGTCTTATTTTTCTGCCCCCAAATGAGATCATTGCAACCTCATGCTCAAGCACCAAACGAGGCCACGGAGCCAGTGAGGATCAGCAAATCCTCGGGGACAAGGTGTAGAGGGTTCAGGTGCTGGGGTTACCAGTCAGAGACGGTGGTATCTGCAGGGTATGTCTTAGCCCTTCTGTGGGACTTGGCATGAGCGCCTTCTAGCAGTGGCTCTGTCTACCTCTGGTACACAGGTAGAGCCCATGATCATTGCTCCCCAAGAGAGGCTGTCCTGGAAACAGCTGGGTGCTGTGGAAGGTGGGGGTATGGTCTCCCACTCAACTCCCTACGGGCTAGCCATATCATGAATATGAAATATTACAAAAGGGCTTGCTGGGGATTGGGCGCTTGAAGCCAGGAGGGACCGAGCAACCCAGTGCTCTGATCCTGCAGACAATCATTCAAATTATCTCAACCCTGTACCCCGATTCTGCTCTGTTTCAGCATAACCACCAAGAGCATGTCCAGGTACCGCGGCCAGGAGCACTGCCTGCATCCTAAGCTGCAAAGTACCAAGCGCTTCATCAAATGGTACAACGCCTGGAACGAGAAACGCAGGTATGCTCGCCACCCCAGCCCCGCCCACCTCCAACCCACGCCCACCTCCAACCCACGCCCACCCTCGCCCACTCAGAAGGGAGTGGCTGTTGGCTATAGCTTTCAGAGCAGGAACGGACCCACACGCCATGCCACCTACCGGCCTCATCTAACGTGTGACACCCACGTAATAGCTATGAAAGGAGAAACCCTAACACCACCTCACACTGCAGGTGGTGTCTCCTTTTGCGAGCACAAGTTCTATCTCGTTTTATCTTTCGCATTATAGACTTGTGTGAAGATTTTTAAAGGTTTGTTTTTTTCTCTCTTATGTATATGGGTATCAGGCCTGCATGTACATATGTGTACCCCTACATGTCTGGTGCCTGTGGACCCCCTAAAAAGGGTCATCAGATCCCCTGACACTGCAGTTGCAGATGTCATGAGCTGCTGTGTGGGTGGCAGGAACCAAACCCAGGTCCTCTACAAGAACAGCAATGCTCTTAACTGCCCGAGCCATCCTCCAGCCCCTAACTCTCATATTATAGTCCAAATTGTTCTTTCTATCTAAGTCACATAAGCTGGAAGTGACTGGGTGAGCATTTGGCATAGTTGTCCCCTGTTAACTTCAGGGGGTGGGGTGTGACCTCTTAGGTGACAGTTTATTAGCCAAAAAAAAAACTACAGGTATACAGTGACCCCTGCCAGTGAGTTGATTTCCTCTCCAAAGAGCCCCATGCCCTGTTCGTCCTAGGCATCTGACTTGTTCCTTCTCAGGCAGGTTCTGAGGGTCAACTGAGTTCAGCCCTTTCCAATAAGAGCCTCTTTACCCAAAGGGGCAGCAGTTGAGATGGTCAGTGCCTTGGACCAGACACTTCTGCTGATGGGCAGTTTTCACCCTCGTCAGAAGGGGGCTCCCTAGTTCTAATCTGGGGTCCTAGGTCTGGCCTTGGAAGGAGAGGCCAGTTCTCAGCTCCTGAGGTAGGTCACTCTGCAGACACCCGAGGCCTGTTTTATCTTTACCTCTGAAGCAAAGCTAAGGAAGGACGCACATGTAGGTAACCTCCAAGGATTCCAGCAGCTTGGCCTAAGAGGGGGAAACCAAGGTCAGGTGAGGACTGCCTTCACAGTACTAGGGAAAGTTGGGGCAAGACCTGTGTGGGGTGTGCGTCCCTGGTGCTGCCTGCCCCAGCAGGTGGCCTTGTGTTACACACACACACACACACACACACACACGCACACACAGCCTCAGCCCTGTGAGCTGCTCTCTCTTGGCTGACACCCCTGTTCAGCTTCTACACCTGAATCCTTTTTTGCTCCCTTCAAAACTGCCTCGTCCGCAATTGCCTGAAATAGAAAATGGTGAGGTGAGAGACTAGTTCCTCTATATCAGATGGGAATGAAGCCCTGGTCAGGGCACGCACAGCTCGCGTGGCAAAAGCAGAGCCTGGCCCACCCACACCCACACCCACCCCACCCTACCCCCCACCACCTTCCCGGCTGTGTCATCAGAGGCAGAATGACCCCAGCTTATGGAGGGTTGGGAAGTCTTGCTCTGACTACTGGAGACATTCGAACCTCTACCCACCCGATTTTGCTCCACCTGGACGGTGGCTTTAAAGAGGAGGCGTCTGTGGGTTTCCTGCAGCCCCACCCCCACCCCACTGTTTCTATTTTTGCAAGTTGCTCTCCTGGAGGCTGTGAGGGCCTCTGCTAACCAGACTTCTGCCGATTTGCTACATAGTAGCCTTTTCAGGACAATTGGCTGGTTTGGCCAGACACAGTCTCATAAGGCCCAGTCTAGTATCAACTCAGCCTCAAGACAAAGGATAGCCTTGAACCCTGAACCCTAGCCTGTGAACCTCGCAAGTGTAGGGATTTCAGGGTTACCAGCCCACGTCCCGCTCTACTGAGTTCATCCCTTTCTTAGAAACTGAGGCACCTGAAACAGGAAACCGCTGTGCCTCTCCTTTCTCTTTCTACCCCTTTCCTTATAAAGGATTAAAAACGACTTAATGAACGCCAGTGGCGATAAAAGAACTGTTCCAAGTCAGAGAGAGAAGACACACATGTTCCATAGCTCAGAAGGGAGAAAGGAGGAAGCACGGTTCCTGGTCCGTGCCATCAACTACTGAGCTCAAAGCGCTGTAGAAACCAGAGTCTCTGGCTGTCATGAGAGGCAGCTGCATAGAACACTTGACTGCTGCCATGTGTGTGCAGGTGCCCAAGGCAGCCAGAAGAGGGCATTGGATGCCCCTGGAACTGGAGGTGTAGGGATTTGGGAGCTCCTGATGAGGATGCTGGGAACTTAACTTGATCCTCTGACAGAGCGGTGACAGATTTTAGAGCACCGCCTCTCGGGCCCCGGGGCAGTTTATGTCAATGCATGATTAGGGATTCTCATTCAGAAGTCAGGAACAAGCAAGAAGGAGCAGTGATCTGCCTACAAAGTGCAGCCCAGCGCTAGGATTTCAGGTGTGAGCGTCCACACCCATCTGTGTGGTGTGAGCTTTTGCATAGGTTTCAGTCACAGCTTTAGAACCATCTCTCCTCTCCTGGCCCCAGACCTGGGAGAGGATCCATAAATGAAGCCACTCTACAGGAGCTGTGTGAGAAGCCTACACCACGTCCTGAGCAGCCTACACCGCGTCCCGAGCCACTTACACCTGTGTGTCCTCTCTTCCCAGGGTCTACGAAGAGTAGGGTGGACGATCTTGGAAAGAAAACCTCCAGGCCAGTTGAGAGACTTCAGCAGAGGACTTTGCAGATTAAAAATAAAAGCCCTTTCTTTCTCACAAGCATAAGACAAATTATATATTGCTGTGAAGCTCTTCTTACCAGGGTCAGTTTTTACATTTTATAGCTGTGTGTGAAAGCCTTCCAGATGTGAGATCCAGCTCTCCTGCGTACCAGACTTCATTACAAGTGGCTTTTTGCCGGGGGTTGGGGGGTTGGGGGTGGGCCCAAGCCTTTCCTTTTTAAAATAAGGGGTTTTGTATTTGTCCATATGTCACCACACATCTGAACTTTATAAGCGCCTGGAAGGAGCAATCAGTATGGTTCAGGCAATTCATTGCACTGTTGCTCCGGTGCAGGCTTGCGAAGCTTCCCCTCAGAGAGCCTGGCGCCTCGGCACAGCTGCCACAGGCTCTCCTGGGCTTATGACTGGTCAGAGTTTCGGTGTGGCTCCACCATGGCGCCTGTTGCAGGGCAATTGGGAACAAGTCCTTCTGCATCTGTGCCTAGAGGAACTCAATCTACTTCCCAGAACGAGCTTCATCCCCCACCCCAGCCCCACCCCCACCCCAGCTCATTCCCCTATCCCAACCAGGCAAGCGATCCTTAAAGGAGCTGGGTCTTCCTCTCGCAACCTCTGAGGGTTTCTGAAAGGCTCACTGCTTTGGTAGATGATGCTTCTGAAGCATCAGAAGCCCCCGGCAGCGTGAGAAAACAGTGTGTGGAGGAAAAGGGGAAAATTCAGGACTCAATGCATGACATCCAGCCAGAGCTACACATCCTACTGGCATGGGGAGACCCACGTAGCTCTGTTCCCCTTGCCCCCACAGAAAGCACACTCCCCCTTGGGTGCATATGCAAACAGCGAGGTCCTCTTTCGGAGTTAGGATGACCCTGCGCCCTCTCCTGTGTACATATTGCCTTCAGTACCCGCCCCTGCCACACGCTGCCCCTCAGTAGAGGCCGCACTGTACGGCTGTGAATCTGCTATGTAAGTGCTGAGATTCATGAGTGCTGCATGCGGGTTTCATGTTCTTTCTAAGATGAAAAAGAAAGTAATAAACATATATTTGAAGTTACCAAAATTCCGGGCTCCTGGGCTTTTTCTCCCCCTCTGTCTGGTTAACCCAGATGACAATAAAATGTTTGCCGGCGTCCTAAAGGAACTGGCACGAGTGTGTTGGGAGAGGAAACTGGTGTTTCACAAGTGCCTGTCTCTATGGAGTGTGGGGCTGCTGCTCTCTCTGGAAGCCAGGAAGCCAGGCCTGGAGGGTAACGCTCCCCGCCACTCTCTGCAGCAGGTTGATGGAAGCGGGCAGGTGAGGAGGCAAGGAGGAGGCAGACCAAGATGCTCTGGGGCCCACAGCTCTGAGAACCCCCAGTGCAGGGGCAGGAATTCAAGTGGAAGGCTGTGGGCTCAGGCACCAGGTTGTGTGGTGGCCGAGGAGGGAGATGCTGTGGTCCTGATTCTGCTCCTGGGAGATGCCCGTGACTTCAGAGCATACCAATCGTGTTTCTGGGGACCGGGTGACGGAGGGCTCCAGGGCTGGTGACCTGTGTTCTACTGAGCATTGCTCAAGTCAGCCAGCCGCATTTGTCATCTACTCTCAAGGGAACGGTCCCCAGAATAGGGACCTGGAGGTACATACTCCTTTACTCTCAAGGGGACAGTCCACAGACTAGGGACCTGGAGCTCTCTACTCCTTCACTCCTGCAGATGGTTTCCTGACTGACTCTCCTCTCATTCATGAAGGAGCACAGCAAGTCCCCTCTGCTGGGGTGAACCATGGGTAACACCACTATGACTCTTCTATGGTGGCCGTGCTTCCCCACTGAAACTCCAAGCTGTCTCTCACAGGTTACTGAGCAAACTGAGGACTAGCAAGGCTAAGAAAGTTGCCCAGGGACCCAGGGTCCTAAGCATCGCGCTTTCCAGTGGCTGGGTGGCCACCATCCTGCTTGGGGGTAGGAACCTTGACTCCTCCACCCCACCGTCCCTTTCCCTCACTCCAAAGTAAGATGGCGTAGGAAGTCTAACCGAAAGACAGAGGCCAACAGACATTACAGAGTAGGAAGCTCCCACAGAAAGACACGTTCTAGAACAGGGAGAGAGAGGCCAGGCTCCACCCCGCAGGGGCCCCAAAGCTTGGTGCTGGTGTAGCCAGAAGGGCCTCATGAGTGCTCGAGAACCCTGCTGTGAAGCAGTCTATAGAAAGAGCCCTGCTGTCACACCATTGCCGCTGACCTGACGCACAGAGGTCTGGACACTCATGTTGTGCTGTTCTAAGTTCTAGACTTGCCCCTCCACACACTCCACCTGCCACATACCCGCTCACCTTGTCCAGTCACCTGAATCCTGGTTAAAACTGACTGCACAGTTTGCTCCCTGCCCAAGGTGGACCTTTAGGTAAAAATTTGCTGCATATTTTAAATAGGGCGTCTTGAATGTTTTCGGTACAAGGAAATGGTTAACATTTGAGGCACTGTGCATGCTAATTACCTGGTCTGATTATTATGCACGGTAACCATGTACGGAAATGTCGTGCTCTGCTACATGAATATGTACAATTCATTTCTGACAACTTATTTAAAAAAAAAGGCTCGAGTGACAGAAAAGAAAAATGACATACTTCAAGATGGAAATGGCTGAACATTAAACCCAGCATGGGTCCTTCCCCAGCAGGCCCAGGGCAACTCATGTACTACAAGCCCAAGAGGCCTCCTGTTTCCAGTGTCAACTTCAATACCCGTCTGGATGATTCACTGGCCTCGAATTACGACCGGATTTGCTCTGTAATTAGCAGTTTGGAATGTCTAATGAGATAGGTTCTCAGAGGCCAGGGACTGTCTCTGGGCATCTTCATTTAAAACCTCCCCTAAGCCGTGAAGGTACAAGGGGCAATGTTTGCTCCTTAGCTATGGGTTCTCTGTACCACCATGAAGACCTGAAGCCAAGAACATAAGGACTATGTTGTTGCTATGCAGATAAACCCAAAGGCAAGCTTAAATTATTATTTATCTAACGAATATGAATGTTTTATCTGTATGTATGTCTGTGTAACACAGGTATGCCTGGTGCCCACGGTGACCAGAAGAGGGCATCGGATCCCCTGGAACTGCAGTCACTTATGGCCGTGAGCTAGATGGGTTCATTTATCAACTGGGTACAGCAAAGGACCAAACTCACCCCACTATAGATGGTTGACCTTGGCAAAGCATCATTACTTATGGAATCTAAAACTGGACTGGGGGCATGGAGCCCAGCTGTTGAGCTCTTGGTGGTACCTGTGAGGTCCCCGGTTTGGTTAACAGAACCACAAGCCAGCCTAAAGCTCGCCTGTCATAGCTTCAGCTGTCAACTGGGCACAAACGTAGAGCCCCCTGGGAAGAACAACCACAGCTGGAGGATTGCCTGTATTAGACTGGCCTGTGGCCGTGCCAGTGAGGCAGTTTCTTAAATGCTAGTTGACTTAAGGAATGCTACATCAGCCCACTGTGAGAGGTGTCATCCCTAGGCCGGTGACCTCATTGCTATGCAAAATAGGAGTTAGCCACACAAGCACCCCAACACTGCAATGGCCCATCTGACAACCAAAATCACTCCCGAGGGACAGGAGAGCGGAGCATACTGCCTGGAAATGCTGGACAAAAGGGCAATTCCTGTCCCCAAAGGACAGAGCAGGAAGCTGCATGATTTCATCGTGCTATGGCCTACAATTTAAGGTATTGTTTATCTCTGGAATTTTCTACCTAATAGTTTTGGGCCACAGCCGAGCACATTAACAAAACACTGAATCCTTGCAAACACTAAGGTGAAACACCAGGAAGGACTCTGTTGTCCTCAAACGGGACTGGTTAGCTGGTCTGACTTCAGGACCCTTGAGGGGAGAGGTGTGGCTTGATGGAGGGAGAGTCAGTGTCCTTCTTTGTGACAGAAGTTGATGCGGGTTCAAAATGGGCTTCGTGGAGAAGAGAAACAGGGGAAAGACGTTACCGCTCACTCCAGGGGAGATTTCAGAGCGTAGAACCTCTGCCCCTGGGATGGATTTACTGGCTGACCTGAGACATCCAAATTTCCCTTTATCCCCAGACCACTCCACACCACAGGCAAACATGGCGAGAGCTTCTGGAAGATTCCCAGGCTCCTGTTGTTGCTCTTGATTGAAACCTGCAAAAGTCACATCCCCCAACAAGGGATCTTCCCAAACATGAGTTCGGGCTGTCCCGCCTTCACGATGGGCAGTCCACAATGCTTCAGTGATACATTAAAGGTTCCTCACACAGCGCGCCAACATGTGTGGATTAAATGAACTAGTATTTACTCCGAGTCACCAATAATGCATCAGTGTCTCATTAAGGAAAGAAATAAAAACACTTCCTCTTTGGGATCCTTTAACAGGAGCGGGGGAGAGAGGTATCCAGATTTGAATTCTCTGCTTCTTGCTCCCTGGGTCTGCCATCTGTCTGTGTGTCTCCCTCTCTAACACTGAGCTTTACAAAGAAAATACCACATGGGGAATGATGGGGTACTTTATAGAAACATTTAACAGAGTTTTACAAGGGATTAAGTCACTGGCTCTAACTGATCCCAACTGATCCAGATAACCAAAAGTACTACAGACATTTGCTTATAACCAGTGTCCATAAACGGTTACTCTTAACATTTATGGTGGGTTTTAGAAGATTGCTTTCAACTTCCCCAGCAAATGATACATATGCACTGTCTGGGACCCGGAGGGGGGTGCACAGAAGAGTGAGGGCAGTGAAGGGGGCAGGGAAGAGCAGGGGAGGGGGAGGGAGGGGAGTGTGGAAGAGCACATAACTTATGATCACAGCTCTGCGTTAGCTTATGTTGTAAAAGTTGATTACATAGGAGATCCAAGGCTGGCTGGTTACACTGTTCTCTTCAAGGAAGATTAAACAAACAGGCCGCTCGGACTGTAGGACAGCAAGCTTAAGTGACCTCAAGGTATATTATTAACGCTGGCTGTGAGGTCCAGCAAAAGTTCCAGTCTCCTGGGTGTAAGCGATGGCTGCATAATCCCCACAGTGAGGAACAGGATGGCCGGGTTGCTCCCTTGTCCTCAGAGGGACATCCTCAAAGCAGTCATGGCAGGAACCTACAGGCAGGAACTGATACAGGGGCTATGGACCAATGCCGCTCACTGGCTTGCTCAGCCTGTTTTCTTAAACAACTCAGGGCCAGCCAGGGGTCACACCACCCATCCGTGGGCTATGGCAGCCCACACCAAATCACTAATCAAGAAAGCGTTCTACAGACTTGCCTACAGGCCATTTGCTGCAAGTATTTTCTCCATTGTGAAGCTCCTCTTCTGCAGTTACTCTAGCTTGTGTCAAGTTGACAAAAAGAAACTATGTAGCAGAAAACGTTTATTTTGGCTTAAGGGTTTCAGAGAGATAACAGTCTGTTATGGTAGGTAGGCACGGCTGCGGGTGGCTTCCGGCAGAAGTTCTGCTCTGAAGTATACACTGTCTACTGCTCCTGTCCGCCATCCCCACGTGACCTTCCTGCCTGCCTGAAATCCTGGGATAAGAAGACTTGGCCAGGGCTGAGCTAATTATAGAATGGACATCAGCCATTCAGGCAACATGGCAGCACAGGCTTACCGTGGGAGCTAGGTTCATTTTACTGCTGTCAAGTCTAGTTGTGTTCAAGAAGCAGGACGGAACTCCTGCCACATGCTCCTGCAGGGCTTCTCCAGCCGCTCAACAAAGGGAACCTCAACCTGCCAGGCAGAGATTGCTCCTTGCCCCACATTGATGGATTCGAATTCTGTTTGAGCAGAGGCAGCCGCTTCTCCACTAGAGAATGGCCACGATGCCCGATGCCGTGGGATTCAGGACTTCAGTTAGCAGTGGGAGGAAACCATCCATATTCAGAGTAGTCCCCGCACCAAGGGAGCGGTAGAACAAGAGGCTTCCTCTTAACCATTTTCTCAAAGGCAGGACCTAACAGTCATTTCTACATCAGAAAGGCCGTTCCCTTGCCATGGTGGTCATTAAAGACAGCCAGGGACTAAGCACTCACATTAGTTCAGCCACAGAAAAGATTGCGAAGCAAGAACATTACGAGAGCAGTTTCTTTATGGTTGCTCAGACCACATGCTTTCAGAGCCTGCTAGGGCTTCCCCACCAAACCCCAGTATGGGTCCCATCTTGGAAGAGCCTAAGGACCCTGTCCAAGGTGTCCCAGTAGCCAAGAGCTCTTCGGCAATGTTAAAGGTCCGGCACTCTCCTGAGTAAGGTAGCTATACAGTCTCGGTTTGCCAGGGAGAGCGCTGGCCCCTGACTTGTTGTCCTGAATGAAAAGCATTGCCCCACCCCCACCATGTGTCTGTCCACATGGATACCCAGGCAATTAGGTACTAGGTTCTACTTTCAAGAGAACAAAACTCAGGGGATGGGGACATGGCTCGGCGGTTAGGAGCACTGACTGCTCTTCCATGAGGACTCAGGTTCAATTCCCAGCACCCACATGACAGCTCACAACCGTCCGTAATCCAAGATCTGACCCCCTTAATCAGATATGCTTGCAGGCTAAACACCAATGCACATAAAACAGAAATATTTTTTTAAATGAATTCTGTAAGGATTTTAATTGAGAGAGAGAGAGAGAGAGAGAGAGAGAGAGAGAGAGAGAGAGAACGCTACACCTCCAGGGGATAGAGGTGAAAGCTTTCCTTGCTAGTGTGGTTGATAAGAGCTTAAAGCAAGGCACTAGCTTACCTCAGAGCCTGGAATGGAATACAGGCCTTTGAAATTTCATCTCAGAGCAACCCAGCAGTGCCAAAGCACGGGACAGCTTGGGGGTCCATGGAAACCCTGGGCTGTACCATACTCATGCTTCTGTGATATTTTTCTGATTTTCTCCCTCCCTTGAAAGGCTATGGGGGCAGAGTTAGATCAGAGACCCAAGTGCACACCATGGAGCCTCACCAGTTCTATAAGCTGGAGGAGCCTCGGAAAGCTCAGGGGCGGCACCAGGCTCCTTCGGGCTCTCTATGCCCCCTTTGTGTTACAGCCCTTAAATGACACCCTATTCCAGAGGCTATGCGCTCCGTCCAGACCTGCACAGTCGTACGCCGGTGATAGCATAATAACCCAGTCACTAGAGCTAAACAACGCAAAAAGCAGCTCGCTCCATAGCCGAAGGGTCCAGGCGATGTGTCCTTAAATCGGAGCACAATGCTTCCTGGAGCCCACCCCCTGAGCCCCACAGAGGCAAAGCCTTTCTCAAGTGGTAACCTAGAAATGAGGGCAAGGCAGAGCCCTGCTGTGGAACACCTCCCTTCTCCATACTAGCCTTGGCTGTCCTCAGCCACGCTAGGAGGTAGCTGTGAGCTCTCAGCCATCAGGGTGCCTCCCCACAGCACCTACCATGTGAGGGTGGCTGATGTCCCCTGTGCTGACTGCAGTATTTTCATTCAGACACTAGAGACCCCACACAAATGTCCCTCAAGAACACGAACCAGGAAGGTATTTAACTGACCTCCCCGGCCTCATGGTGAGAGAGCAGAGTTCTGCTCCCCCAACAGCTCAACCCTTTGGACCTGAGTTCTTAGTTCCAACTAAACTTGGTCTCCCCAGTTCTTCCCCACAGCTCCTGCCTCAGGGGAGCATTTAGAATTCATGTCACTTGTTCTGCAGCAGAGCCTTGAGCTGTTTGGGAACCCCACAGGGGACCAGAAAATTGGCAAGACTCACACTTGCCTGTGCCGAGCCCACAGCTTTGTGCCTCACACATGTTTGCTCTTGGCCATGCCAGCTCTATAGGATTGACACTGACGTCATCTGTCGCCCCGGGTCTGTGTGCTAGAAGCTCTGGGTGGACATGTCAGAACCTCTAAAAGCCAGGCAGGGCCTAGCAGAGAGACTAGGAGGGGACCGTCCTTGGAGAGGCCAGCATTGCCTCAGGAACAGTGTGGCTGCCTCAGCCCACTCTTACCTCCTTCCTGTGTGGTGCTTTCTATACCCACATCTGTCACCTAGACACCACTCACCACAAGCTGGGCTGGGAAGAGGTTCAGTATGAAGTGACCAAAACACACTACCGTTCTCTCAGACTACAGTCTAGTTGAGGAGCCTCCCCAGTACCACGCAGCTGACAGAGCCCTGCTCTCAAACCTGTGTAACTGTTAACTAGCTAAACCTCTTTTCTTTATACATTCTCCAGATTCAGGTACTCCACTGTAGCAACACAAAACAGGCTAACACACTGTGTCCTCCATTTGTTTGTTGTTGCTGGGATTTGCTTTATTTGTATCTGTGTGTGGCCGGGTATACGCATGCGAGTGCAGTACCCACAGAGTCCAGGAGAGGGCTTTGGAGCTCCCACAGCTGGAGTGACCAGTAGCTGTGACCCATTTGATGTGGACGCCAGGAACTGCAAGATCAGTTTGTCCTGAACCATCTCCCCAGCCCTTGTCCTTGCTTTGTAGTTAAGAAAACCGAGTTTAGTAAAAATCCAATTGCATAAGGACACCCAGGCACCAAATCACCATGTCAGGATTTCTACCAACCAGGCCTGAGCACATCTTCATGTTTCAACATGCCTCAACACTGCTGCATGACATAACATTCTTCTAGATACATTTACGTCTCCCTAGGCTTTAGGATCCTTGAATGTAGTGAATGGGTTTCTCTCTGGATTTAGTCTGGTGTGCATGGTAATCATGATTTACTGCTACCCACACATGCCCGGAAGGTTTAGTGTCCCTAGACCTCAGAGCATGAGGACCCTAAGACTCATTCATCCACTCAGACCCTGGAAAAGCTCACCATATCCCTCCCACGCCTGGACCCACCTCTAGGCCCATGGTAGATTCTCCCATCCTGTCTTTGATACCATTCCACAGCACAAGGGGTCTGCAGGGCAGAAGCACTGAGAGGACAGACAAGCTCCTAACTCACTCTTCCTTATAGACCAGACTCTGGAGCAAACTCGCAGAACTTCTGTCCAGGAAGCTGGGCTAGGAAGAGGTTCAGTATGAAGTGACCAAAATACACTATCTTTCTCTCAGACTACAGTCTAGTTGAGGAGCCTACTTGCTCTAACCCATCTGCTCATGGAATCACACCAACTGTGGCCTGACCCTTTCCCTACAAGCTTTAAAGCCTTCAGTCAGACAAACACAAGCAGTTCCGCTAAGCACATCTCATAGACCAAGAAAAGAAGCCTGGTCCATCCGCTTGCATTCTGGAGACAGTGCACAAGCGCCACCTTGTGGTCACTTAGTAGATTGCATGCTCCCTGGCAGCCTGGAAGTTGGCACCATTGGAACAGGAAAGAGGAAGTCACGTGGCTTCCAGTTCCTGACTTTGATTGTTTATCAAGAAGCCCAAAGAAGAATGTTTCCTTGGTGTAAAACCCATCTCTGGGAACTAATGAGGAGCCTGTGTAATAACCCAGGCAAAAGGGCTGGAGTCAGACAGAGCTGCCCGGGCTCAAGACCTGGTGTGGCCATTTTCAATCTGTGCAGCTTTGATGGAACTATGTTCCTGGGTGGTGACTGTTTCTATAATAATTAAAGGGGAAGCTTAACAGAGAATCTAGCCAAGATCAAAACCAGCGCACAGAGGGAATCACAGCCGAGAAATGGCCTCACGGGAAGGTCTGTGGATGAACTCTGGATCCACCAGTCAGTTACATACACCTTGATAGAGCCAGGGCATTCTCTGTTTCATAAAGCAGATCACTCTGGTTTGCCTCAGAGAGGCACAGTCAGTAAAGACTGGGAGGAGGAAGAGGAGGCAGAAGAGAAGGAAGAGGAAGAGGAGAAGGGGGCAGGAGAGGAGAAAAAGGAGGAAGAGAAGGATGCAGAGGATCAGAAGGAGGAGAACAGCTGGGTATGGTGACACATACTTCTTCCCCCAGCTTTGTAAGACTGAGGCAGGAGGATCACCAGGAGTTGAATACTAGCCTAGGAAAGATACTGAGATCTCAGTCTCAGGCCCCAATAGAAGAAAAAAGTAAGGTCCAATTGTAACAGAGAAGTGATTGTTACATTTCCTTTGCAGTTACCAAGGAGGTTTTGCAAAACAAATAACCGAGTGAGGGTTCCGTGAAGTTACACAGTGT
This sequence comes from Rattus rattus, assembly GCF_011064425.1. Classification (NCBI taxonomy): domain Eukaryota; kingdom Metazoa; phylum Chordata; class Mammalia; order Rodentia; family Muridae; genus Rattus; species Rattus rattus. The sequence continues at coordinate 81,802,450 of NC_046167.1, forward strand.
GACAAGTTGAAAGCCAGAAGGGGTCAGTGGGGGGCTTCTATCTGGTGAGTTTTTTTTTATTTATTTATTTTTTAGTTTTTGTTTTTCTGTGTATGTCTTGATTTTTTGTTTATTTTTCCTCCATCTTTATTAAATTGGGTATTTCTTATTTACATTTCAATTGTTATTCCCTTTCCCGGTTTCCAGGCCAACATCCCCCTAACCCTTCCTCCTCCCCTTCTATATGAGTGTTCCCCTCCCCACCCTCCCCCCATTACCGCCCTCCCCCCAACAATCACGTTCACTGGGGGTTCAGTCGTGGCAAGACCAAGGGCTTCCCCTTCCACTGGTGCCCTTACTAGGCTATTCATTGCTACCTATGAGGTTGGAGCCCAGGGTCAGTCCATGTATAGTCTTTGGGTAGTGGCTTAATCCCTGGAGGTGAGTTTCAATATAAAACCAGCACAGGGGCTGGGGATTTAGCTCAGTGGTAGAGCGCTTACCTAGGAAGCACAAGGCCCTGGGTTCGGTCCCCAGCTCCGAAAAAAAAGAACCAAAAAAAAAAAAAAAAAAAAAAAAAAAAAAAAAAAAAAAAAAAAATAAAAAAAAAAAAATAAAACCAGCACAGGCGAAAGAACTGTGCAGGACAGGCGGTTGTTTTGTTTTTGCGCAACCTGACACAAGTTATAATCAGTCAGGGTTTTACCGCTGTGAAGAGACACCATCACCACAGCAACTCTTAGAAAGGACAACTTAACTGTGGCTGGCTTACAGGTTCAGAGGTTTAATCCATGATCATCATGGCCGGAAGCACAGGCGAGCATGGTGTGGGAGGAGGAATCAAGAGTTCTACATCTGGACTGGCAGGCAGCAGGAAAATAAGGAGACACTAAGCCTGGCTTGAACATCTGGACTCCAACCCTGCCCCCCATCTTTCCCCTACACCCATAACACACTTCCTCTAACAAGGCCACACCTACTTACTCATAGTGCCACGCCCTATGAGCCTATGGGGGCCATTTTCATTCAAAACTCCATAACTGGGAAGAGGAAACCTTGTTACAGAAAATGTCATCATCAGATTGGCCATGGGCAAGGCCGTGGGGGCAGTTTTCTTGATCAATGATTAATGTGGGAAGGCCTAGCCCACTGTGGGTGGTGCACTTGGGCAGATGGTTGTGGGTTCTGTCAGAAAGCAGGCTGAGCAAGCCATGAGGAGCAAGCCAGTAGGCAGCACCCGTCCATGGCTTCTGCTTTAGTGCCTGCCCTGACTCCCCTCAATGGCCTGTGCCTCAGAATCTGGAAGTCAAGTAATCCCTTTCCTCCCCAAGTAGCGTTGGCTCATAGGGTTGTGTTTATTACACTTTAGAAAGCAAACTTGTGCAGAAGTCCATCAGGAAGGTCAAATATAGATGAGGGCTGAGAGTTAGAAAATGATACCTTCCGGGCACTCTATGTGTTAGTTAATTCTTTGCAGCCTGTGTGGCTACACATCAGTTAATTTCAACAGAAATTACCTTCCAGTCAGTAAACCTATTTCCACAAGTCTGTCCCTAAGAGAGGAGGAACCCGTTGTGGTAAAAATAAAAAGGGGCAGAACCGTCCCTGATGGTCCAACTCTCTCGCTAGTTCCAGCTCCAGTAGGCCATTGGAACGAGCGCTAATTTACCTCAGGTTAGTATCTCTCCCAGTGGTTCTCTGATAGCCTCGAACTCTCTGGTTTCAGCTACCTGGCCACGTCATGGTTCTAGAAGTCCAGCAGCCACTGGCCTATCGCGGCTCCCTACCCACACTCCCAGCCACTGCCCCCTGGTAGTTAAAGTATAAACTCCCAGCTACCCCGTAACATCAACAAACTATATAACCCAACGATCAGATTTATGTGTTAAAATCTCAATCCACAATTCACCCACAGGATAAATTCACTGCCAATTAATAAAGATAGAAACCGCCCACCTAGACAAGATGAAACTGACCCAGTCCACCTGGATCTGGATCGTCCTGCTCGGTTATCTCCATCTTGAATTTTTCCCCGCCTACCCTTCCTTCTCATCCAATGATAGGCTGCGCCTTCTCCTGGACCCGCCTTGCTGCATAATGACGTCATCCTACACATAACCCTTTCTGTTTAATGAAAACAAACAAACAAACTTCTTTTTCATCAAATATAAGCTGGGCACCACTATTTCCATTAGAAAATCAGCTAGATGACTATATTTTCTCAAAGTTAATTAGTTTGGATAGGCTATGAGACTAATCAGTCTTCAACTCTGAGAACGACCAAATATCTATACACATAGAAGCCTAACACGGCTTCCAGAACTGAGAGGTTGTAGAGACCACTCTCCACTAGCACAGTCCTCTGTTAGCAACTCATGAGAGCAGTCTTCAGCCTTCTGGCCCAGGATCAACTGACAGACCTTTGAAATGCAGAAATCTAGAAGGGCTGATGGTTCTGGCTCAGCTAAGATTATCAGTCGACCGTTCTGCATAATGTGTCCCTTTTTGGACCGTGTTAGACCGTGAAGGTAGGTGAAACAGGCAGTTTCTGTCCAGGGGCTGCTTAACCACAAAGTATTCCCTCACCTGGAGGTAGAGATGCTCAATTTCTTCATTAAATCCGCCAAAGGGGAACTGTTAGGAGCAGATATGTCTCAACAAAAGATAAATAACTTTAAATGTCATATTTTGTGGATTTCTAATGTTTTTGGAAACAGGAACCCCAGTCACGGAGACTAATGGCCGCTTGGAGGTGTTCCCATGGCGTTATTTACCATGAGGAGGAATAAATTTTCAGAAATAGTGTGAGGATGTTTGAACAGTCAGAAGGCATATCATCACCTACCTGAAATGACAAATAACACATGTACATCTTTGTACACACACACAACTACACACATACGTACACACAAAAACATACATACACATACACACACACGCACATACACACACATACACACACACACACACACACACATACACACACATATACACATACATACATACACATACACACATACACACACATACATACACATACACACACACATACACACACACAACTACACACACGCACAACTACACACACTACACACACACACACACACACACACACACACATACACACAACTACTCTGGCTACCTTCCATACTGCCAGAAGGTGCTACAACGGCTGCCGGAGGAAAACTGACAGCTATGGCCTTCCTCGCTGCGAGTACTGACCTGTCAAGCAAGGTGTTCCCGCTAGTGTGGGAGGCCTGAGAGAGTCAGCCAGCCACTTTCCGATAGGATTTGTGACTGTGCCACAGGAGGGAACCCACACCCAGTATGCAAACCTGTGACTCGGGTCACAGGGAAGCTGCTCCTGCTGTTTGCTTAATGCACATGAAGCGTCTGCTGAATGGCCTTTTAGATACTCAGTGTACGCCCATGAACTAGTGCTGTCACCAGCATTGGCCAGGAGAGCTCCTCTCTGAGGTAGGCAGCAGTTACTACAGTCTTATACATGGTCAGTGTTGTGAGTAAATGACTGTTGGATGCTTAGCCCCTCACTAAAAGAGGGGTCTATATCACCCCCTTCCAGGCCCACAGAGCATCACGGAAGAAAGGATGGGAAGACTGTAGGCACTGAGGGACCGGATGGAGTCACCACCGGATGGAATGTCGTCTTCCAGGCATTGATGAGCTCACAGCAGCAGCAGCAGCAATGAACTGCTCCTGGCCTGTACAAAGCTGGGCCCATACAGTCAGTCACCAAGCCCCATCTTCCCCAGAGGATTTACAGGTTATTAATGGCTCCTGGGAGAGGGAGGTTTTCTTCAGTGGTGTAGCCACTGGAGAGTTGCTCCCTATACGATTATCCTGTATACTGGCTGGTTTTGTGTGTCAACTTGACACAAGCTGGAGTTAGCACAGAGAAAGGAGCCTCCCTTGAGGAAATGCCTCCATGAGACTCAGCTGTAAGGCATTTTTCTCTATTAGTGATCAAGGGTTGGAGGGCCCACCTGGGCTGGTGGTCCTGGGTTCTATAAGAAAGCAGGCTGAGCAAGCCAGGGGGAGCAAGCCAGTCAGTAACATCCCTCCATGGCCTCTGCATCAGCTCCTGCTTCCTGACCTGCTTGAGTTCCAGTCCTGACTTCCTTTGGTGATGAACAGCAATGTGGAAGTGTGAGCTGAATAAACCCTTTCCTCCCCAGCTTGCTTCTTGGCCATGATGTTTGCGCAGGAATAGAAACCCGGACTAAGACACCCTGTAAGTAATCCCTCACATGTCCCCCTGTAAGCAACCCTAATTAAATTAATTAGAATCGTTAAAATGAACCCTGGAATGAAGGTAGACCATGGCCTATTTGGGAAGAGGCACAGATGACTCTAGAAGAGAGGTGTAGTGACGAGGGGTGGGTGTGATCTTCAGCCTTAATAAAAGTACAATACAGTGCTTCTTCCTATACTAGGAGCATTTAAACCTGGAGAGCTGAACTACACCATCAGGAGACTGTAGCTGTTGAGACAAATCTGAATTTCTAGTGAGGCATTCAGATTTTCAGTCCTCAATGGGCAGTCCTCAGACATGTGCCATTAGGTGATTTCCTCACCGTATGAACATCATACAGCGTATTTACACAAAAATAGCCACGGTGTTGCTAAATGATGCAATCTTAAGAGATGACGTGCATTCAACCCATTGGTAATTACAGCATCGTCGCACAAGGTGTGAGTGTATTTGGGATATAAAATTTACATACATAATAATTTATTAGAAGAAGAAATGTGGGGCTGGAGAGATGGCTCAGAGGTTAAGAGCACTGCCTGCTCTTCCAGAGGTCCTGAGTTCAATTCCCAGCAACCACATGGTGGCTCACAACCATCTGTAATGGGATCTGATGCCCTCCTCTGGTGTGTCTGAGGACAGCTACAGTGTACTCATCTACATAAAATAAATAAGTAATTCTGAAGAAACATTTCTTTAAAGATTTTTTTTATCTGTATGAGTGTTTACCTGAGTGTATGTGTGTAGCACATGCCCACTTGGTACCCAAGGAAGTCAGAAGAGGATGTCAGAGCTCCTGGAACTGGAATTACAGACGGTTGTAAGCCTCCATGTGGGTACTGAGAACCAAACCCAGGTCCTTTGCAAGGGCAGTCAGTGCTCTTAGCCGCTGAGCCATCTCTCTAGCCTCAACAATTTAATGTTTTTATTGTGGGCTGTATTTTAAGTTTTGTGTAATCCTTGGGCCATTTAAATTGGCACCTTTTAATAAATCATTTTACAGATGAGTAAGCTGTGGGTTGGAAGAATCTATAACTTTTGGTGAAAATGGCAGAGAAAAGATTTGAACTAGCCATGTCAATCAGAAATCCATAGGCAAGCACACTCCCTCACCTTTTGTGGTGGTTTGAATATGCTTGGCCCAGGGAATGGCACTCTTTGGAGGTGTGGCCTTGTTGTAGTGGGCGTGGCCTCGTTGTAGTGGGCGTGGCCTTGTTGTAGTGGGCGTGGCCTTGTTGGGGTGGATGTGGCCTTGTTGGGGTAGGTGTGTCACTGTGGGTATGGGTTTTAAGACCCTCATCCTAGCTGCCTGGAAGTCAGTCTTCTCCTAGCAGCCTTCAGATGAAGATGTAGAACTCTCAGCTCCTCCTGCACCATGCCTGCCTGGATGCTGCCATGTTCCCTCCTTGAAGATCACAAACTGAACCTCTGAACCTGTAAGCCAACCCCAATTGAATCTTGTCCTTTATAAGACTTGTCTTGGTCATGGTGTCTGCTCACAGCAGTAAAACCCTAACTAAGACACCCTTCTTAGAGAAGGGTGAAGACACCTGGGAGGGCCTCCTTAATTCCGGGCACAGGTTGGTGCCACGAGTCCACGTTAGCTGTTGGATTCCCACCGTTTACCTTTATCTCTGTGATCATCCGTCTTCCTCAAGAAGATTGAGGTGTGGCTCAGCCACAGAGCCCTGCTTAGTCAGAGCTGAGGGCAAGGAGTTGGCAAGGGTATGGGAGGCTTTGATGGACAGGTAGAGGGTAATGTGTGCTCTAAAACAGCGAGGGGGAATGGGGAGGACAGAAATAAATCTCTCTCAACCACTGCCACTCCCTTTTGTTCTCGGACAAACACTACTCACTATGGTTTCCTGAGCCAGCAGCTCAGGTCTCAGGGGAGCAAGGCTCAGACAGTCCAAGCTTCAACAAGCAGGGCCCAGGAGCAGATTGCTAGATCTCTAGCAGTATCAGCAGCAGAATGGGTTAATGTAGTTCTCACCAGCCCTGGCTGATTCCCACTAAGGTGAGCGTTATAAAGACAGTGTGAGTGCCCCACCACCACCCTGTGCCCAGTCCTCTGGCATCTGATTTGTCAGGTGATCATCATCACATCATCACCACTGTGATGGCCTCCCCAGACACATGCTAGTGGACCTCTAGAATTGTTAGTCAGATAAACCATATAAACTCTGTGTGTGTGTGTGTGTGTGTGTGTGTGTGTGTGTGTGTGTGTGTACCCAGCCTTCCCAGCCCTATGCATTTTATTATAGCAACAAAAGGGGGGATAATAGACTCCCCGTGATTGTCTCATTTCACCTAATGAGAGGTCTTAAATCCCAGCACTATTAATCCATTTTATAGAGTATGACATTTGTTGAATAAGAAGCCCAAGCAAGCTACACACAGAAGAAAGATCCTCCCTACCCAGCCAAGAAAGCGTCCTTCTGAGGCAAGCACTCTTCACTCCCAGGGCGCTGAACCTGGACTGCCTTCTGAACACTGGAGACAGAGGAGACTGGGATGGGGTACAGCACTAGGCTTTGGGGACCGAAGACTCAGAACAGTAGCAACACAGCTGGTGGGAGACAACAGCCCAGCGCCCCACTAATTGTCCCCCGTTTCGGTGTCCAGTTAAGAACTCAGAAGAAACCAATCTTTGTGCCTTTTCATGGTTAAAATTCTACATGGAACTGAAACCTCAAAGCAGCCACCAAGCCCGTCTTTGTTGGGTTCCTAGGCAATCCAGATGCCACATCTCAGCACCGAGCGCTGAGACAGAAAGCGCTCGGCCATTCAAAGGGGAGCTGACTGAACAAGAGCCCTTGTTCTCCTTCCCGGGTGCTGCAGTCCTGGCAATTTCAGACTCACTTTTAATCTCCGGAAGGAACGTTGTAACAAACACACACACACACACACACACACACACACACACACACACACACACTTCCTCTACACCACAGTTCTGCTCCTACCGATGGAAGAATTTCATGAATGACTAAGCAGTCGCTGTTGTCATTCTAGGAGAGGCAACTTGGCTTTTGGACCCTCAAGCTCCAGATTTCTCTTTAAAAGATAAACACGTTCAGACATGTGCGTGTGCACACACATGCATGCATACACATACACATACAATAATATTATATTAATATGTGGTATTAATTTTATGATTGTATTATATTTTATAATATAAAATTATATATTATAATATACCCTATATTATCATATATTGTCATATTATATTATTAATATTATAATACCAATACTTATCAATATACATATAATATATGGTAATATACTATTAATTATATATAATTAGAGTGGCTAGGAAGACACAATGTCAACCTCTGACACCCATGTGCACACACACACACACACGCATGCACACATACATATAGAGAAAAGAAAGAAACAGAAACTAAAGGCTCCTCTCTGGACAGTGTTTCTTCCCTGGAGAAATGAAAACTCCCTCTGAGGATGAGAGATGGGCAGTGGCCCAGCACCCGGCTCTGTTAGGGATGAAGCCCATAGCCATGAGCCCCTCTTTCCCTCTCTCCTCACCCAGGACTCATTGACCGCTGCCTTGGAAACAGGGGAGTCCTCTGAGTTTATTTATCAGCTTGGTTCTCTGTCTTGCAGCTACAATGGAAATTATTGTCCCCAAATTAGCAACCTTTTGGGTAGCTGCTGAACTAGACCGCTGGCCCCACAGGTCTTTGACCTGTCTTTGGCTCAACTTTCTCCCGCACTCTGGACCGGGCAATGTGTGGGTTTATCTTCCCTGCCACACAGCTTATGATGTCCCCAGTGTGGGGACGAGCAGATGTCCCCGGTGTGGAGAGGGCAGGTACCTTAGTCCCAGTTTACTTTTTCTAGTTATTTTAAATAGCAAACATCTGGGAAGGAGGTGCCACAAAGGCCTTTCACTCACCCTTGGTGACAAGTTGGTAGAAACTCGACAAATGGCCACACTTAGTCAAAAGTGTTTGCATATACAATCTGACCCAGAAACCCTGCCTCTACCGTGACATACGTATACATATAAGAAGAAATATGAACAGTCATTGTAAAGTTACAATACCAACAGATGGATGGCTCCTAGCCAAATGAACAAATCAACCAGTGGGTGACTTTCACCCCATGGGAAATTATTCAGCCACTAAAATGTGAGGTCTTAACTATTCAGACCCAGAGAGAGGCTACAGTGTAGTGAGGCTTCTAAATAAATAAATCTTTAAAAAAAAATGAATTTAAAAAAAAGAAGAAAAGAAATATTTTGAACAGTCATTGTCTGAGTTACCCAATGACCAACAGATGGATGGCTTTTTAAGTAGTTGGTAATGAACAAATTTACAAAATCAGAAACATGACTTTCAAGCTGCTCCCCAGAGTGGGAAATTATCACAGCTCACATAAAATGTGGGGTCTTACAGAACTATTCAGACCGGAGAGAGGCTCTGCCAGTCCGCAGGTCCTGAGTTTAGGTAACAGGACTATCTGTGTGTGTGGAAGACAGGGACAGAATCCTGTAATATAAAAAATAAAAAGAAAAAAAAAAAAAAGAAAACAAACAGGGTATTCCCACAGGCAAGAACAGGCAATGAGAAAAGTCAAACACTGAGGAAAAATTTGGGGAAGAAATGACCTGTCCCAGTGTCTGAGTGCCCATCATGACATCTTGTGAGTTGAGATGAAGCAAATGCTTTTTAAGTAGAATTGGTGGTCTCAGACCACTGCAGACAGAGATTTATTCTGTCAGAAAATAAATAAATTATGAACATGCCAGGTTTACAAGCTTCCTTCTGTGAGACCCCCTGAGTCAAATGTTTCTCAGCCCCTGACCCAAGCACAGGTCCAGGAAAATACATAAAAGATGGCAAACTTTTTTGAATTGTTTTCCAAAAAATACTAAAATGAGGCCAGAGAGGTGGCTCAGTGGTTAAGAGCACTGGCTGCTAACAGCTCAACCATCTGTGTAACTCCAGTTCCAATGATCCAACGCCCTCTTCTGGCCCCCGTGGGCACTGCACACATATGGCACACAGACCATGAGATATTCATAAATATATATATATTTATGTATATATATGTAAAAAAAGAAAACTCACTAAGTTGAATAGGGGATATATTCACTTAATTTTAAAAATAAAAATAAAAAACATAAAATACAATCCCAGAATCAAAAGATTAATTTAATTTTTACAATAAAAATTAAAAAGGGGTGGGGGGAGAGATGAAAATAACCATAAGTTACCACGATAAACCACTCCCTCCCACCTGTCCCTGCCCTCTTCTTCGTCCTGCCATCTCTTTCTCTTTTTTTTATCTTTATTAACTTTAATATTTCTTATTTACATTTCGATTGTCATTCCCTTTCCCGGTTACCGGGCCAACATCCCCCCTAACCCCTCCCCCTCCCCCTCTACATGAGTGTTCCCCTCCCCATTCTCCCTGCATTACCGCCCTCCCCCCAACAATCACATTCACTGGGGGTTCAGTCTTGGCAGGACCAAGGGCTTCCCCTTCCACTGGTGCTCTTACTAGGCTATTCATTGCTACCTATGAGGTCAGAGTCCATGGTCAGTCCATGTATAGTCTGAAGGTAGTGGCTTAGTCCCTGGAAGCTCTGGTTGGTTAGCATTGTTGTTCATATGGGGTCTCGAGCCCCTTCAAGCTATTCCAGTCCTTTCTCTGATTCCTTCAACGGGGGTCCCGTTCTCAGTTCAGTGGTTTGCTGCTGGCATTGGCCTATGTATTTGCTGTATTCTGGATGTGTCTCTCAAGAGACATCTACATCCGGTTCCTGTCGGCCTGCACTTCTTTGCTTCATCCATCTTATCTAATTGGGTGGCTGTATAAGTATGGGCCATATGTGGGGCAGGCTCTGAATGAGTGTTCCTTCTTTTCTTATACACATCTCAACTCCCTAGGGCACAGACCAGCAAGCTCCGTACCCAGGTTATAGCCTTTCTTCTTCTTATACAATGTA